>NW_024423343.1:88682081-89007557 GCF_017311325.1 Ursus maritimus | reverse complement strand
TCAGCAGGAAATCACATCTGTGTTTCCAATTTTCTAAAACTGTCTTCTTAACCAAGTACTTAAAGTAGAAGTTCTCAAGTATTTTTGTAGAAAAATAGTGGCAGAACCTACTTTTCATATCTTTTTTGAATCATTCTGTCATCGCAGCCTAAATACAGAGTGCAAACTTCCCTCTTTTTTTCAGGTATTGAAAGAATATGGTTTTGACTTTAACCACAGGATTTGGTTATATTAAACATACTTTTTAGAAAATGAAATTGAAAGGATGGTAGTATAGCACATTCTTAAAAAAAAAAACTTGCTGAATATCCACTTAAAAAGAATATTTTAATACATGCTAATTCTGTTTTTTAGATATAATTTGACATATATAAGTTTAAGATGTACAGTGTGCTGATTTGATGCATTTATATATTGCAGTGTGATTATTAAGGCATTAAGTTACACATCTCCCATGTCACATACTTATTTCTTTTTTGTGGTGAGAACAATTAAGATCTAGTCTCTTAGCGACTTCGAAGCTTATAGTATTGTTGATTATAATCACTATGCTGTGCATTAGATCTTCAAGATTTACTGACGAGTTAAAGTTTATATCCTTTAGATCTTTCAAGCTTTATCCCAATATTGTTACCAGAAAGCAAGTTACCTAGATCCTGACTGGATCCTATGAAAGATCCCTACTGAAAAGCACTAGTTGAATCGTGATTTATTTCTTTCTATATGACTTTAGAGTCAGGATAAAAATAGTTTCTCTGAGAAGCTTATCTAAATCTTTTGAAATCCAGAGTTCATGAGTTCATAAACTTTATTGTTCATAAGCATAGAACAATCACCATGGGGGTGGAGAGTGGTATAAAGAGGTTCCCAGGACCCTGCTCTGGAGACTGTGGTCCGCACAGTTAGCGTGGATCCAGGAATCTATTAACAAAGAATTGTTTTTACTGGTTCTTCTGATCAGGCAAGTTGGTGAATGCTGCCATAATTGATATTCTTGCCACTGGGGCTACCATTTCTGATGAGTTCAGCTCTGGAAAAGATTTTCTCTGCAGTTAACTTAGCCTGCCCTTTTTAATCCAAACAGTGAACACAACCACTATTTGTTTGCTACTCAGAGCAGATCTGGGAGGACCCTCCCACTTCACAGAAGAGGAGACTGAGGCTTACAGAGGTGTAATGACTTGCCCAGATCCACCCACTGATACACGCAAGAGGTTAAGAGTCAGGTCAGAGGTCAAATGCTGCCCGTCATCTCCTAGCTGTGGGAACAGGAGAAAATTACTTAACCTTTCTGAGTCTCAATTTCATAGTATGTCAAATGGGTATAATAATGCCAAGTACCTCAGAATCATTGTATTAGCATAAAATGAAAATACGAACTTTCTCTTGTCGGGCAAATAGTATGGGCTAGATAAATGTTAGGTAGGATTCTTTTTCCTTGGTCTCTAACACGTAATTTGTTTCCGACTCCATTTGCTTTCACCTATACCATATTGCCTTTTAGGACTAAGTTATGCAGATTGCTTCTCTTTTGTATTTAGCTACTTGAACATTTGTAGTCAAATATTTTAGTTGCAATAACTCAGTTTAGATACATAGTAAAAGCTACTGTCACTGCTTCCTGTACAGGAAGCCTAATTTATTTTATTTCTAAACGTCCTGTTCACTGCATTTTTTATTTAGTGGCAGAAAGGAATATAACTTTTTATGTATTTGTGACTAATTTCCTATGAATTTGTGATTCGTGCATCTTTATTTTTATAAACATTTTTAAGGAGTATAACAGAAAGATAGCCAAATCACGATGGGTGGAGCTCTATGAATTTTCACACAGTGAACCTTCCCTTTCAGTGACCACCGCATCAAGAAACCATATGTTATCAACATCTCAGATGGCCCCTTTGTGTTCCACCTTTCTTACTACCACCTTCCTCTCACCAAATAGAACTACTATTCAGATTTCCAACGGTATTGTTGGGGAGGAAAATTTACTTTACCTTTCAAGATTTTTCTTGCTGGTCTAAGAATTCAAATCACATAGGACAGATTCACAGGACAAAAACAAAAATTTAGTAACACCATATCTCCTATATACATGGGAGCAACCCACGAATACTGAGTAACTCCCTGAAAGGGCCAGAAGTCATCACCTTAAATACCATCTTCTACTAAAGACAAAGAAGATTTTGGGGCTGGGGAGTAGGTTATAGCAGGTTACAGGGAAAAGCACAGTAAACACAAGCAAAGTCGTCATGCATATTTAAGTTGTTGCTTTCTCTGTCGATAAGAGTTTCTAGAGATTAAGTCATCCCCCCTTTCCTGGTACCGAGAGGGAAGCACCCTTACAAATGGAGATTTCCTTTATACATGTAAATATCTCTTACTACAGGGTTTTCAGAACTATCTCTTTTACTACTATCTCTTACTACTTGGTTTTCAGAACTTCTCCTGTGTTTGCAGTTTCTTAAAAATAACTGGATTAAAACAATATGTCAAAGAGGCATATTTTAGGGTGGTATATTTTGTACCACTTCACTATAAATTAGTTTTATCGTTCTAAAAAATTTTTTTCTTAAATAGATTCTGCACTATATATCCTCTGTGCCTGCCTTTTCCTCCTCAGTATGTTTGTGATATTTATCCATGTTGTGATTTGTATGAATATTTCATTTTCATTGCTCTGTTATGTCCTTATAAATATCCTATTGTATACATCCCATCTTACCTATTTTTATTGATGGATGGACAATTGGGTTGTTTTCAGTTTGGGGCTATTAGAAATAACACTGCTCTGACCATCCCCATACATGTCTTGTGTTCATATGTGTGCATTTCTGTTGAGTACTTATCTAAGAGTAGAATTCCTGTCGTAGGATATGCATGTACATTCAACTTCAGTAGAGAATTGGCGTTTCCTCTTAACTTATAAATTATGTCAGGTCCGAAATACAGAGAGTATATACTTCTAGATAATGACCTGAAATATGACCTGTGTGACACCATGAAAAGGGGTGCGGGAGTCATACAGATACATTAAATCTTTATCTCAACACGTGTTCTATCACAGCTATCAGTGACTGGTGTCCTCCCCCCAAGTCACCGCTGCCTTCCCAAAGAGAACAAGTGGACAAGCACTGCCTCCTGGCTGAATTCTGCTCACCTCGCTCCTAGACAACCATTATAACCATCACATTTCTGCTGTCTCTCATCTCTCCTCTCCCCCCTTCTGCTCCATTCCTCACACGGCAGCCTCTGTGAACTTTCTAAATCACAGATCTGGTTATACATAAAACCTTTCATAGGTCTCTTGTTAGTTTCGGGATAAAGTACAAACTATGTAATATAGTTTATAAGACATTTAATGATCTTGCCTGAAACACACGTCTCTGAGCTCGGAGTCTTTTCAAGTCAGCAAGGCCCTCAGGCCAGGGAAGCTTCTTATGAGTCAGGAGGAAGGAGCCACTTCTATGTTTCTGCCTCTTCAACAGCCCTCATACAGGCTTTCTCATAGAGAGTGAGAATCTCACATTTTAAAGCTGATCATATAAATCAAGTGATTGTCTAACACGCTGTCTTTTAACAAAAATTGACTTTCAATTGATGAGTCACCAACACTCTTTAATGATGTTAGATACTTGGATTTACTCTATTGCCTTCTCTCTGGAAGCCACTCATCAAATTCCTTCCACATTGGATTAAAGTCCTGCTCCACTGCTATTTAAATATAGACTGCCCAAGGCCATTTAGAGTTGTAGCTGTCTTCCCTGAAGAGAAATCTTTCTCTTAGATGGCAAGGTAAGGGACACTGTGCTTATTACAACTGTGCCGAAAGCATGAAAGTACAGATCCAATTGCAAAGTCTGCCTCTGAAGAATATTCTCTAATAGCAGAAATGTTGTCCAAAACCATCTTCCACCCTAATAGACAACAATCTTGTCACCCTTGGAACTGAAGGTAAATTGATTTGAGTAGCAATATTAGGGACAGAGTTTGAGTTGAGCCGACTCCAATGCACAGTATGTCAAACGGAGGCCAGCGGGTTCCATGTGTCATAAACCAGGATGGTAATAACACAGGGTGAAATTGCTGTCGCTTTGCTGTTTTGGAGCAAAGGAACACAATTGTATTTAAGTCACTACGGATCCCAAATTTTACATTTTGTTCATTTAAAAAGACATTTGATATGTGCATTGTTTTTATATATATATTTTTAAGATTTTATTTATTTATTTGACACAGAGAGAGAGACAGCCAGTGAGAGAGGGAGCATAAGCAGGGGCAGTGGGAGAGGAAGAAGCAGGCTCCCAGCAGAGCAGGGAGCCCAATGCGGGGCTCGATCCCAGGATCCTGGGATCACGCCCTGAGCCAAAGGCAGTAGCTTAACGACTGAGCCACCCAGGCGCCCCGTGTTTTTATATTTTTAAATCCTTGCTCAAATTCACTTTCTAAAGGTGTCTTACCTGACCAACTATTTACCTGCACTTCTCCCATTTATCCTTCCTCGGTTCTCCTTTTCCTACTACATGATTTCCTCAACTTATTGTTGATGTTAATTTTTGGCTGCCTCTCCATGCTACCCCTAAAACAGATATACTGCCTGGTTTGGGATGAGCACCTTGAAAAGTGATGACAGTGTTTTAGATTAGGCTCTCCTAGAAGCAGACTTCAGATAGGATTCAAAAACCAGAATTATATTTCTCAAGTGCAGGGAGCACCATTAGGAAAGAAAATAACTGCTTCAGGGAAGGGAAGAAACCAGTCAGAGGTGTGTTGCTAAGCTAGAAACCGTGGCAGCTACCAACGCTGAAGCATGTTGGGAACTCTAGGAGACTTGCAAAACCCATGCCCAAGTTTTTTCACACCTTAAAGGACCAGGAAACTGGGACATTCATGGGGAAAGTACAGTAAGAACTATCAGTGACACGGGTGTATAGTGCATGCTCATTATTCTCTAGGAAAACGAGTAAGGTGTACTCGGACCTCATTCTCCAACACTCTCTTCTGACAATCTCCCTGTACCACTAAAGGGGGGAAACCACCTTTACCACGAGAAAATAATCTCTTCTAGGAGATGATTTAAATGAACATATGGCCTCCAGCAACTCCCTTTTCCTTAGGCATGAGGGGACTTATCTCCTGGCTGTGCAAATACCCCTGAATATGTGGAAAAATATAAGATATGCATAGACCCATGGTTTGGAATGGTATGATATGTTTTACTTTGCATTATTCAAATATTACGGGTATATCTCCATGTCATATAACTAGGTACATTGGGAAGAGACCTAGAGAAATGTAACAGGTAAAATTACTTAAGTGTATGATGTTGACAGGGACTTCTTAGCAACAGTGATTTTTTAATGAGCCCTGGTAGATTTCAGAAAGAGAAGAGGTAAAAATAAAATGGAATTCAAGGTAATTGTAAATGTTTTGAAAGGCAACTTTAATTCTGTGCACCTGTGCCATCATTCATTCATTCATTCATTCATTCACTCAGCAAATACTGAGAATAAATGGTGTGCCAGGAGAAGACCTCGTTTACACTCATTTCAACTCCACTGATCAATTTTCACTGGGAATTTGCATTCCTGGAAGCTCGAGTGAATGGTTGGAATTATAGATATTGCTCTAGATGCTTATGGTATCAGAACTGCTTTACCTTTAAAAATTCATGAAGCAGTTTGGACCCAATCAGCAAAATTATCCATTCCTTCTGTATATTAAGATGATTTGCGACTAATATAAATCGCAACCCAAATTGGCTGAAAAAATAAGGAAATTCATTACCTCATGTAATAAGAAATCTAGTGGTGATGCAGGCTCTAGGACTGGTTGGTTCTGTGGCTCAACATTGTTATCAAGAACATAGTTGCTCTCAGTCTCTCTGCTTTGTCATCGTTGGTGTTGATTTCATCCTCAGGATTTTAGGAGGACTGACATCAGCAGTTTCAGGCATAGCCTCCTGATGCAGCAATAACCAGAAGAATAAGAGAGTGTCTCTCTTTGGGGGATCTTACGAACAACAAAATTTTCCAGAGTCTTCCTCACTCCGTAAAACACTACCTCATGTTTCATTGGCTGAAGTTGGATTTTTTTTCCTTCCTAAGCCACCTCTGGAAGGAGTCATGGGATGAGCTTGATTAGCTCAATCAAGGACTTTCCAATCTTTTATTTTTTAAATTTCCTGGCACATATAGGAATCCGTAATATTCATCTGGCAAACTGGAATATATGTTTAAAGCTGTGAATGGTCTGAGACCCTAGACTCAATGTCTCAGGCACATCTGAAATCCACGTATGAGACACTGGTGTGGCAGGGCAGTCCTTTAATGCACATGTGAATCCTGTGACCTATCTTGCTAAAATGCACACTCTGAGTAGATCTGAGGGTAAGGGGATAGAGACTGTGATTTTAACAAGCTCCTAGATGGTGGCAAAGCTCTGGGTCTGCTGAGTACACCTTGAGGTGCTAATGTATGGTCTTTGAGGAGCTCTTTTCTAGACTGGAAAATCACCTGGGGTGGGGTGGAATGTATTTTGGAGAGTGCGCTAAAATGCCTACTGTATACTTTTAATTTAAATCTTTTTGACATTTAATTTTATAAGGCATAAATAGTTTTAAGTAACATTTTGAGCCTTATATTAAGATGGAAAAAATGTTTTTAATCAAATATCTGAAAGTCTCTTGTGTGTGAAGAAGAATGACCTAATACTTTCCCTGTGAGGATATGAATTGCCTGATTTGCCTTGACTCTTCCACGACACTTTTTCTTTCTTTTTCGGCAAGAGCATCATTCCATTTTGCAAGTTATTTGGCATCACCAACCTTCCAGTGCCTCAGCCCATCAGATAAATAAGCAGACTTCAAATCAGAAAAGAAGTACATCTATACACCATTTCTGTTGAAAACTGAATTGCTAACTTTATATTTGTCCGCTTTTTAAAAAATGGTGATTTTTCTACATGTAATGACTAAAACTACGTCTATATGAAGCTGAACAAATGACAAGTTCAGTGAAGTCCAGGGAAAATCATTTATGAAAATGGAACATTTGATAATGTGATGCAAGGCCTATCTGGCTTCTATCTTTGCTCTCACCTCAGAGTTGAAAGCATTAGGATTGAAGTCCTCTATATCTAGGAAACCAAACCAGAAAGACAATTGAGTGAAAAAGCGAATAATTCTGGGGAAATGATTGGTCAAGTTGGCTATTTAACACAAAATAAGGATAGCAAAGATCTAAGAGAAAAACGGAATTGAAACAGCTTTGGAATGTAAAAATGAAATATGAACATCTTGAACTCAATATATGATCCTCTTTGCATGAATTATTGCCTGTCATTTGCAATGCACATTACTCAAAAGTACTGAAAAATCTGTTCTGGCTTATTACTTAATTAAAAGTAAGTTATGAGCACTTTCAATCTTTATATAATTTATATCATTTGCAAGTCATGAATTTCCCATAATTCTGTTGGCCTTAATCATCAAAAAAAAGTATTGCTATGCTTAAATACAATCGCTATGCATCTTTTCCACTCTCTAGCAGATGTTACAAAAGAAACTATCACAGCTGGTGAAAATTGATATTCAGAAGTATAAAACATGGCAGCGAAAAGATTAATTTTCTGTACTCAATGCCCTTGATTCTTGAAAACTTTAAACTTTCTTCTCGGTAAGGCCAGTGGTTTCATTGTCTGGTTGGCAGTGGGCAGATGATAACGTTCTGCTCTATTTTACTTTATGATGAACCGAAGAGGACTGGTTGTTTCTCTAATGAGTTTGTGAGAGATGCTTCGATGCTGACACATTAGCTGTATCCCTTGAACTGCTATGATGAGGAAGTGAAAAGTAGTTTTAACAACTTGCTAAAATTATCACCATTAGAGTGAATGAAGCACTAAAATATATATACCAGATGTTGAAAATGGTTAGATTTGGGAGAAAACCTACAATTAATTTACATTTTAGTGCTAAGTGCAAATTTTAATTTATTCTGATTAACTACTTTATAGCCCATCTAGAATACCATTTGAAGGAGTTATGGAAAAGCTGTAAAAGAAGTCATAATCAAGAGATGACACTTGATTGGCATAGAAGAAGAAGAGTTTCATGCCTGACGCTCATATTGCTCAAAAGGGTTCAACTTGCACTTGCCCAGAACCTGTTATTGAATTACAGGCTTGGAATCAATATGGGAAGCAGATTAACTCACTTAATTACAATTTGTGCCAAGATTTAATCCCCCCACAGATCAGGTAAATTGTTCTAATCTACATGCACATACTTTATACTTCCACAATCAAGTCACCATGCAGAAGTGTAAGCAGATTTCTTGATAAGAGTTATTATAAACAGGATTGGCTAAATGGAAACTGATGGTTGAGTTCCAAAGCTTTCCCATAGATGAGAAAACATTTTTTTTAATGATTTTTTATTATGTTAGTCACCATACAGTACATCCCCGGTTTCCGATGCAAGGCTCGATGATTCATTAGTTGCGTATAACACCCAGTGCACCATGCAATACGTGCCCTCCTTACTACCCATCACCGGTCTATCCCATTCCCCCACCCCCCTCCCCTCTGAGGTCCTCAGTTTGTTTCTCTTAGTCCATAGTCTCTCATGTTTCATTCCCCCTTCTGATTACCCCCCCTTTCTTTAACCTTTGAAAGTATAAATGCTATTGCGATAACACGGTCAACAATATATGCCTGGCTTTGTATTAGGCATTCTGTAAGTAGTAGCTGTTATTAATTATAATACTGGTGAGGATCTGGGGAGAAGGTTTTTGGAAACCTCACCATATTACAAACTTTCTTCAAGTCCAGGTATTATAATCTGGTGGTCCATTGGAAAGTTATCAACTGCTGAGTTGATTATTTGGACTGATCAGTGTTTGCTACCAGGTATTTTTTTAAAATCAGTTGTCAAGATTTTAAACACAGGAATTTCTGCATTAAAATTTAGAGTCCTAATATCTCCGTAAAAATCAGAATATCTGGCAAATTTCAAGTGAATCTGAAAATGCCTGTCCTCTTTAGACAGACTCTATCAGTTTGATGGTCATCATCTTCTCCTGTCTCCCAGTCCTGCCCTGCATCTAGGCCAGGCATCAATAGCCAGGCTCATCCCTTAATAGTTGCAGCCTGGCAAAAGCATACAAACAGTTACCCACATTTCATGTTTTGGTAATTAGGTCATGAATCAGGGCAACAACTATTATATAAAACATGTATCTCAGGGGAGGGGAGGTAGGAAAAATGTATTGTATCCTTGTACCTTAACAAATAGACCTTCGTAATAACCCGGGAGGCTCAATTTACATTTGGGATTCTCAAAAGTTTGGGGTGGAATGTGGTGCTATAAGGAGAGCCAGTCTTTAGCCCGTGCTTTGCCCTTGTGCTCTTCCAGCCCCTACTCTGTCTCACTATTTGTACAGGCTGTCTACTGTAGCTCAACACCCATGGCCACTCTTCAGGCCTAGGGGTACTTACATACAGGGAGAGGTGCAGTCCCATCTATCAGGTGAATAAACCTGGGGACGAGACCCAACTCGTTAAGGCAACTCAAACTCCTTTGGCAGAGAATTATTTTTTTACTGCTGTATATATTTTATTTCAATTCCAGTGTAGTTAACATAAATGCTGTATTAGTCTCAGGTGTGCAATATAGTGATCCAACTTTACTCGGTGCTCATCACAAATGTACTCCTTAATCCCCTTCACCTGTGTCACCCATTCTCCGCCCTACCACCTCCCCCTTGGGTAACCATTTGTTCTCTATAGTTAAGAGTCTGTTTTTTAAATTTTTTCCCTTTGTTCATTTGTTTCTTAAATTTTATATATGAATGAAATCATATGGTATTTGTCTTTCTCTGACTTACTGTGCTTAGCATTATACCCTGTGCATCTATCATGTTGTTCGAATGGCAAGATTTTCCTTTTTATGGCTGAATAATATTCCCTTGGGTATATATGCCACCTCTTCTTCTTCATCTATCAGTGGACACTTGGGCTGCTTCCATAACTTGGCTATTATAAGTAATGATGCAATAAACATAGGGTTGCATACATACTTTCAAATTAGTGTTTTCATATTCTTCTTTGGGTCAATACCCAATAGTGTGATTACTGGATCATAGGGTAGCTCTATTTTTAATTTTTTGAGGAACATTTGACAGAGAATTCTGGAGTTCAGGCTTTTGGAATGTGGTCTAACAGTTGCTAGAAGGAGGCACAGAGCAGACCCCCTGGAGGCCTGCCCCCTTCCTTGCCTCTGCAGATTCTTCACCATAAGGAAGAGGTGCAGCTGAAACGGGGTTAGAGAGGGTTTCTCTGTACTCAGGGGAAAAGCCAGAGACAATAGGGTCCGTGACTATTTATGATGACACTTGTGATACTGCTTTCTTGGGGTAGTTTTACAATGAAAGCATTATTCTTGGAATTGAAGTTTCTATGAAAAATAACATTGACTGATGGAAAAATGTGAAGAATTTCAAGAATGTTTTTAGATGGAGATTTTTTTTATGTATTTATGTCACATGCCTAGAATCTGCAAGTGTTGGAGTTCAAGGTCTTAGTCATTCTGCTGCCCATTTTGTAGTGCCTTGTTTATGGTACATGGTTGTTCATGAATATTAATTGGTTGTCTTAATGCCAGAGAGCGAAATTTGTAGAACACTTATTAAATTATTTCAGTTGAAATAGGAAAGAAATCAGAGTTTCATCTAAAAGCCTTTTGAGGGGAAGGGTGCCTGGGTGGCTCAGTTGGTTGAGCCTCTGACTTCGGTTCAGGTCGTGATCTCTGGTCGTGGGATCAAGCCCGGTGTTGGACTCCTCGCTCAGGAGGGAGTTTGCTTGTCCCTCTCTCTTGTTCAACTTTATATTTTGAAAATAGTAAACATCGATTTATTTATTTATTTAAATAAATCTTTAGAAAAAAAAATAAAAGGCTTTTAGGAAAGTGCCCTTAAAACAATGATTCTCAAATTTTCTGGTTTTAAGTTCCATTATATTCTTAAAAATTGAGGCTCCGAAAGAACTTTTGTTTATATGGATTGTATCTATGTTTACTATTTTCAAAATATAAAGTTGAAAAAAATTTTTTAAAGATTTAATTTCTTTTAAATAATTAAAATGAAATCCATTACATGTTAACAATACTTTTGTGAAAAATAGCTATATATTCCAAACCAAAAGTTTTAAAAAGTGGCATTGTTTGACATTTCACAATTTTTTTCATCTCTAGCATCATAGAAGACAGCTGAGTTCTCATACCTGTTTCTCTTCAGTTGTTTGTAATAGGTTGTTTTAGTGAAGCATAAGAAGAAATTCCAGCCTTACACAGATGTGGAGATAGAAAAAGTATTTTAGTAGACCTTTTTAGATGACTTCGATAGTCTTTGATATATACCAAAATTTGACTACTAGTTTTTCAAAGTTCAGTTGCAATGTAAAATGTGAAATCCTAACAGTCCACTTACTCTGTTACCTTAAAATCCACTGAGCTACCTGACACTTCGGATAAATCTTTAACCCATGATTTTGTAACATCATGCATTGGTCATTTAGAATATATTTGTTAATTGAGTTATGATGAAATGTTGGCATATTTCACTACTTAATATCAAAAATTCATATTAATATCTCCACTGAACTTATCAGAAAAAAATTAAGTATTGAGAAGCTTCCTAAGCTTGTGGTGGCAGATTCAAATTTTCCACAATTTTACTTTTTCCTTGGACGCTTGATTTTATTACTCTGAACAGATACTATTAATTATTTTTCTTCACTTTTTTTTTGAGAATTTTTGTGCTGAGTGTTCAAGTCTGTATAACCATAGTTTGTCTGCAAAATGTTCTTTTAAGTAAAAGTGTTCTCTCATGATCGAAGGAACTAGTTTGGCTTGCAACTCAATTGTGTATTAAATGCCTTTTCTTGAGAGAAGCATCTAACTTCAGTAAGCAGTAGAAGTGCTTTATACATACTTCAAAATTAGTCATGCAGCTGTTATAAGGCTGTGTAGTCAAGCGTGTCGTGGAGAAGAATGCAGTGGCAATGGTACAATTCTGTGGCGTGCCTTGATTCATCTTAGGTACCAGCAGTTTTACCCACATTGCTCTTGCATCATCATCACAAATGTCGTAAGAGTTAAACAAATTAAATGTCCAATGACATCTGTATTATTATTATGAAAATAGTTTTGACCTGTAGACCCTCTGGAAGTGTCTCAAGGACACCTTAGGTGTCCACAAACCACACTTTTAAAATTACTACCTGGGGGGCTGGGGTGGCTCAGTCGGTTAAGCATCTGTCTTTGGCTCAGGTCATAATCTCTGGGTCCTGGGATCCAGCCCTGTGTGGGGCTCCCTAATCAGTGGGGGCTCTGCTTCTCCCTCTCCTTTCGCCCCTTCCCCTCCCCCTGCTCATGCTCTCTCCTGCATTCTCCCTCAAATAAATAAAATCTTTAAAAAACAAAAATTACTACCTTGAAAGTAGACAGATGAATGTAGAACCACCTGCAATCAGCATTTCCCTTTTAGATTTCCCACTTTATAATAAATCCATTATAAAACGACTTTAGAGGGTTTAAAAAAAAAAAAATTAAACAATGCTGCCTAGCCGCTTTTGCCAAGACATTACAGTTCTAAGGATCCTCACTTTCAGAAAGCTATTTTCATTCATGACCAAAATCTTTCCTACTGAAGTTTAGAATCACTGTGTGAGTACATACTCTTATCATGCCTTTTTATAACTCTTCGCTGTAAATACTGCTCTTAAGTTACTCCTCAATCTTCTGGGTTCTTTGGTAATGTTAGGCTTCCCCCAAAATTTACTTTGTGTGCCATTAGTCAGTCTTTTTCCTTGGATTCTGCTTATCCCAGTCTCATTTAAGTCTTCAGACCTAAAGAAAAGCCATCAGATGGTTTCAGATTCTGATTGTCAAGGTGTGCTCTCCTGGGTCAGTCTGTCTTGTCCTTTCTTTCCTTTTTTTTCTTTCCTTCCTTCCTTCCTTTTGTTATTTCCCCCTAGCACTACCAGTGGCACACACTTTCCCCAGTCTCCCAAGATAGAGACCACACAGTCAACTGAACTTGACCAGGATATATGGGAATGCCAGATATTTCACAAGACCTGTTCCTTTATTTAGTCCCGTAAGCTTTGTGTTAGTTCAAACTCTGGATCATAACACAGACACCTTAGGTGTCAGTCAAGATTTTAAAATTGCTAATTGTGCTTTCTTGCTCCATCTTTTCATCTGATCTAATTAATGAACCTGTCCACTAGATCTTAAGGCACAGTTATAAGGGCTTAGGCATTGGAGTCCAGTAAGCATATCTTATCATTGTAGTCATTTATTATTTGAACTTTGGCAAGATTACACTCTCAGAATCCCAACATCCTGATCACAAATGGTAATGGTAGTATCTACATTATTGAATTAGCATATGAAAATATACTACACAGACATCATGTACCACAATTTATGACTATAGTCATCAAAAAAATGATACCTGTCATTGCAAATGTTAACAGATCATTCTAAGGGCTGTATCCCATTTCTACTCCCTTTTCTCAGTTCTTTGTCCAAGTGTAAGTTGCTCTAGGACTGGGTATTCTTTTTCAGAGATTCTAAAAGGGAAATAAACTTTTCAGAAGGGCAAGTGCCCTCAATGGGCTTGAATAATGTCATTCACTCTCCATGTGTATTTCTAACAGTCAGTTGGAGTTCATATGTATTTAGGTGTATGATCAATGTTAAGGTCTTCAGACTTACTACTTTTAAAGTACTTTTGGAATGCTCTTTAATATTTGGGGTAAGAACGCAGTAATAGATCACCATTAGTGATTCTACAAAGAATATGCTCAGGATATTCTTTCATAGCAGCTTAGACTCCTAACTGTTATCTCAATATTTACAAAGAGTCTGTGACCGTGTTATTTTAGGGTCTCTGGAAACTCATTTTGATTTACAGGATATTATGCTAATTTAAAATACCAACACAAGATGTTTATCATAGTACCCAGGTAGGTCTCATCAAATTCTGCAATTTGATAAAAAACCAGCCGTAAGTATTAGATTATTTTATTCAATTTACATGTAGAGTGCTCTACATACCGAGCAATAACTCTGAAGTTCTGTCTTATTGAGAAAAGATGAGAATTTCACTTTTGATTATCCTAAATTGCATGTTTCAAGAACTTTCCAATTAATTATAATTCAAATAGAGATTTTCATTAGTGTTCAGAAGAGGCTAAATTTAAGTGCATTAATAAATTAACAAGATTAAAATTTTAACCATGTGAAGGACTATGGGAAGTGTCTAGAGTTTTAAGAAGACAACTTAGTAAAGCTTTGAAAATTAAGTCAGAATTCTGAAAAAAAGAATTTCTTTAAGTATGCAACTCTTAGTTATCTCTCAAAACACTGCAACTGTCAGCATGCCCTGACTTTTGCACTCATGTGGGACAGCCAGTTTTTGATGTTTTAGTTTTGTATCTGTGACAGTTTTAAGGGTTTTTTTTCTGGCGTTAGATAAAGGTATTTAGTAGATATTTTGCATACTGAATTAATATGGATAATAAAGTCTATAATCCTAGTTTTAGAAGGATGTCATCTAATTTTAAATTAAATAATAATCCTAGAAATTAGAGTTAGCAAGCTTCTTCTGTAAAGGACCAGATAGTAAATATTTTAGGCTTTTCAGGCCATGTGATCTCTGTCAGGACTACTCAGCTCTGTTGTATGGCAAAGTTAGCCCTAAACAGTAAATAAACAACATGTCTGGGTTTCATAAAAAACTTTCTATACACAAACAAGCAGTAGAACTGGATTTGGCTTATGGGTTGTCCTTCGCCAACCCTCTAGCCCCCTATAAAAAGCTCACAGAATATCTGGAGTTAGAGAAGATAGTAAAAAATCAGATCACACAAACAAAATAGCAGATCCCATTAGCCTTTCACACATTCAAAGGCTCTCAGGAACAGTGCTTGTAAAAGTGAAGAGTGCATTTCTTTTGGGCTCGTGGAAATAGCATTCTGTGGAAGCTTAGCCATAAGGTTCATTTTTGCATACAAAACTGTTGACTTCTTTTCGTATTAGTATAGGCCAGCTTTTCAACCATATCTCACATATTCACCAAGAAGTCACTTAGCAGTCTAAGGTAGAGGTAATTGTATAAATTCTCATGTTCAAATAATTTTCAGAAATACAGAATTAAACTATGTTTTTTAATTTCCAACATTTTTACTATATACTAATATATAATGTAAAACTCCAGATGACACGGTGGATGTATTTCCCAAGCTTCTTTAATCATGGAAGCCCCACTGAGCTATCACAGGAGATACGGGAGTTTAAGAAATGCTAGTCCTGGGCTTCAGGACGCCTACCAGCCTTCTTAATTATAACTTGCCATCTGGAAATTGCTTTCCTGGCTTAAGGGCTCAACTAGCTCCTAAGGATAATTATTCCTTTCCTCAGCCTCCATTTATGGCTTTCTCTTCTCAGCGCCACCCTTTCCACCTTGATTGTGTCCTGACTTCTCTCACCTTGTCCCAGAACAGGAGAACTGACAAGAATCAGGGAAAGGTGGTGGTGGATTTTTATGCCCACTACAGCCTCGGTTCTCTGAATTACAGATCACTTGTAATTCAGACTCCTGGAACATAAAAACATGGCCCAGGACTCTGGTTGTAGCAAACAGCCTGAGGAGGCAGAAAGAGTGGGAAGTCATTAACTGACAGAAGTCATGGGTAAAAGCTACGAGAGGATGTTTTGTCCCATTTAGGAGGGAGAAGTGTCCTCAACAGGATGCCTCGGGATCTATAGCTCCTCCGTTGTGTCAGCCTTCTGCACCAAACCGTCATTGGTTCTGATGTTCTGAGGTCTCTCCGGCTCAGAGAAATAATAAGAGCTCAAACTGAGGAGCAGAATGCTTTACCTGTGTTCTCTCTTTAGTTCTTGGATTGATCCTGTGAGGAAGGTGCCGCTACTCCCTTGTCTTTTTTTTTTTTTTTAATAACTTTTTATTGTGTTATGTTAGTCACCATACAGTACATCCTTAGTTTTTGATGTAATGTTCCATGATTCATTAGTTGCGTATAACACGCAGTGCACCATGCAATACGTGCCCTCCTTAATACCCATCACCAGCCTGTCCCATTCCCCCACCCCCCTCCCCTTTGAAGCCCTCAGTTTGAACCATGAGGGACTATGGACTCCCTTGTCTTTTTTTAAGGCTGAGGAAAGTGATCTTCAGGGAGGTTTAAGTCATTGCCCTAGCCGCACAGCCAGTAACTCAGAGATCTAGGACTGACAAACCCAGGGAAGCCTGTCTCCAGAGTCCAGACTATTGCCGGTCTCTACTGACTTGGCGTGTGAGGGAGCAGAAGCCCCTAATTCCAGCTGAAAGCTTTAATGACAATTAAATATGTTAGGCACTGTTCCAGGGGCAATACACTCAGAAGTAAATATGATCTAACCCTTCCCCTGAAGGCACTTACAGTACCTGCTTCTTTGAATTCTAGTTATTGTGTATTTATGTTTTTTATAGTTGGATTTCCAGAAGCACTGAGTAGGGAACAATTAATTCTAGGTAATGAAATTAGGGAGGGTTTTGTAAAGGAAGTTACAACTGACCTGAGCCTGTAAGATGATGTTTACAAATTGGAAATGGAAGGGAAAAAAGCCTTCTGAGCACAGGAAAACACAAAGGTCCTCAGACATTGGTGGGGGCCGGGAACAGTAAGCTGTCGGGTACAACCAGTTGTAGCCTCAAGAATCATTTCACAGACAGAATTTATAAGACATGTTGATGGATTGGAACGTGGGGCAGAGAGAGTTTAGGAAGAATCATCTTTCAAGCTGGATGGCTAGTAAGATGCTGACACCATTAGTGGACAGAGAAAACCTTGAGGGCTGGACATGATGTGATTAATTCCAGACATGCTTAGTTTGAGGTTCCTTAAAGGAGTTAGGTGTAGCTTTCCAATCAATTGTTTGATATTTAGATCGGAAGCGTAGCAAAACACACAGTACAGGACAAAATGAGATAGAATGACAAAGATAAAGATATTCCAACTATTAACTTCATAGTGAAATCAGAAGTAACTTATTAAAGTTATGAAATAAATACTAATTAACTTGATAAGGTATTCTCACATATCATGTATATTCATGCATAATATATATGTTTATGTGCCTATATATATGATATATATTTTATATAAAAAGATGCATATGTTCGATATAGGCATGCATTCTGTCTTCTCTATATGTATCTTTATCTGTGTGTGTGTGTAAATATATGCATATATGTATATCTTCTATGGGAAAAGGGACTTTGAGTTTCAAAACATTGGTATAGGAGATTTAGGGGCATGGCTTTAAGATTGGACCTTCTTAATTTTATCTACTGCTTATAATATAAGATAGACATTTTCACTAATTATGACATTGGAAACAGGTGCTCGTGACCCAAATGTTACTCCTTTCTGGAGAGAAAGGATCACCACACTAGGTACCTATGATAAAGTCTCCAAAAGCTGTTAACAAAGTGGCTCTGTCTCAAAAACTTCACCGTTTTGTCCTTTCATTCTCTTTTTCTCCATTTCACATACTACACACATGTACACAGAGTATATTTTTCAGAATCACAAATCTCCTGAGGTGAAAAACTAAGACATATCCCATCAATTTTTGGAGAAGGGAACATTCACTTGTGCCTTGCTTGAAAGGAGAGTTGCAAATCAAGACTGAATGGACAGAGATTGAATTTGAAATTGCTAGCTGCTAACCAGGAAAGAACTTTGTCCATCACAAAGTTCCACCTTTCCTGCATGAGCCTCAGATATGTAACCTGTTTTTCCAAGCATGACGGGTAAATCTAGGACAAGAGTGAAGTTTCCAGCATTCCCAGCTGCCCTCAGCTCTCTGATTTTAGGGATAAAATTGAAATTCTATTCATGTTAACCTAGTTTCCTATACTTACTAATATTTGATCAAGGGAGGCACTTTACATTTTTTTTTCTGGGTGGCTTATAATGTTAACAAATAGAAAAGACTGATCTGGTCTCATATTTCTCTTCTTCTTGAGAAAATACTAATCCACCCCAACCCATGACCAATAAAAAAATTAGGTTTGTTTCTTTGGCGCTTAAAAATTTTATTCTTAGGGACAATAAGTTGTTTCGTCTTTGTTTTAAGAATTGCATTTGTTGAATTAAAATCAAACATATATTTGGAAATTCTAACCGTAGCTTTTAAAACCACTGTGGAGTTACTCTTCAGATGATATGAATGGTTAAAAATAGGAAATCCTGACATAGTGCCTGTAGTTAAAAATATGGTGTTGTACACTTGAAAAAATTTTAAGTGTATAGATCTCAAGGGTTCTTATGACAACAAAAAAGGGACAGAAAGAAAATTTTGAGGGTAATATTTGTTACCTTGATTGTGGTGATACTATTAGGGTTTGATAGGTACATGTCAAGCTTATAACATGTATATGTCAGACTTACCAAATTGTATATATCAAATGTTTTGCTATATCAGTTATACCTAAATAAGATTGGGGGGAGGGTGGGGAGGAAATACCAAATTGGAACTCAGCATTATTCCCGATGTGTACACAGACGTGTACACACACACACACACACACACGAGCGCACACACACAACACACACACCCTATATATATCCTCAATAGGGAATGTTTTTATGTTTTGTTGGCTGAAATCACCAACCATATCTCAACCATCCCTCTGTTTCAAGAGATAACCTCTTCTCCCTCTGGCCTCTCCTTCCTGCATCACTACCACATGCACCACTTGTTGTATACCACATGACTGCGAAATGCACAGAACATTTTGGTTCTGCATGGAATCACGTGCAGAAAACACTTGAGGGGCGCCTGGGTGGCACAGCAGTTAAGCGTCTGCCTTTGGCTCAGGGCGTGATCCCGACATTATGGGATCGAGCCCCACATCAGGCTCCTCCACTATGAGCCTGCTTCTTCCTCTCCCGCTCCCCCTGCTTGTGTTCCCTCTCTCACTGGCTGTCTCTATCTCTGTTAAATAAATAAATAAAATCTTTAAAAAAAAAAAAAACACTTGAGCAACTCAAGAACCACAGATATTCATTAGAAAAATCCATCAGAGAAATCAATGGTAATTTGAGTTTCCCCAAGGAGAAAACGCAAATAGATTGGACAGAACATAAGATCAGAGTAATCACCAAGCTAGCACGGATGATGATGTTATAAACAGTGATAAAGTGAATACAACTAAAACGTGTATTTCCGGCCATTAGCATCTGCCTACTAACATGCAGAAGGTACCCATTGAGTACCAGCTAAGTTCGACCTCCTGTGGATCATTGGCAGCCGGGACAGAGACTTTTCAGAACTTTCTGCTAGATGTTACGGAATTCAAAGTGCAAATTTTCGTTCTGTTTTTTATTGATGACAACTCCATTTAAATACACAAGACCACATTTTTATAAATCCATTCCAAATGATGTTAGAAAGTAAGAGAAAGATTTTAATAGGTGCTGGAGTTCTGTTGTTTGGTTTTTATCCCTTGGAAGATCCTAACAGAAGCATTATTGTTGAGAAAGTGAATAATATGCTAATCTTTTATATGAAAGGTTATCCATCTGGGGTCTGAGGATCTCCAGCGGATAATGGACATAGTCTAGACACCCCAGAAGTTATTTAAAAAACTGTCCATGCATGTATTTATGATTATGTTTTATTACAGAGATAATTTTTATAAAAAATGAATTTAAGTATGTTCTGGATTCCAAACAAATGCTTTATATACTAATATATAGTTGAACTTTTAGTTACATTTGTCTTTCTGGTCACACTAATAACAAGGAATTACCTCAAAGATTTATTTTAAATCTGAATAGGAGATCCACAGACCATTATTCAGTTGACCCCAGTTTTTGTTTTGTTTTATTTTTATTGTGGTAAGAACACTTAACATGAGATCAACCTTAGGAAAATTTTATTTGTACAAAATAGTGCTCTCAACTAAAAGCACAATGTTGTGCTTTTCTCTAGAACTTATACATCTTGACTAACTGAAATTTTATGCCTATTCAATAGCAACTGCTTACTTCCCTCTCTTCCTACCCTCCGGCAACCGCCATTCCACTTTTTTGCTCTTAGGAATTTTGCTCTTTTCAATACCTCATACAATTGGAATCATGCAGTGTTTTTTCGACTATCTCACTTAACATAGTTCTCTCGAGGTTCATCCTTTTTTAAGGCTAAATAATATCCCAATTTATATATATACCACATTTTCTTGATACATTCTTCTGTCAGTGGACACTTAGGTTGTTGCCACATCTTGGCTATTGTGAACAGTGCTGCAGTGATCATGGGAGTGGAGTTTTTTGTGTGTCCCTGTATTTTTAAGCTAAAGATACATCGTCCCAGATAATTACAAGGATGTTTTCTCCAGCAGATGGGCCACTGTCTAGCTGAGTACTTAATATGTGCATAGTAATACTGTGTAGTAAAGCTAGGATCTTTTAAAACAAAGAGCTTATCACTGGACCCTTGAAGGAAAGAAACATACACTCACATATACACACACAAAGTAGTGATTTTTTTTTTCCTCCCAACCGGACTTAAAGTGAAAAGAGAAGGAAGGGTGAAAAGGGAGAAAACACATTAGTCTTTTTTCTGAATTAACTACTAGAAAAGACTATAAGGAATTATAGGGGTGACCAACTTTCCTGATAGGGCTATTTCTATTGACTGTGTCCGTTAGTCTGGAGGTATGTAACAGCTAGAAACCTAGAGGAAGTAATATAAAGTCAAGTCAGCTGCTCAGTTCTATTTACATGTTGCCAAGGAATGTGTTAACTACTGCCTTTTACTCCCCTATTCTGAATATGTTTTAACTAGATAGACTATTTTGCCATCATGTGGATACAGGTTTGGATTCAGGCTTGGCCAAAAGACTTAGTGGTTGACAAGCCTCTTCACCCTTAGGCTCCTGGAAGCCAGTTTGCTACGTTGGCCACAACTTTGAGCCAAGACCTGTTTCATGCTATAGTCCAGTTCATGTTTTAAAGATTTTTGCCTTCCTCACTTTCAATGTCCATTGAAAGAAAGGGTAAACCATTTAAGAGTTATACACGGGAGAAAAATTTTTTGAAGGAAATGAATTGAGTTGTTTTAGAAAATTAGTGTACAACTCCATTAATTTCCAGATTGTTTCCAGTATCCTACATGCCATGATTATTACCTGATTTTATTAAACAATCTGTGCTGTGTTTGATCTTTGCAAAATCTAAAGTGTTTTCTTTCCTTCTCTCTTTTTTTTCCTTTAAGAGTACTGCTTCTAATCTGGTCTTGGTTTTAGCTAATCTCTTTGCACTTCAATTAGGAAGACAAGAGCAATTTCTTGATTAGCTCTATCTTCAACTATATCCATCCTTTACAATTTTACATTTAACCCTGAATTCTTTTTCTGTTACTTTAGGATATAAGTACATACCCGGTACTTTAATGGTAGGAAAATGAGACTTTATATGCCAACTGTCAGAACAGTTTCCAACCTCAGTTAAACAGCGCCAGCTAACAGCAAAATGAGTTTAATTTTTGAAACTTCCTTTTCTTTCCGTCTCCTACCTATTTTCCAGGTTTGTGTTCCCACCCACCAAATATTCATTGTATCTGTGTGCCTACTAGGACTCTTTGACCATGCTCCCTTATTTGGGTACCAGAGATCCCCATTTTGGCATCAAATAAACCAACTCGAGGGAAGAAATCACCTGAATTGAAACGAGTTACACTAAGGTTTAAGTAAGCGGCTGATAGGCATAGTACTGTAATTTGCCTTACAAAAGAAAAATTCTTAATTCAAGATAAGTAGAGAGGAGGTAGATGGATTTAATGGAAAAAGCTTGAGATTTGGTATCAAGAACACTTGAGTGGTCATCCTGACCCCATTTATTCCTCAGTTTCCTGCTCTGTAAAAAGGTTTAACAATGGCTAGTTTTCAGAAACCTTGCAGTGACACAATTAGATGATGTATTTAAAGCACCAAGCATAGTGCCCAACATAAATTAGTAGCTAATAAATGACACAAGAAATCAGCAGTTAGAAATGGCATCATTTTAAGCACTTCGGCAATACACTAAAGAAAATATTTTTTGGACAGCAGTTGTTGTTTTCCTATTTGATCTATAGTATTCCTCAAATCTGCCTCGTTTTTCTGGAAAGAGGTTTATAGGAAGTTAGGAGTCAAATTTACTGAGGCCTTTCCTTTATAGTTTTAACAATTGCTTTCTCTAACAGCTTGCAGAATGGGTCTTATTATTTTGGCCGCAAAGATGCAGGTTAAATGTCAGCAAGAGATTAACTTTATTATATGTAATCAAAGAACGTTTTGAAGTAATAAACCATGATGCAGCGATGCCTGTCTACTGTTGTCCTAGGAGCTGCTGCCTCTGTTCCCCCCACTGTCACCACTTCACACACTTGAACAGTATGATAAATGAGGGCTCTTGTGGTTCACAACTTCCTCCATGAGGAAAATCCATTATCATCTTCAAATAAAAGAATGGCTGATGGTAAAGGTCAGCTCATGTGTCCAATTTTACCTTTGGTTTGTGGATTGGAGAGAAACAAAGCCACACAGAAGTGAGGCAAGGTGCTGACAACCTTTAAAGACTGAAATTTTCTAAAAAGGCAAAGAAGAGTAACATATTGGAAATGTGTTATCCCCTGCTCCTATTTCTTTTCTTCCTTTCTCTCTTTCTTTTTTTTTTTTTTTTCCATTTTGATCAGCATGTAGTTTAAGAAGAGTAATACCAGTACTCAGGGATATCTACTTACCATTGGCATTATACCCTTTGCATTATTTGGAAAATGATGATGTTAAAATTTACAGCTTACATCTTCACATTTCTTAGTACCTTACCCTTTTTTATATGGAATCATCTGCTTAGTAATTAAATTTGATGCATGGAGTTTTTGAATATAAAATTTTACTAGTAAATAAATTGAACAATAGCATATCATTTCCCCATGAGAAATCAATCTTCCTGACTCTTGATTAACTAAAATGCATGGAGAGAAGGCATTCATTATTAAAATTTAAAGCTGTGGTTAACAGAAAGTTACTAATTTAATCTTCGGTGTTGAAAATAGCTTCAAATTATTAGTCTATTTCGTAGCCTTGTTAAATAGAGCATGGTATGATGACTGTTAGGAATAGAATATTCTCAGAGGATTAGGTCCCTTATATTTTCTAAATATTATTTTGTACCTGAGAGTACAATAAAGATTCATAAAATGGAGGCAAGTAGATCAGATGAACTATAAATATTCCTTAGAATTTACACTTTTGAAAAATAAAATCATACTTTTTGCCAGTTTTCCTTACCTCTCTCTTTCTGGGTATGAAGTACAGAAAAGCACGAGGATAGTATTTGGATGAGATCCTGTACATCATGGTTTCCTTCTATAGCCTATTCAGAAATGAACCTGTGATCATGTGATGTATGAACAGGGAGTATTATCTTTTTCTTTCCCTGCCCTTTTTAAACATCTAGTTTAGCAGGTAATACAAAATGGTAATCTCCTTTTCCTTAGGAAGCATTTATTCAATGTCACTCCACCATCCGTACCCACTCCCCCATTACTCTTTCTGCATATTTTTCTATCTCATACCTACTTTTAACTTCTTAAAGTACATTTTGCTTCTATAATAATTTTTGTAGCTACTATCTATTATATCAAGAGAAGGTTTATCCTCCTTGACTTTGTAACCATGGTTTTTACAATACCTCTACAGACACTCTAGTCATCTAAGATTTTATTCAAACCTCCCTTCTTGACCACAAACAATGTACCCTTTTTTTTAATCCCTACCCTGCCTCCCCAACCCACTTCTCTGTTCTCTGCCTTTGTAACCCCCATGCATATTTTAACATCCATGCTTTATGGCCTCTCTTCCAAGAATGCTGGCCTGCTCACCATCACCATCCCAGACCACAATGAGTGCTGCTTTGCATTTTGAAGGAATACTGGGGTGCCTTCTGTCACCCATCACTTGCCATATTGTAATTATTGGTTTTTTTCTCTATATAGGGTAGGTAGACACCTTAGCATAGTGCTAAGTGCTGTATTTAAAACGTGTATTTGGCCAATTTGTAATCTTTCCTATTTAGTAGCATGTGGGGGAAATGCATAAAAACTTCAATGGATATATCATTTCAGATTAAATAATACCCAAGAGAAAATGGCAGGTATAATATTTACTGTAGTCAGGCAGTAAGACCATAGGCTCATTTGCCTTGACTTCTTTCTTTCAAAGCTGCTGTCTCTGATCCCTGGCTTTTACAGCTACTCTGCCCATTTCAACCCTTCTTCCTTGATGGTTTTGCTGGGAAGTCAGGTCTTACCTTCTTTCACCCATAATTCCAAAATCTAGGGAGGTTTACTCTGGGATTAACTCCCTCATCACGCCCAGTGCTATCTTGGGAGTGACTTTAGGATAAGTAAATTAGTCACTTAGAAGGTCCAAACCTCAGCTCTCGTTAGCATCCCAATGATGAGTTCAGCGGCCTGCCAGGGGTCCCAAGAGTCCAACTGCCTACCAACCTCTCCAGTGCCCTTTTTACTTCATGCCTTTCTGAGCAGTGAGTGATTATGTAACTGAAAGAAACTGTGCACATGGTTCTTAACACAACAAAGTTTTCTAAAATATCTTTGATATGTATACTTAGACAAGATATACGCCTCTCAACTTTTAAATGATGCATTCTGTCCAAACAAAGTTAAAGTTTTATCTCCTTACAAGCCTACTATATTCATATGCAAATTTTGTTTTTCACTTTATTTTCTACACTTAAAAAATCAAAATCAATATCTTTCTAGGAAATCACATTTTAATGTAGACTTAATTATTTACATTTCACCTTTTTTAATCTTATTTTTTTAAAACATTACGTGTCCCAAAGCAGAGTCACAAAAATTTAAGCAAGAAAAATTTGAAATTGGTGAGTTGTGGTTTGAACCATCCGTTGAAATTCTGCAAGTAGAGATGTATCAAAGAAAGCTAAAATTTTAAAGCTTCCAAGACTTTAAAGCTCAGTTAATGAACCTTCTCGTCTTGCAAGTGGTAGATTCCAGACCAACATTCACAGATGATTTTCCTAAGGTCTCCTTCTATAGCCAAAGGGTAACTGATTCCGACCAACACCAGATTTCCTGACAATCAAATCAACGCACTTTCCACTCCAGCTAATGCAGGTCTGTATCCTCTGACATTTAAAGTTAAGTTTAGGGGCATTTGGGTGGCTCAGTTGGTTGAGCAACTCCCTTTGGCTCAGGTCATGATCCTGGGGTCCTGGGATCCAGCCCCTCATCGGGCTCCCTGCTCAGCCAAGGAGTCTGCTTCTCCCCCTCCCTCTGGCCCTCCCCTTACGTGTGCTCTCTCTCTCACCTGCTCTGTCTCTCCTCTCTCTCTCTCCCTCTCTCTCAAATAAATAAAATCTTTAAAATAAATAAGCTAAACTTAAATCTGGGTATATTAATCCATGACCCCTGTCAAAATTTTGTCTCCTCACATATGGGCCCATTTCATACCTCTTAGAGTCCTCTTTGTTTTGTAGTTTTCCTTACACTCCCAAACGTATGGCCAGATTTTATTACAAGCTGATTTCTCTTATGTGGCCAGCTCTTTTACGTTATTACCAGTTATAATGACCCTTACCTTCTTCTCTCCTTCAACTTCACTTCTAAAAAACCATAGACGATATTTGAGCTCTTTGGGCAGTATGAATTTCTGATCCACTTAATTCTATGATGAACTCCTACGACTGGAAGAGTTCTAAAGTGATCATGGTGTTGTAGATATTCTGCAAGTAGGGACAGTTTAAAAAATGGATTTAATTTCTATCCATAAAGTTGTGATTTGTCTTTAATTTTTTTCATAAAGATAATTTTTAACTTAGCCACAATTTTTTTTTAAAGATTTTATTTATTTATTTGACAGAGATAGAGACAGCCAGCGAGAGAGGGAACACAAGCAGGGGGAGTAGGAGAGGAAGAAGCAGGCTCATAGCGGAGGAGCCTGATGTGGGGCTCGATCCCATAACGCCGGGATCACGCCCTGAGCCGAAGGCAGACGCTTAACCGCTGTGCCACCCAGGCACCCCAGCTTAGCCACAATTTTTGAGTGCCTACAGTGCACCTGGACTTAGTGATTTAGAAATTAATACATTCAGAGGTTACCCCTGGAAGGTTCCAGTCACCTAGTCCATGTATTCTTCTGCAGTCAGTGAACCACCTGAAAGTGTAGGAAAAATTCTATGATTGTTTATGTGTTCATTTTTTTTTCCTGCAGAGAGCAGTCATAGACTTCATTAGGTTTTTCAAGGATTTATAATCCAAAAAATGGTTAACCAATGCTCATTGAAGCTAACCCTTGCCCAAACTATAATGAAGTAAATCCAAACGTCCAGAAATAGTTTCCTGTTAGGCTTCTTACAGGCAAAACTGTATACACACACACACACACTATCTCTTACTTTAAGCCTCTTTTAGCTTGTTAAAGAAGATAAAGTTCTGTTTACTAACTCTGATGGTACAGTAACTTTTATAGAATTACATTTTCTTTTGACTACTTTTTGGCAAAAAAAAAGAATCTTAGATCCTAAAAACATTTAATGTGGACCTAATTTTTTCAAGTAGGTAGTGAATAGTATACATCTCGCCTGAACTCAGTATTGTTAAACGTGGTTCTTTTAGCCCTGTTTTGAGGCTAGATTCATTTCCAAATGTAGCAGTTGCATACAACTTTTCTTTGATCGAAGATAGCTCAAAAAAAAAATTCTTGAAGAATTTCCTCTGGCATATGGAGAAAAATTAAGTCCTTTTAAAAAATCCCTAATAGCAGTATAACTTAATTCCCACTGCTAGTTACTGCTAACTAAAGTTACCCTCATGAAATAAAGGCATTGTTAAATAGCAGGAAGGTTTCATGACTCCTTCATTGGCTCTCATTTTTAAAGTCATACAAGTGCAACGTTAAGAGAGTAGACTAATATTGGTTTTCATGGAGAGCTGGTTTCCTTCAAGGCCTCAAAAATCTCAAATTGAATATTTTTCACCAAGGTGAAACAAAATGTAACCTTCATGTGCAGAACTTAGATTCAATGGTACTTGACTCCCTTGCAGTCCTGGATGCTAGGCACCATAGTAACACTCACTGTACCGTAGAACACCAGCTTCACTACCACTGCAATTTGAATTTTCTAAGGCATAAAGAACTTAGCCATATATAAAATGGTAGTATAATAACTAATAGTTCTTGTGATTGGTTAAGTGTTTTCAGATAAATATGAAATGAAATTAATCTGGAGATTTTACTATCTTCTCTTTGACGTCATTGAGGACATATTTTTCAAGCGCCCCCCCCCCCAGTTCCATATGTGTCAAGGTATTATGGTAGGCACGGGGAATAAAAAAGGTGAATTAATATTATTCAGTGTGTCACGTCTCTGTAAAGGGACAATGAAGTCTTTTTTCACATGCAGAGTTTATCATCATGATTTAGACAATTTGAATTTATTTCGTGATTAAATAGCCCAGAGATTTTGAGCCTGCCGATTAGGCCTCAGTCTCCCATCCTTAAATGAAAACATCACGCCAGGCGGTCCTATATATCTTCTCAAGTTGAATGATCTAAAACAAGATGCCCCACCGATCCCAACTAAGGTTCAGGCTTTACAAAGTTTACTTGCCAGGACTTCTTTTTTGGGTCTAGTAGATGGGGATATTTTATTGCTAAAGAGAGAAGTGAAAGGTAGGGGGGAGGCTTTTATTTGTTGGCTATTTTGTAGTCTTCTCTAAAGATCATTTAGTCAGAGTTCAAGAGGAGAAAAAGAGGAAGGGGTAGGAATTGGCCACTTAGACTAGTTGTGGAGAGAGAGGTGAACATAATATCCTAAAGAAATGATCATTATGGCAACCTCTGTGAAACTCTAGGAAAAAGCAAAAGAATCTCAGAACCTAAGTGAGAGTATGCTGCACTCTGATGGGGAAAGGGATGTACTCCCAATTTCTGCCAAGAATCCTATGGTGTTCTGACATTTAGAGAGTCGGGACAAATTTCACACTTGACATGGATATAGGCATTGTCACCATGACCTCTAACAGGGACAGTACTGAGATTGTGCAGGTGGTTTCCTGGGTATAGAATATGGACAAGGGAGTTTGGAGTGTCTATGTAAGATTGTGATTAAGACCCTGGCTCACCGAGATGCCCAACAACAGACGATAAAGAAGATGTGGTACATATATACAATGGGATATTACTCAGCCATCAGAATGGATGAATACCCAGCATTCACATCTTCATGGATGGAGCTGGAGGAGATTATGCTGAGTCAAATAAGTCAAGCAGAGAAAGACAATTATCATATGGTTTCGTTCGTATGTAGAATATAAGGAATAGCACAGAAGACCATAGGGGAAGCGAGAGAAAACTGAAGGGGGAGAAATCAGAGAGGGAGACAAACCATGAGAGACTATGTACTCTGTGAAACAAACTGAGGGAGGGGGGTGGGAGGGAAGGGATAGCTGAGTGATGGGTATTAAGGAGGGCATATGTTGTGATGAGCACTGGGTGTTACACGCAGCTAATGAATCTTTGAACACTACATCAGAAACTAATGATGTACTATATGCTGGCTAACTGAACATAAAAACAAAATGAAACAAAACAAAAACCCTGGCTCACAAACATCTGTAGACACCTGTTCCAGACTATTGGAAAACTTGGAGCAGTCTGGGAGCCTCTTTTAGGAGACACACAAATAAGTGTGATGATAAGTCTAAATATCTCAGTTATTAGTGAAATGGGATTATTATATGCGTGGAGCATAATGAGGTCCACAGAACATTTGCTTCTTCAATCTGTTCTATTCCAATCTAATCTAAGACCAATTCTTCTTTTAGTCTCAATTGTTCATTGTAAACATAAGCTAATATAGAGATTACAGGGACTTGTCCAAGCTGCATTATTTTGAGAAATTTTAAATATATCTTGGCACTTGCAGAAAAAAAGGATATGGATATTTTCAGTCTGGTTGAAGCGCAAATATATTCTGATGCTTGCATAAGTAAAAACAAAATAATTTCCTTATTCTAGCATTTCATTTTCTTCTTGCAACTCATTCCTCTAAATTTGTAGTCACTCCCAAATTTGCAGTGGAGGAACCCTCTCATCTTCTACTTATGCTCTTTCAACGTTTTATGTCAGAGAATACCAGTCTATGAACTCGGACGGGTTTTCTTTTTTTTTAAGATTTTATTTATTTATTTGACAGAGACAGAGACAGCCAGCGAGAGAGGGAACACAAGCAGGGGGAGCGGGAGAGGAAGAAGCAGGCTCATAGCAGAGGAGCCTGATGTGGGGCTCGATCCTGTAACGCCGGGATCACGCCCTGAGCCGAAGGCAGACGCTTAACCGCTGTGCCACCCAGGCGCCCCTCGGACGGGTTTTCATATGATTCCAATGTTATTTACGTCTGATAAGTATTGACTAGCTTACGTTCTCACCAATGCCCATCAGTATGTAAATCTGTTCTCTCCAAGGGCTCCGTGAGCTCTCGCAAGATCGAACATTCTTCAGTTGGCTTCATGAGCAGGGTATATCAACAATGGGGGATATGAAGTGGAGCAGGAGGGGACTGATTGCAAGAGATCAGGCAATATAATAAGAACAGTGATCAATGAGAAGGATATTGTAAATCCTGGGAGAGGGGTGGGAGATGAGGTTAAAATATTCTAAATCAAAAGAAATGCGGCTTATGAAGAAAAATAGGATAGTAAAAGACTGTAGTGGTGTCTAATCCCTGATAATGTAAGGGGGGAAATAATAAAAGCAGATGGATTTCAAGATACCCACTTTGTCAGCATGGAGTTCAGACAAAAATCCTCAGTTCCAATTGAAGACTCCTCTTTCCTTGAAAATCATCACTCATTAGCGAAATTGTGACCTAATTAAAATACCTCTTATGAAATTTCAGAATAAAGAATTGAATGTTGAGTAACAAAACCTATATGGGTATATAAGATAGGATAATAAAACAACCTAACATAAGCTAAGAATAAGTTTTGACTCTGTTATCTGCTATCAAAAATACAAATTAAAGGATTACGTGAATAATCCAGAGACACATCTTGTTGGCTCAATACCAAAGGTCTTGATTACAGATGTGTGTATTCAGGCTGATGGCCCAGTACTCATTTTGGTTGGATAGTTGCCTGTTCTTTAGAGTTTCCAGGGCCTCAAGAGTTAACACAACAACAAAGTGAATGAGGCAAACTAGAAAAGCCTGCTTGAAGTCAGGTTCACTTACGTTTGCTTTCCAGGTCTATCACCTGCTACCAGTGCAACCCTGAGCAACACTTAGACTCTCTGAAGCTACTTCTTAAATCTGTAAAAGAGACATACTAATAGGCATTTATGGGGGCTTCCATTGAGGATTGAACAAAATGATATGTGCACACTATGGAAACAAGTCTTTTTAATCAACATTGAAGGGTATTCATAGACTGAAAAGAGGAGCCAGAATATAGCAGAGAGGAGGGGGAACGATCTCTCTTAAGAGAACACGGTGCATCTCTTCTCACAAAGTACCTGCAATAATCTGCGAGCCCAGTCAGTATAGAATGTGGAATGAATTCAGTCTTAATATCAGAATTATCTCAGTATTACGTCAAGGTGTTCTGCATCCATCTCCTAAAAGAAAACAATAAATTTGGGAAAGGTATTTTATTAAAGAGGCGAAAATAGATCATTCCTAAAAAGTTTTTGATTGGACTTTATCCTGACGTATTATGAAAATGAATCCATTCCTCTCTCCTTTTGTTCTACTTCCATTAATTGATGCCTCCTTAGATGGCTTCAGAGATGGGAAACTTGCCTTAAAGGAGAATAAAATTTAGCATACCCCCTTCGCACAACACAAAAGAGTCATGGATGCGTTACTAATATGACTGTACTTATAGCAATCACTCAAGTAATGTGCATTTAATTCGGTATTTCTTTAAGAAAATTGCCTATGATTTACTCCTCTAATTGTGGGTTAACAAGGAAATTAACGTCTCTAAAGCCACAGAAGAGTAGGGGAGAGTTCAATTCAGGGCCTACATATGAGGGAAGTTACAGTAATCTAAGCAGGGCTCTCCCTCAACCAAGAATGTTGAGCTTCTCCTGAATGCCACTGGGAAGTGCTTTTGCGGCTGCGGGCTGGCTAATGAATTGAGTAATTTAAACAGGAAAGGATGAAATGGGCACTGATGACCAATGCACAAGCTAAAAGTGTTGATTTGTCGGCTTTCAGTGCTTATCCTAAGCCCAAATGCAAGAAACTCATAAACCAGTAAATGATGCATGGTGAAACGTTTTAGCATAATCTGAAAATATATTAGATGATAAAACCCATGATGATGAAGTCAGGTTCTATGCATTAAGGCTGGGATCCTTGTGTTTATTATTCTTTCAACATTAACATTCTTTCATCGCAATGATTTTGCACTTTAGCAGGTCTCACTTAGTAAGTCAGACCAGGAGATCACTATACAACATAAATCCTTAACTATGGGTAGGCAGATACATATGTACATACGTGTCTATATGTGTTTGTGTTCTGTGTCCGCATATATTGTGAGAGACGGAGAAATAGAAGAAACAACTCTGATATTTGAAAGAGAGTGCATTGATTCTGTTAATGAAACCTCGAGGGCAAGATGAATGCAATCTAGCTCCTTGCTAAACCGACTCTCGGCCCTAAATAAATGCTTCCAAATCAACTACCTTACCTGTGTAAGACTAAAATGTGGTAGGGACACCTGGGTGGCTCAGTCAGTTAAGTGTCTGCCTTCAGCTCTGGTCTTTATCCGGGGGTCCTGGGACCGAGTTCTGCATCAGGCTCCTTGCTCAGCAGGGAGACTGCTTCTCCCTCTGCCTGCTGCTCCCCCTGCTTGTGCTTGCTCACTCTCTCTTTCTCTCTCTGACAAATAAATAAAAATATTTTTTTCAAAAAGACTAAAATGTGATAAAACTAGCTGACTCTGAGGAAGTAAAATTTTCATCATGGCTGCAATAACTATTAGCTGGGTAAATTTAAATGAATTGGGATTTTTACACCTTGGAACAGTCCCCACTTTGATTAATCCAGTGCTGATACAACTTGTCCTCATATTGCCCGTACTTAGAAGACCACTTGTACTCAATCTCAGCTTTCCATAGTATCTCTGACGCTATGGGTCATGGTTTATGATGTTTATTTTCAGGCTGATGAATTTATATTCTTTGGGTATTGCAGAAAGTCATGCAAAGTGTGTATGTTCATAGAACATAATGTAATTGGAAAAAATCCTTGCCCTGCGTAATTTTTGGAGAATGATAGTCATTATTGTATATTATACATATTATCTAATAGCCTAGACACAGTAAGAAAATTTCCAAAGAAGCAGGAGGGAAAAATGGATATTTTTAAGCAAAACCTTCATTGTATCATTGCCACTTGCAGAGTATCATGCATCCAAAGGGAACACATAATCTGTAAGCCTACCATTGTTACAACCCTGGGACACTTTTTTTTTTTTAACTCATCAAATCAACTTCATTGAGGTTTAATTCATATACAATAAAATGCATTCCTAAGTGTACTATACAGTTCAATGAATTATGGCAAATGTATACACTTGTATAACTACCACTCTAGTTGGAGTAATATTCCCCATCTAAAGCTTGTCACCATATGCAGTATTAATAAGCATGCTGTGTGTTGGGGGACAGAGACCTGTGGAAGTGTTTTGAAATTCTACATTTCTGTATACGTAGATACTGTAGGTATATAGTGTTATGTTTACGCCTTTCTCAGAAGAATATTAAGCAATGCAGCTGAAGAGCAGTAAAAATAGCACTGGGCTTGTTACAAAAACAGACCTTTCAACTTCCATATTACTAATTTCTTAATGTATGGTTTTCATTCAAGTTATGTAACCTCTATGAACCCTGGTTCCCTCCCCTATTATTTTTATTTATTTTTTTTTAAGATTTTTTTTATTTATTTGACAGAGATAGAGACAGCCAGCAAGAGAGGGAACACAAGCAGGGGGAGTGGGAGAGGAAGAAGCAGGCTCATAGCAGAGGAGCCTGATGTGGGGCTCGATCCCAGATCGCCGGGATCACGCCCTGAGCCGAAGGCAGACGCTTAACCGCTGTGCCACCCAGGCACCCCTACCCCCCTCCCCTATTAAATGGGGATAATACCCACTCAGAGTGTAGAAAAGAGAAATCAGATCCCATAGAAGATTCACCCAGTCAGTGATTGTCCCCTTTATGATATTAAACATACCTATCTTCAAACTACCTTTACTTTGAAGACCTCTTCTGGTCAGTCTCAGTCCTCTGCAGGATCTCTTAACTCCCTGGGTCATGGCTTATAATGTTTCTTTTCAGGGTGATGAATTCTTAGAGTACTACAGAAATACATGCAAAATATATGTTGATACATGGAATACAGTGTAATAGAAAAAATATTTTGTGTGTATTTTTTAGGTGATAATAGTCATTATAACATCTATCTAATTTAAGGTCCACCTCTTCTTCCTCAACTCCTGCTCTGCTGAGATATCAGCTTCCCATCTAATCCATGAGGCTATTTTTCTTTATGAACTTGCTCAAAATAACAGCCGCAATTCTAACACCTGTCCTTTCACTAAGGAGACTTAGTACAATCTTTACCTAAAATAGTTTTTGATATAATACAAATATGATTGAGTGAAACAAATATTGGATCCGCACCACAGATTTGGAAAGTGCCCCCCCCCTTTTTTTGTCTTTTCTATGTACTCACCTGGGGTCCAACATTTGTCTGATAATCAGTCTTGGATCATAACTTCAGGAAGGGATATCTGAGACTGCCTCTGGGGAGGAAAGATAAATATCTATATCCATGTCATTGCAACTCAGGCAGTTTCTTTGTGTTGGTTTTGTAGCTTTTGTGGATCTGTAAATCTGCCACTTGAAACGGTATAGGTTGTGGGTCAATCCAAGTTCAAAAGGCAGACTCTCAGGATTAAGGGTGTTAGGCATGACTCCAGTACATTGCTATGGGAGAAAACACAATAGTTTTGGTAGAGCCATTGGACCATAGTGCAGGTCTGACTCTGAGTGAAGGAGAGAGGGAGGGAAGGAAGGTTGGTGCAAACATCTTAGAATGCAAGTCTAAGGGAAATTGAGCAAGGTCATCAGAGTCCTTGAGTCATGTTTGGTCCCCAGTTTCCCAAGAACCTGCCTGCATAGTATCCCTGCTGTAATCAGTCGCAAGCCAGGAGCAGCTGCTGGGAAGCCTGGCCTCAGCACAAACCCACTGCAGGATTTCAGAGTTCAGCAGTTCGTGGTCCTGAGAGATTATGCTCATAACCAGCAGAAGTGGTCCTTTTCAATGAGCATACAGGCCATTTAGGGTTTTTTGTTAAAATGCAGATTATGATTCAGTGTCTTCCAAGGGACCTGAGATTCTGCAGCTCTGACGTGCTCCCAGGAGCTGCTTTTGCCGCTGGTCCAAGCACCGCACGCGGGATTGCCGTGGTGGGGAGTACACCCAGTTATCGATCAATCTGTATTTGGGATTCTATTACTCCTCCACTTGTAATCAAAGAAGCCCAGTTCCATAGGACTTGTGTCCCAGACCAACTCATAGGTCATTGTCCACTCTTTGGATGCTTGCTCTGTGTCAGATCATCATCCCTGGACCAATAATCTGTGACCAGCCATCTGGGATAATGTACGCAGAGTTATAACCTTGTGTGATAAATACTACATTTTAAAATATTGTTTATTAATAGAAAATCGGAAGTATAGTAAGGCAAATAGATCAGGAGATAATTGTCATTGAAAAAGTAGTTTGTTACTCATCAATCCCAAGAGGAGGGGGCACACCACACAGGGCCACACTGGAAAGCACCGGGGTTGGTGTGAGGCTGTGGGGAACTGGGGAACTACTGTGGCAAGAGCCTTTATTGTGCTTTTCACAGGAAGGAATGGGTGAGGCAGGCTAAGCAGGTCTAGGATTGGCTAGTTTGAATCATTTCAGTGGGCTCTGGGGGCATCGGGACTGTCTCTAGTTTGGTACCAGGTCCGGGGTGATCAAGGCAGATGTATAATGGCCGGAAGTGTGAGAGCCTCATAAAGGAGTCATTTGGGGTGTGGGCTCTGGATTGAGTGGTTTGTATTTGAAAAGCACAGCTCTGGGAGGAAGATTCCCCCTAAGGAGTGCTTGGGTTAGTTGATGGAGGCAAGAGACCATGGCAAGGTGACTCAGATGTATTATCAGGAGAAACATACCAAATGTTAAAGTATCAAACTTACAGATGCTAGAACCATGGTTAATACAGTCAGGGGCTTTGTTTCAGAAATGACTTATAAGCACAAAAAGCACTTAGATGTCTCTTTATCGTAAGCATTACTGGTTACATCTGAGGGTGGTTTGCTCTAGAGATCAGTTATGTCTGCAGGAAAACCATTTTCTAGTAAAGAATAGGCATTTTCTTATTTCCTCTTAATTTCTTCAATATTTCTGGATAAAAACTTATTCAAGTGCTTATTTTTAAACTAATATCAACCAGCCTTTTATTTCTCTAAGAAGAATGAGCCTACCTGCCTTTGACTTTCTGTACTTCTGACTCTCAGACGTTGCTTTGTAGAGAGCAAAGGGGATGTGTAAAGTCTCAGATTAAATACTAAGGAGGGAGGTTCAGGAAAAGTCCACAGCTTATCCATTAGCATTTACCACACAAAACGCTTCAGAGAATGGGCATCGTTCACTCTCTTGTACAGTGTTCTTTAAAGTTTTATGATGGCCTCATGATAAAAACTTGATTCTGTGGTAACAGACTTCAAGCCTTCGTTGTGTGGGAATGTCCTGGAAGCTACTGCAAGACTGCCTGTCTCGTGGGCTCAGGAGGCAGCTGATAGTAAAAAATCTGAGTTAGAAAGGAGTCCTGTGCGGCAAATGGAAAGAAAAGTGAATTGAGAACCTTAAACTCAGCAGACACTCTCATCTCCAGAGGCTTGCAAGAAATAATCACATAATTGGTGTTTTCTAAAGAAAGCCGTGTTTACTTCAGTATAACAATATAAGCTCGGCTGGCAGACTTGAGGTACTTGAAGGTACTTGGGAGGGCGGCGTGGTACATAATTATATCCTTGAAAGGAAAATAGATAATCCCTCCAGGACTAGAGTATTCTTAATCATCCCAAATCTGGCCTGTTTGTCAACCATCTGACTCTGAGTGAAGGAGAGAGGGAGGGAAGGAAGGTTGGTGCAAACATCTTAGAATGCAAGTCTAAGGGAAATTGAGCAATGTCAGCTAGCAACAGGAGGGAAATTACAAATGGGTTTCACTTCCATGCCAGAGAGTAACAATCCTACCTTTAGGCTTCTTTTTAAACCACTGAAAATAGAGCCACCTCAACATAAAGTCTAAGAATTGCCAACCCTGGGGGAGGTCAAACTGCACTCATGCATTATGGGTTTGGGATTTCCAGATTATAAATCATACCAGAAAGTCTACTGTTTTTCCCCATCAGTGACAAATTCCTGTGACTTTGGAGTTTGGCGATTTGGAAATTCTGGAATGAGGTTTGTTGAGTCAGCGGGGCTCAGTAAGAACTGTTCTGTTACTAGCTAGCTCTGCCTCTAGAGGCAGGTGGCTTTAAACTCCATGAAATCCCCACTTCCTCCCTGTGACTTTAGTGAGAGCCTGAAATAGGTAATAAATGAGAATAGAGCTCACTGAAAAGTTATCATATCCCTTCAAATAGGAGCCTAATTTCAAATCTTGAGTTGTTACTATATTCAAATCATTTTCTTCCCTCCCTCTCTGCTTTCCTTTTTTTTTTTTTTTCTGCCCTTTTTTTAAAAAATTTATGTTAGATAAAATAGATTTTCTAGAAAGTTGGTTTAGGCTAAAAGCATTACCCCCATCAATAAATTTCCTGCAGACATAGGCTTTAATTAACATAGCGGAGTGACTAAGAATAGGAATCTGGAGCCAGGCTCCCTGGATTTAATCCTGTTCCCACTGAATGGCTGTGTAAACGTGGGCAAGTGACTTAACCTTCCTGCATATCAGTTTCCTCATCTCTCAAATGGGGAAAAGGGGGTGCCTGGGTGGCTGTGTTGGTTAAGTGGCCAACTCTTGATTTCAGCTCAGCTCATGATCTCAGGGTCCTGGAATGGAGCCCTGCATCTGGCTCTGCACTCAGCAGGGAGTCTGCTTCAGGATTCTCTCTTCCTCTGCCCCTCCCCCTACCTGCTTGCTCACACACTCTCTCTAAAAATAAATACATATTTAAAAAAAATTAAATGGGAGAAAGATCATAGCAGCTACCTCACAAGGTTGTTTTAATCATGAAATAGGTTAGTATTTGCTAAACAATTAAAATAGTAACTGGCGGGGTGCCTGGGTGGCACAGCGGTTAAGCATCTGCCTTCGGCTCAGGGCGTGATCCCGGCGTTATGGGATCGAGCCCCACATCGGACTCCTCCGCTATGAGCCTGCTTCTTCCTCTCCCACTCCCCCTGCTTGTGTTCCCTCTCTCACTGGCTGCCTCTATCTCTGTCGAATAAATAAATAAAATCTTTAAAAAAAAATTGTAACTGGCATACAATAATCACTATATTTGCTAAATAGTAGTAAGATACCCTAAAGTGTTGTTTGAATACAGACAAGTTGAGCCGAATTTAGATTTCACTTGTTCGAAGAAATCATTTTTAAACTGAATTCATCAGTCTCAGTACTACCACTGGTCCTGGGCAGGGTGCTCCTGTCCCCTCTCAAAGGATTTTCAGTTTTGGAATTCCCCCCCCCCCCGATAGAAAATATCGTGTGCCTAAAATCATCAAGGATTAGCAGTGCCATCTAGGAGGGGTGCTGAGCCAGACCTAGACCTATATAGGGTGTGTCTTGTTTTCTACCTCAGGAAGATCTATTTTATGCAAGTTAACTAAGAAAGTCCCATGGATCACCACTGTCTCGGGCACCGTGGCAGGTCCTCATTCCTGAGAGACAAGCCGGCAAGTGAATCATTCTCAATGACTGCAGCACTGTTTCTTTTCGGGATCATATGAGATCAGACTCCCAGGAGAGTACTTACATTGATTTTGGAGCACTCAAATTATTAGCTTCTCTAGACAGGGACATTACCAAAAATAGTTGCCCAGGGCCCTGCAAACCCTGGGGCAGCACTGTGGAGTCTAAGGTCATCTTCCTGTCTCTGTCTCTGTGTGTTTTTTTTTCTTTCCTCTTTTATGTATTTTATATAGCTTTACTAACAAAAAAATTCAGCCATTCTAAGTTTACAGTGAAATGAGTTTTAGCTACTTCCAAAATCAAGTTTTAGAACACTTCTTTTGTCCCCCAGGTGTCCCTATGCCCCTTTGCCATTATTCCTGTGGTTAGGTGCTTTTACTTTTGTGACTGTGATTTATTGTAACTATGATTTATTATTTTTGTCATTAAATATGAAGTTCCTTTCTCTAGGAATATTTCTTAAAGTCTGTTTTGTCCAGAATTAATAAAGCAGCTCTAACGTCTATTTATTTTGTTGGTTTAACTTTTTCCATCCTTTTATTTTCAACCTATTTACATTTTTTAATTTTAAAGTGTGTTTCCTGTACACATTATATAAAGTTTCTTTTTTATCCAGTCTGAAAATCTCTACTGTTGTGTTTCGTAAGGTAACATTTAATATAACTGATATGTGGTTGGATTTAGATACAGTATTTAGTTACTTGTTTTCTAGTTCTCTTTTTTTATTGCTCTTTTCTTTCCTCTTTTATGAATTATAATAGCCATCTTACCCTATTGACTTTTTAGATATATTCCTTTACTCTTTTTAAAGTTATTGCTCTAGGGGTTATAACATCATCTTTAATGTATTATAATCTAACACTGGCTTCTGATAAAATATAGAAACTTTGCGCAAGTGTAGCTCCATGTCGCCCATCTGTTTTGCACTGTTGTCAAGTATATTCCATCTTCTGCCTTATAAACCCCCAAAAATAACATAATAAATTCCTCTTTACACAATTCTGAATCTTAAAGACGTTAAGAAAAAAAAGAAATGCTCTAGTGCATTCACACGTGTGTGTGTGTGTGTGTGTGTGTGTGTGTGTGTGTGTGTGTGATTTGCCCCATATTTACCATTTCTAGTGCTTTTCATTTCTTCCAGGGCAGCTAAGTTATCATTTTGTGTTACTTTTCTTCCGTCTAAAGGACTTCTTTTAGTATGTTTTATGGTACAGTTCTCCTAGCAACAAATTCTTTCTGGTTTTCTTTATTTTGGAAAAGTCTTTATTTCACCTTCATTTTTGAAGAATAATTTTGCTGGATGCTGAATTCCTCATTGATTTTTTTTTTCCCTGTTAGCATTTTGAATGGCATTCCAATGCTCTGGGTTCCACCATTTCTGAAGAAGATTCTACCATTAATCTTATGGTTTTTCCTTTGTAGGTGATTTGTCATTTTTCTCTTGCTACTTTCAAGATTTCTATTTGTTAAAATATTTTTTCTTACCCTTTCCCTCTCTCATCTTCTTCTGGAGCTTCAATTATATGAGTGTTGGAGTGCTTCGTATTGTATTGCAGATTTCTGGGGCTCTGTTCGTTTCCCTCAAACATTTGTCTCTTCTTTGAGTTGGATATTTTTCTGTTCTCACATTTATTTGCTCATTCTTTCCATATTTCCATATGTATTTAATTCTTTGAACGTATCTTCCTCTCATTCTTTGTATATATTTTCCTTAAGTTTAAGAGGACATAGCATAGCTACTTTGAAGTCTTCATCAAATCCACTCCAGGTCAGTTTCTATGGTCTGTTTTTTCCCTGTGCATCGATAACTTTCTTCTTTCTTTGCCTGTCAAGTCATTTCTTTTGTGAGAAACTGGACAATGTAGATGATACATTGTAGTTACTTTTTTTTTTTTTAAGATTTTATTTATTTATTGAACAGATAGAGACAGCCAGCGAGAGAGGGAACACAAGCAGGGGGAGTGGGAGAGGAAGAAGCAGGCTCATAGCGGATGAGCCTGATGTGGGGCTCGATCCCATAACGCCGGGATCACGCCCTGAGCCGAAGGCAGATGCTCAACCGCTGTGCCACCCAGGCGCCCCCATTGTAGTTACTTTTATGCGAGCATCCTTTTTGTTCTGAGGGCTGTTGTGCTGTTTTAACAGTCAGTTAAATTCTCTGCACTTAAACTGCACAATCTGATTGGCCTGTAGTGTACAGTCTCTGATGTGTCTGCTGAGTGTTAACAGCCTCATTCTCTTGCAGGGTTTCGTGGTCGGTCAGTGATCTCTACAGAGGTTATGTTCATACAGCCGATTCCAGTAAAGTTCCCATCCTCTACCCACTGAGCTGCTTGTTGGTTGATAGATGGACTTAAAAGTATGGCAAATCCACACCACTCCCCAGGCTTCCATTTTTCACCTGGATCCTGGTGTGTAATCTAAGAGTAAACTAGTGTTTTTCAGCCTTTCTACATCTTTCCCATTTGCAAAGTTCCTCACTTAACTTTCTGGTTGCTTTGCCACCTGGCCGAACGGGGTCTGTAAACACCAATTGGTAGAGCTACAGTATTGTGCCACTGAATAGAGGTAATGGGAATGTGTCCAGCAATATGGCCACAAAATCTCTATTCTTATGGATAAATTAGCAGTGTTGTGCTAATAAACCATTGCAATTCATTGCCTACCTTTATTTTTCAATACCCTGAAATGATTATTTTTAATAATTTTGACCAATTTAAAGCTTGTTTTCTGCAGAGTATAATCAGCCATGTTCCTCATTAAGGCATTATTAGAAATAAAATTCTTCCATTTTATTTTAAATGTTTTCTTAAGTCATTTGAAATCAATCATGGTGTCTGTATGTATGTAAAGCTTTTATTTCCTTTAAATGTTTTTCGTTTAAAAGTCTTTTAAACAGACTTTTAAAGGGTCTTGAAAAGTCTACGATAAAAGATTTCACGTATGTAAAGATTAACTTAATGCAGGCACAATTCTTAATTCTTTCTGTGTAATCATATTTTATCTTCACAGCACTCCCATGAGGTGGTATTATTATTGACTTCGTTTTAAATGAGTAAGCTAAGCATGAACAGAATAGATGTCTTGCCTAAGGTCTTCTAGCTTCTAAATGGCAGAGCCAGGATTTAAGTTCAGGAACTCTGGGGGCGCCTGGGTGACTCAGTAGGTTAAGTATCTATCTTCCGCTCAGGTCATGATCCCAGGGTCCCAGGTTCCAGCCCCACATCGGGCTCCCCTCTCCCTCTGCCTGCCACTCTTCCTGCTTGTGCTCTCTCTCTTTCTGTCAAATAAATAAAATCTTAAAATTAATAAATTCAGGCATTCTGGAATAATCACCAGCATATAGAGAGTCCTCTCTCATAGCATTTGAGAAACAAACCTAGAATAGTATCAAAGCTTCTCAAGGACTGTTACTCACCTTCTGACACTGGCTGATTTTACTTTAAAACAAAAACACTGAGTGTTTAACACCGCTGAAAACCTCAGAAGGGCATATTGTATAGATCTCTGATATTTCCCAGTATCTTCCTCAAGATTTCCCACATTGAAGAGCTCAAGGTTCTTTAAGCAACCAGGACTTGTTTATCATATTTTTAACAATGCTCTTTCTCTAATTCATAATCCAAACTTAATACAGTCAGCCAGTCAAATAATAATAAGCAGCAGGTTATGTTGTGAATCTGCATGAATTACTCGAAGTCAAGAATTTGGGGGAAATAGGAAGTTTTGCTGCCACACGTATCTGAAAGGGCATAAGAAAGTAACTGTTGAAAAATTGATGACCGCTCTATAGCATTGATGTTTTAATTGGAGGTAGAGGAAATGGAGAGTGTAGGATTCAGCTTCACATAAAAAATTAGGCTTGGTCAATGGAGCAGAAAAGAAAAGGTAAAATCTCCTAATTATTTATATTAGAAAAAACTATGATCCAAATATTGCAAGGAGGCATAAATACATTGTCTTTGATAAATTTCAAACCTTCAATAACTTTTCAAGTATATAGTCACATATTAAATCTAACAAAAATCTTGTATACAGTTAACCTAATTTTACTCAAATAGGTAAATTTTTCATTAAGAGTGATTTTTCTTGCCTTCCGTTTTACTCAGAGTATCATGGAAAACAGATTGTGAGGCAAAGCTAGAGGAAGCAAGGTTAGGGCTATTCTAAACCTGGATAATAGTTGAGGTCGTCTGGGCAAGGAACAGAGTTTGCAGATGTGGCAACAATAGAAGGTGGGAGTCTCGCACCGAAGCCGGAGTAGTGGCAGACAGGTGATACCCGGAGGCTCTGAGAGGAGACGCAAATTGTGTCAGACACAGAGAATGATTATACCATTCCATTTACCTTTGCAAAATAAAATTTTTATATGTCTCAAAGTAGTAATTCGGTTACTCCCTATCTCTGTGCTTCAGTATATTTTCTTCTTTTTCCTACCCTTTCTGTGACTGTCTCTTTTCATTATTGATAGTATTTTCCCACTGAACATCAACTGAGAATTGATGAATGACTCAAAATTGACCTTGCACCCTTCCTTACGGCTGATATATATGACAGCATACGTGATATATGCTGTATTGTATGTCACATCAATTAAAGGCCATAAGGAATTGTCAGAGCACCGCTCAGTTCACCTGGAAACTCAGAAGGCAATGCTTAGTCCTTGTATTTTTCCAAGTTTTACAAATTTATTATGTATTATATCAAAATGAGAATAAAATACACCTAAAATTTACATACGTTGCTTAAATAGCTAGTTCTTAACATTGAAAATAGGGTATTTGAGCTCAGTAGAACTATACTTCCCATTCTGATTACTTTGTTGGCCAGGTCACCCTGGGCATATTACTTAATTTTCTAAGAATTATTTTTTCATCTGCTAAGTGGTGGTAACAATACTGGCTTGAGGGGTTATTGTAAAAATTTAGTGTATCTATCAGTCATTTTCTACTCAGGAAATCAACACCAAACTAGGTCGTTAAACCAGAGAATGATTTTTTTTTATAGGAAAGCTTAAGAAAGTATTAAAGAGGGGCACCTGGGTGGCTCAGTCCATTAAGTGTCCGACCCTTGATTTCAGCTCAGGTCATGATCTCAGGGCCATGAGACTGAGCCCTGTGTGGGACTCCGCACTCAGAAGGGAGTCTGCTTGAGATTCACTCCCTTTTCCTCTCCCCGTACCCCTGCTTGTGTTCTTGCTTTCTCTCTCTCTCTTTGTAAGATAAATCTTTTTTGAAAAATAAAAACGTATTTTAAAAAAGTATTAGAAGTTTTGGAGAAGAAAAAGAAGACTGCCCAGATGTCCCAAAGATGCTGCTGTCTTTGGACTGATGTCCATAAGAGCATTCTTGCCACTAAGATTGTTAGAACAGTTATCCTCAATGCTACTGTAACCATGCAGGTGACCATGAGCAGGAGCTGTTTTTACTCCATTTGAGGGAGCTCCTAGCTGTGGCTTTTAAAATGCTTAACTAGTAGAACTTGGGTTGGCTGCTGCCACCACCACGACAGGAGGATCAGCCAGAAGCTGAATGTCTAACGTTTTAGTGATTTCCATGTTGGCATGAGTGACTGAATATAACAAGAAACTTGCCGGCAAGGAAGCCTGCAAATTGTAGATTGCAGGCTACTAGCCCCGGCACCTTGAAGGCGAATCTAGAAGGAAAAGTGTAAGGGCTGAAACTTAATAGGTAAATGTCTAACACATCAAAAGAAAACAAAAATAAAGCATCTGCCATAAGGTAGGGGTGTTGGTGGTCCTATTTTTATACATGTAGACCTTATAGTTTCCTTCAAATTCTTCTTTAAAGTTCATAAGTACTTAAAATATAAGAACAGCAACTTTACCTGGTCACTGGAACTTTTAAAAGAGGGCTTATCTCAGAGAATGAATGAATGTCAGCAAAAGAGTATCAAAACTTTACCTATTGTCCTTTCCCTTCTGACATTAAAAGGCAGCTGAACAGATATAGACAGAGAGCCCATCTATGGGACTGGGAACCTTGTCATAGGACTTTGCTGGGGAGATGCTAAGAGGTAAAGACTCCCTGCTTCTGATATTGTCTGATACCCTTAATAACCTAAAAACACTGTATATTATATAATACTTGGTGGAAAAGCTCTAGGCTTGGAATTAGGATGCATTCTTATTTTCATTTTTCTCTCTGACTTGTTGGGTGACTTTGATAATACAGTAGTTAATAGAGTATGGCTTCTCGAAAGAAAAAGGAAATTGTGGATTAGTTAATTCTCTTAAAGTCTCATCCAGCATTATTGCTCCGTTTCATCACAGATGATGATGATGATGGCATCTTCTATAACTAATAGAATCTAATTGTTATTGAATGCTAACCATATGCCAGACACTAGGAGAAGTGCTCTATCTGTATAATCATCGTCATCATTAGTATGTTGAAGTACCCCTTATTTAACAGAGGAACAAATGAGCTATAAGTGAACTAGTGACTCTATTTATGTAAGGGAAGCTGAATCCAGAACTGAAACTAATTCTCAATCTCCATTAAATGTGTAAAACAAAGATGCCTATAAATACTAGGTGTATTTTAAGTCTGAAGACTCCTAAGTAGGTACTGTGGCAGTAGGAGCTCTTGTAAGAATAGTAAGGTCATCTATTGCTTGATTTCCTCTTAACCAGTCTGTTCATATGCTATTTTGGTACAAGATACTTTCATCTTCAGCATCTTTGTGGCATAGTATATGTACTAGAAAACCAATAAGCATGGCAATGCTTCATATTAAATTGCAGTTATATATTATTGCTTTCATAATGTTAGAGGGTGATGAAATTTCTACAGAATTACATTTGATAATTGAATATGCTGGATGAATCATGATTAGTGCTTAAAAATCATCAGCACTTAGACTTTCAACACATCTCCAAATTGTTTGAAAATTATGTGTAGTGAAGTCTGTGGTCAGAGAAAAGTAAAATATTAGCCCCCCTCCCCATTTCTAATCATTTGTCTGAGCGGGAGTGGGGCTGGGGTTAGGTTGTTGTTTCAGCATAACTGGCATAGGGGCAAAGCTGCTATAGAGTCAGACACAGCCATTTGGGTGTCGCCTATGGGATGATGTGTAATTTGTATGAATTTCTAGATGAGAAGGAGGTGTTCCTGGGATCTCAGGACCCCATATTATGTAAATTTTACCATTCTTGTTTAATACATATTCCATCCCAATTCATCACCGCAGCATCATTCTTAACAAAAATAACAAAACGTACTTGTTGCCTGCTCACTCTGTACCAGCCACTGTGCCAGGAAAGAGTTGTGACGACTGAGGTCGGAGAGACCATCACTGTCATTGAGAAGCTTGTACTCTAATGAGTAGGGAGATTACACAATAAATAATTTATAGTGGGCCATGCAAAGTGCATCATAACCTTGTCTAAGGAAAAGCAGCCCAGAGGAAGGTACAACCGTACTCATCCCATGCCTCTTTGCCTCCTTTTTGGACCTGTTCCTTTGGCCATTAATTCACCTCTCACTGGCAGAGCTGTGCTGATACAGGAATAGAGCTGTTAGTGTCTCAGCCCGGTTTGTTTTCTGTGATCAGAGCATGGTTGGAGGAGGTGGTGATGCCAGCTGGCAAGGCTGTTTCTGGTAGATCAGGGACAGTAGAGGGGCTGCTGGCATCCGACTGGCTTTTGAGATTTCTCTGACCATCTGGCTCCCCACAGAGCAGGAGTGCTCCTAGCATATGGTCACTGTGTCACACGGTAGGGCATTAGAGTGCCTGTCAATCGTAGGATGTCCACATGGCAGGGCCAGGCTCTGCTGGCATGTGTCCCCAAGCTGTGGAGTTACCTCACTTCACGTTCTGTGTTCTGTTCAAGCACAAGACACTTGGTGCTCCAATCTCTCTCTGATCGTCATGAAGCACAGTCCCACACATCCTAGGCGGCCCTGCACTTTGACCCTTCTTGGTCAGTAACCCCCATGGATACCCTGTATAAGCACCATTTAGGTCTTAGACACCTAATCTTAATTCCTAGTTTTATACTTGTTTCTTTCATAACATGAGTAAGTCAGGTAATGTGTCTCAATCTGTTCATCTCAAAAGTAGAATGATAAAAACCCAGAAATTCCTCAGAGCTGTAGCTGCCTTGCAAGCTTCATTTTCTTCTCTGTGTTTAGCATATTTCTTGATGCATAGGAAGTGCTTGATAGATGTTTGTTGAATGAATTGCTGGTGAGGGAAAGGAAGTGATCCTGAGGGGCTTTTTTTTTTTTTTTTTTTTTTTTTTTTTAATATAGAGGGAAGAATAAGGTTGGGGCAACTGTGACATTCCTTAGCAGATAGAAAACCTTAGTTGCACTCCTTTTGCTGCAAGCTTTCCACTGCTTTGTATTATTTCATTGACATTGTTATAAACCAAGCTTCATAGAAGCCAAGTTTTGTAGCAAACCTATCTGCTACATGAATGAGAGCAAAGGAGAATATGATTAGAAGTCTCTCGGTAGAGCAGAACAGAGCACTCAGAATTATAGATTATGACACAGTATATACTTGCTCCAGATAGACCATTTCTGCGTTTAAGAGTCTGCCAATTACTACCATTTGTGTGGGGTGATTGCATCCAAACTAGTTGTTTATCTGTCTGATGGAAAGGATTGCACCTCATTCATCTTTAAATATCCCTAACACATGGCGGAGGCTTTTCCAGGTAGCGGCTACTAACAGAAATGTGTATTTTGAATGAATATTCTGGAGGATTAATGTTTGACATCGTAAACGCCACAACCTAAAAATGCTGCAAGGAGTGATATACTTTCCTTAGACCAATGTGGTATGTATAGAAATGGACTATGCATCTATTCAGGGATGTGGTTACAGGCTGCAGTTGTTATTTTATTAATAGTCCCTTCTATCACTAATTCAAAGTTCACTCATGGTCACATCAATTTTAGTTGTCGATACTGTCTTCAAATATTTTGTGTGTCCTGATACATCTCCATGAGATTATCATATTTTCTGGACCAGGAAGCTCTGTTTCTTCTCACATTGAGAGTTTCCCATAATGTCTTTTTTTTTCAAATAATAAAAGTATTTTTATTCTTTATTGTTTTATAATATTTTTATTATATTATGTTAGTCACCATACAATACATCCCTAGTTTTTGATGTTAAAGTTCCGTGATTCATTACTTGCATATAACACCCAGTGCACCATGCAATACGTGCCCTCCTTACTACCCATAATGTCTTGAATCATGGGCTTTTAAAGGTAGAAAGAAGCTTAAGAATTATTGAATCCAATCCCACATTTTTTCTGAGCCATTGACAGTTACTTTTGTGTATTGTACTCACACAAAATAGGAAGGGTACTAGCCAAATTGATATGATAAATACTTTTATTTTCAAACTATGCTCTGGTAAGTTTCCCATCTCTGAAATTTTCTAAGAACGATCGGAGATACTTGGAGTACATGTAAGACACAGTTGGTTGCCTGTCTCATAGCTATTCTTCCTTACATCCCTTTCTTCATGTTCATAGAACCTAAATGTGTGTAGTTATATGTCCAACCACACTGAGTTCATAAAGATGAGTCTAAGCCAGTCATGGTTAATCCATTATGCTTTTTTTAGTGAGTCTCTGACCTAGTTCTTGCAAATTCTACTTCTAGATCTCTAGGGCTCATTCTTTGTAAGCTCAAGGGTGGCGCATTTTTTTTAAAGGTTTATTATAGGATTGTAAAGGTGAAGCCATGATTGAAAAACACTGCTCTACCATATTCTGGACAAGTGAGTTCTCAACACTTGTTTCTTATTTAAAAAATACATTAGAGGGGTTTAATTTTGTGTCAAGGTGGTAGTTTAGGATTTTTTTCCCCCATTAAAATAGTCGACTAATCAATTTCTGGATTTAATCCAATTCTGTTTACAGTCTACTAAGTGAAACTACGTGTGTGTTTACTGCATTGAAACCCAAACAACAGCAACAACACAGAGTTTCTGTAGCCTGTCAAAACGTCAAAACATCTGGCATCCAAACCTCATTCTAAAAGAACGCCTTGAGATACTAACAGGATATTCAGTAAACCACTGGAAAATCCCAACCCAGCTTGGGGAGGCTTTGCTGTTAGCCTAAGAGACATTTTCCAACTCATGAAGAAGTCCCTGGTGTGGAGCTGCCTCGTCGCCATCCCTGCCACGGGCCACTAGAAATTGCTGCTTGGCTGGCGGAGCGTGGGCACCATGCTTGTTAGAGCTCATTGTTCATTTTCCTTCTTTCCTGCTCACTGCTGTTTTTTGGCCCAAGCTATTTTGGAGTGCAAGGTGCCTCCTCACTTTCCTGCCCAGTCCAGAACAGAAACCTCTACAATGTTAATAGGTACCAGCTGCAATCTTGTTTCCATTTGTTAAGCCCCTGTTCTAAAATCAACTGCCCTGTTCTCAGCGTTAAGTAAAAAACAATCCCAACTCTCAAAGAGTCTAGATTCTGTTTTGTAAGTATTGAGTATGCGGAAAACAAATGTTTATCGAGTCAGGAAATTGATGTGCCTGTGATCTGAGGTCAGCTCCCAGTCTTAGGTCATTCCTGCTTGGGGGAGCCCGTCCTCTTCGGACTGACATTCCATGGATATGCACCTGTCTAGCTCACCAACTGGTCCTCCCTCAGATTGTTTGGTGACTTTTCTGATTGGTGAATAGTAGCCTAAAGGAAAACTGTTAGTCTACCCACAACACTTCCAGCACCAAATGTTTGTGGGTGCTTTCCCCACACCAACCAATTCTCCCACTCTCTGGACACCAACTGGATGTCATAGAATTTAATTCCATTCTGACACTACTGAGAATTAGTGTCAAATCCCATAGATTTAAGGGTTCAACCCTGTAAGATTCTCATTCAGGTGCCAGTCATACATATTGAGTCCCCAGGGTACCCACACTCCTGTCTGACTTGGCTATAAAGTTGAGGGTTCCCACAACCCCCGTCAGATCTGATAATTTGCTAAAACAGCTCACAAAATTCAAGAAAACATTTACTTATGTTTACTGATTTAGTATAGAGGATATTCCTATATCCTCTGGAGGACCAGAGCTAGAGGGTAAGGATGCAGATGAAGAGCTAGATAGGGTCGGGGCCTGAAGGGTCCATACACAGGAGTTCTGTTGCCGTGGAGTTAGGGTGTGCCACCCTCCAGCACGTGGATGTGTTCACCACCCCAGAAGCTCTCCAAGCCCTATTGTTCAGGGTTTATGGAGGTTCCATTACATTGTCACGGTTGATTAAATCGTTGGTCATTGGTGACTAATTTAGTCTTCAGCCCCTCTCCCTTTCGTGGATGTCAGAGCTTGGGACTGAAAGGTACTGGCTTCTGATACTAGCTTCTGATCGTGGCTATCCAGTAGTTACCTCATTAGAACAACAGATGCTCCTCTTACCTAGGAAACTTAAGGGATTTAGTAGCTTTGTGTCAGGAACTGGGGGCAAGACCAAATATCTATTTTGTATTATGTCACACAGCCGTACAGGTTGTTACATACTTTGCAAGTTATCACTGCCCTAGAACACGTATGCATGTGGGTTCTAGACAGCATTGTTCAGTGTTCGGCTGCTCACTGTCTTTTGCATGTGTGCCAACAACTGGGCTTGAAGACTACATGCTGAGTGCTCTGTGGGATTGCTGTTGGTTTGTCTTTGTTGTTGTTTTTTATTTTCCCCATATGCTTTGCACATCCTTGGCACTTAGTATGAAATGTGTATTTGTTGTTTCTTTAGGAAGTTCAAAGTACCCAGAGTAGTGGGACCACTCCAGAATGTTCCATTCACATGAGCAATATCCTTAACATTAACTGCTAAGGAGAAAATAGAAGACCCATAGCATATATAATTTCTGTCACTCTCCCTCCCTGACTCCAGACATCCCAGTTTATTCTAACCCTAACAACACTAAAGAGAACCACTGCCCCAGGTGATAGCTGAGGCGGAGGCTTCCACCTCCTTGGACGCAGCTAACACATTCTCACTTAGGCAGGCAGCCTATCAGCATGTCTTGGGGACGTAAATTTCATTAGGCAAGCCTTTTCCCAGAAGTAGTTACTTCTACCTACTTATCTATTTCCCACCAAGTACAATTCTTCTCTCTCCTCTAGAAACTCTTAACTGCCACTCGGGAATAAATTTTAAAATATGCTGTCATTATGCAGCTTAAGTAGTGTTTCACATTTGTAATGTGTTGTGTGGATCCATGTGGACCACATTGGGCAACCATACTAGTGCAATTTAATTTGTTTAAATGTCATTAATACCAAGATTTCATAATGTGCCGTGCTTACAAAGGGAAATGTTGCAGTCAGAAAATGTAGCAACTAATGAGAAGAAAAGCTGGAGAGCAAAGAGCTGCCCATGAGTTCACACATTTATAAGTATCGAATGAGTCAAAGGGGGCTGGATAAGTAAGTGTCTGTGTGCCCAAATTACTCCCTCTGTTCCTAGCTCTTAATATAGTCATACATCCCTATTTCGGAGTCACAGCAAAGCTAGCTTCATCTAGCCTCTGTCACAGTTGGTGGCCGGCCAGCTTCTCTCCTCCTTAGTCTGTAAACACCTCTTCTCAGGTGTCTGGGTCTTTTCTCCCTGTGCTGGCTCTGCAGCTCCAGATATTTGTGCCCAGCCAGCTCCTTCCAACTCAGCAGCCATTTGGTCTGTGTTCTCTGCCTCATTTTCCCCTCTTCTGCCCAGTTTCAGTACATGTACTGCCTGGAGAGGGGTGGGGGAATAGAACCATGTCCCCTATAAGCCTCCACCTTGCGGGAATAAAATACCTGGCTACTGAGTATGTTCCCTTTCTGAACTTTCATCTGGGACGATAGAATAGAATCAACTCTTTGAAAACATAAAATATTTAGTTACCACTTATAATATGTTCATTGAACTGACTATTATTATTAGTAAGACAGTATGCTAGAGGCTGAAAATGCAGGGCTATGAGCTTACTGAGCTTTTGGTTTATGTAGGAGTGAACTGATTTTTTTTTTTAGTTTAACTATTTTTAATTTGTGTAATTAATTTTATTAATACTTAATAATTGTATCACACTGATAAATGTTTTGAATAAGGGGCTGTCAGAGCATAGAGAAGAAGTGTCTTAGAGACTTCAACTGTGGTTTGAAGGATTAGCAGGTTGAAAATTAACACATATACTCCAAATGTGTGTGTGTGTGTGTGTGTGTGTGTGTGTGTGTGTGTGTATGAAGAGGAAAACTCTCAGGAATTTTGTATTGTTTCTCCAATCTGAAACAAACCAAAGAGATGGATCAATAAATTCTTCCACTTTTTTTTTTTTTAGAGAAGTGAATGATTTTTGAAAGGGAATAAAAAGATATGAATTGCTGGAATGAAGTATTGATTAAAGGGTTAAAAGAATCCATGTACTTTGAAGAATGAGTGTGGCTGTATGTGCACACAAACTAATTTCAAGGCTTTTTTTTTTTTTTAAATGCTTGACTTCAATGGAGCAGTGTTATTTTGAAAACAAAATGACAGGATTCACTTGTTTACAGAATAATCTTATTTGTATGGAATCAATTCTTAGCCAAATAATTTTGCAGAAATCAGTGTGTGTGTGTGTGTGTGTGTGTGTGTGTGTGTGTGTAGAAACCATATCAAAACATATTTCTTGTTAGAGTAAAATTCCATTTATTTTGACAGCATGTTATCCTAAAGTAATCAGGAAATTTAGAAAACTATTTTCTAATTCTTCAGTGAGATTAACTGATCTATGATAATAGTATAAAGCCACAGTCAGTTAGTCATCTTGCTCCTTTCTTTAGCTGAAGGTGGTGGATATTTGCTAATGTTGCTGCCCCAAGTTGAAGCCCCCTTTTTTGGTACCATTAATCTGATTTTTCTTTGAGGAACATTTTTCCCTTCCACTCCTGTGTGTGGTGTTGAGTCTAAGTTGAGTCCAAAGGTAAATAATAGGCTCCTACCTGGAGAGTCAGAGGATTGAGTACCCCTGGAATATAGCAGTTGACTCAGGGATGAACTTGTGACCCAATAAGAATTTCAGCATTCTTTCAGAGATTGCTGGGGGCAAAAATGTGCTCTTTTCCATTATACTTGAACTTTGGAGGATATGAGGCTAGTGTTCTGGAGGAAGCCATCTTGCCAGGACCAGTAGAACTGCACATGGAGGTAACAAAGAGAAAGCAGTTAGGAGATGGGGAAGGAGACACTGGTTTCTAGAGTCATTTCTGGTTCCCTAATTCAAGTGATACCTGGAGTTGACCATGGACTTTTGAGCTATAAGAATTAATAAATTCTCATTTTCTTTAAAGCATTTTTCCTTGGTTTGTTGCCATTTGCAATAGGAATAATCCTAGTACAAGATAATTTGATATCTATATTTTCAACCTCCAGTAATGTAAATTTATGTTCAACTTTGTTAAGCACAAAATTGATGACTTGTATTTCATCGCATACTTTGGCCATGACTTTGCAGTTTTTTGGCAAGGCAACGTGGTGTAGGAAAAGGAATCAGACCTAGACTTTATCTTTTTAAAATTTTTTTGAGTATAGTTTGCGCACAATGTTACATTAGTTTCAGGTGTACAACATAGTAATTCAACAAGTTTACATGTTACCCAGTGCTCACAAGTGTAGCTGCCATCTGTCACCATACAACAGCATAACAATATCATTGACTATATTCCCTGTGCTGTACCTTTCATCCCTGTGACTTACTCATTCCATAACCCAAAGCCTGTATCTCTCACTACCCTTCACCCGTTTTGCCTACTCCCCTCACCCCCTTCCCTTTGGCAACTACCAGTTTGTTCTCTGTAATTATAGGTCAGATTCTGCTTTTTGTTTGTTCTTTCATGCATTTTATTTTTAGATTGCACATATAAGTGAAATCATAAGGTATTTGTCTTTCTCAGTCTTATTTCACTTAGTATAATACCCTCCAGCTCCTACCATGCGTGAATTGTGTAATACTATCTTGTTTCAACTCTCTGAGCCCTTGTTTCCTCATCTGTCAGAGATAGTAATAAATACCTCATTGGGTTTTTATGAGGCTTAAGGGGGATAATATGCTGTGTAATAAGAGAAGAGTGATACATGTTAGAATATTATAAATCAAACAAAAGATAAAATCATCCAGGTACAATCTTGTCTTAGGCAAGAATAGGAGCAAATAAATAAAGCTGTTTATAACTATCATTATTAAAGTTAAAATCATAATTAAAATTGACCCCCCCCCTTGCCTAATGTAGTGCCAAAGCTTCCTAGCGGCAGAGAACTAAACTCCCCAGTTTAATTCAGCCCCCACACAGCCTACTTAATAACCCCCTTAGGTTTCTCATTGCATACACATGGCATTTCTCAAAACTTCATCTGAGGATAACCTAATCACAATCACTAGAGCTGTTACAAATGCATATTCCTGCACTTCACTGTAGACCTCCTTCCATAGAATCCTTAGGAGCTTCTAAAGTACACCTCAGAGTTCAAGATCAACTGGTCCATAGGGTAAGACACAGGAAGCACTCGACTGACTAGCACTTTCCAGACTTAACCTTTCTACCATTTAGTTCTTCCTCCATCCTCTACATTCCAGCCACTCCAAAAGTTCTTGGCATTCCCTGAGCATATAATTACCTGTAGTTGTTAAATTTTCATACAGGTTGTATGCTGTAATTATTTTCACATGAAAAATCTTAATTTTTTTTAGCAAATTCCTACTTACCACTAATGATGGAGGTTAAAAGAAATCTTCTGGGATTCTCCCACTTTCACAGAAATAGTGCTTTTCCTTTCTAAGGCACTTTTCACTTTTATGAAGTATTCATTTTTATGTGATGGTCAGCTGTTTCCCCTCCCTCAATTCTTCCCCTGGAATATCAGCAATCTAGATATTATTTAATGAGGTCCTCTGTAGATGTTTGTTTAATGAATGAATGAGTGAAAGGAAGAATGAATGATTCATTGCGACATGCATTAGAATTACAACGACCTACAGGCAAAATGGGGGGTTTTGATGCAATGTAGGAGTTAGCTCTTTTACCTAAAATTTATTTAACAACGTAAGGCTTGCATGTGCTAAAGGAACTAATGATTGTCTGAAGGATAAAGCCTGAATCATTTCATTGTGCTTTGGGAGGCCTCACGAAGTTGACTAAGAGTTGAGCCTTGAAGGAAAAGAATAAGCAAGCATTAAAGACCAGCAAATGTAGTCTGTCTGAGAAATCTGGAGATTTTAAGGAATTTAGAATCCTCTAAAAAATAAAGGATATCACAGTGCACCTGTGCTTGGAGAAACCATAGCAAACTTCAGAAATTCAGATGGAAAGTATAAACTTTTCGAGAAGGTGTGTTTCAAATCAGAATTAAACTGTCCTGGAACTTTCACACTTATTTTTCTGGCTGTGGTTGAGAGGAGGGTTTGGAGTGGGTTTGGAGTGTGGCCTTCTCACCTACAAGACAGCACTTGGAGGACTGTCTTGCCTCGTGTTTGCAATTTGAGTGACAAGCGGATGATGACTCAATTAACATTAAAAGGGAATGAAAGTGCCTTTTAAGTAGTGTATGGGAACAATTAAGCAGAAAGGAGCCTTTAACATTTTTTTACTGTTCTAAATACTGACTGTGAATTGCAGAAGTTCCTGCTAGTGGCATAGCAGGTTCTGGAATGTAGTACACCAGTGAGAAAAATCCTCATCCTGTTCCTCTTGCAATAACCTATAGAGATGTGCCTACCTCTTCCGTCCTTTGCAGTAGTCAGTTATTGACTAAATAACAGGTAAAGAAGCTCTGGGGATCCAAAATGAGTAAGCCGTGTTTACAAATGCAGCTTTTGAACAGTGTTTTCCAGAGCGTGTTCCAGGGATGTTATAAAGACTAGTTTCGGATATTCTCTTCCCCAAAGAGTTTCCTGTTAAAACAGGTTTGAAAAACATGAATTTTAACAAATGTAAACCTTTTTTTTTTTATTTCCTGGAAGTCTCAGACGTCTGATATGTAAATGTGCATTATGAAAGAAAGGGATATGTATATAATATGTTTCTGGATAGTGTATGTAGTTAACGCACTGTCTCACAAATAACTTCTGAACTTTTCGAAAGTTGAGCATTTCATGGATTCACAGCTTTTTCTTTGGCCACAAAGTTGCTGCAATTTGATCTGTGAAGCCATTTGTGAGATTTCCATGGGGATATTGCTGGACGTGGCTAAATGACCTACCGGGTCTCACCACATTTCTCTGTGACAAGGTACACTATTCAGACTGTAGCCCTGCAAATGGTGTTGCCAGAGTACAATAGAAATGAGACTAAACTACAATAGGATTGATACTTCCTGGATTTGCCAGGTGATACTGACAAGCTAGAGCTTCAAGTCAGACTGATCATTGGCCTCACTTGGGTAATTGTGCTGTTTTAGCACAAGGCTCTTTTAATTACCAAGATAGGAAGATGAGCCATACCGCCGCAGACCCAATTGGGAGGTGCAAAGAGGCAGCATTAAGGGGAGTCCTGGTGATCATTATTACAGCCCGGATCTTCGGGGTCTGGATGCAGAACGGGACTCCAGGAGACCTGGGAAGAGTAAATAGGTTTCTGTAGAGCACAAGTAGACTCAAGCGTATGAGAACAAGGGTAGGACCTATGACCATAATTATGATAAGTAACAGGGCTTGGTCCCACAAGGAATATGGCAAGAGCTTAGTGGCTGGGGTGAGAACATGGGCACCACAGATCCTTGAACTCTTGATATATAGCCGCCAGATTCATCAGTTCTCAAATATCCAAACACATGCAGTATTTGGGATAGATTTTCTAGTAGTACAAAGCATTTTTATAGCTTGAATCTTCTTGTTAAATGCATTGTTTGCATATCCAGAAAATAGAACAAAATCTCAGTGACAAGTTATTTTTATTAGGGGAATATAGGCATTCTGTCCCACAGCAGTAAGGTGAGATACATACCCTGATTTTCTCTGAAAACAGCACTTGGTTGTATAATATTTGCATTGCTTGGGCTCTGACGTTCAGGAAAGCAGTCTTACAGAGTGTGATGTTTACTACACTTAATGATGATATTTAGACTTGATACTGAACCCAAGAAAATATACTGACTCAGATGCCCTCGCTGCACCACTGTGTCGGAAAATGTGCAGGTATGATTCAAGTAAACAATCACTGAGTACAGGGGCAGGCACCCAGGCGCTGAAATTCAGTTCTTCAGCATTGAAACCCAAAAACACTCTCCCTTAATGAAAATTTTATGACAGCTTATGTTAATATCTTATTTTCTGTGCTAGTTTTTTAAGCAATAAAATTATATGGAAATTTGTATAATTATACCTATAATTACCTAATAATTGAGATAATTAACCAAGGACTCCCTTGGGAGGGTACCACTGACCAGTTACACCTGCAGTCAGCTAATTTCAGGTGCAATTATATCTGCATGTAATTTCATACACCTGCAGTTAATTGCAAGGGCTAAAGGTGGACTTAAGACAAAGGAGCCTGTGTGACTAATTCCCCTTAACGCTCATTTGCTTTATACCACTACTAGTGACTTATGCTTAATTCAGCATCATCTTAAATTCTTAGTAGGTAAAGTGTCTTCCTGGAGTGACATGGAGACTTTGGGTGAGTTGTGGTATTCTCACAGAATATCAAGTAGTGCTTTCTGGGCAGGTAAATGAGCCCAAGTCCAGGGCTCATAGCCAAATAGAGATGATTAAACTCTTCTAAAATAAACAGAAAGAGTATATTTGACAGAACGAAGTGTGCTTTAAAGGAAGAGCTCATTTTAATTGTATTTTTGGAGTTGAATCTTAAGGAAGTGAGGATAGTAGCTCTGATTCACCAAGTCAGTTGCTTAGCATAATATTGAGAACACTGTAGGCATTCAGGAAATGTTTGGTGAATGAATGAGCAAGCCTTGCAATTACTTTAGGACCATTTTGAGTCTGCATCTTGGGGTATCATTAGAACCATCTTGGTCAAATGTATTATGCCACTTTCTCTGCATTTCAAATGCCAGCAAATGATGCTTTTCTAAACAAATGAAGTCATTACTGACTTGGCTCCTAAAAGGAAAATTCTTAGACTTTTGCTATTACTAATCATTGAAGAAACTAGAGATAATCTAATTATGGAAAAGGTAAAACTTTTAGATTGAGGGGAAAAATTATTCTAGATTATTGTTTCTATGTGTTTTATAACTTAATAAATTCCTATAAAACACATTTAATTTAAATTTAATTTGATTAGATCACAGCCCTTGGGGAGGAGTGAACATCTCTAAGGTAAGATTTCCTTATTAGAGATTGCAAGAAATTAAATTATTTCCCATAACGATTACACTGCATGGTTATGGAATAGAGACTAAAATAGGTTGTTTGTATCCCCCAGAGTTTGTCTCAAGATACAGAGTATGGTTGGCTTTCTCCTCTTTCTTATTCTGACTCTGCTTTTGGTTGTAGGGTCCCTCCCTCTAGTTTCTTAATAGGTAATTTAGAAATTTTGTAACTTGTTTATGAAAATGAGTCTATAAACTAGCTAGTTAGTGACTATATACATCAAATGTCTATCATTAGGACAAACAAGTCTGATGCCAGTGAATAAAAATAGTGGGTAAGCCATGGTTTTGATATTAAAAATTGAGTTAAAATGGGATGCCTTGGTGGCTTAGTCGGTTAGGCATTTGCCTTTGGTTCAGGTCATGATCCCAGGGTCTTTGGATCAAGTCCTGCATTGGGCTCCTTACTCAGCAGGGAGCCTGCTTCTCCCTCTGCCTGCCGCTCCCCCTGCATGTGTGCATGCTCTCTCTCTCTCTCTCTCTCTCTCTCTGACAAATAAAGTCTTTTTTAAAAAATTGAGTTGAAATATCTTAAAATATGTGGTTCAGGAAAATGGCAAGTATTTGAGCATATATTGTTTTCAGATAAAATAGATATATAGATGTATGATATAGATACATACCATAGGTATATAGATACAGACATATCTATATAAATACACATACCTATATATTTGTATATTTGTATCTCTATGCATACATATACATATCTATGTCTTATGTAATACAAATGATATGTAATATTATTTGTATGTAAATATATAATGATACTGGCATACATAATGAAGTAGTATATTTCTTAACCGTATAGCCTAGAAATATTAGATGGAGGAGACAAAATATATTTATTTTGAGTGTAAATGACTCTTTGTTGTTAAATTTCTTCAGAAAGCATTTTTCCTAACTCATTCCTCTACTATTAGGAATGTTGCAATTCTTCTTAACATGGCTGTCCATAAATTTGTCCCATAGAAATTAGTAGACTAGAGAGGAAAACCTGTTATTCCTACACTAGTTAAGTCTATCTCTCCTCTGTATCTTCACATGAAAAACAACTTTCTCATGTTATTTTATGACTTTCAGATTTACCTTAATCTGACTTAATTTTATCGTTCCATCTCAGACACCTACTTAAAAAAAAAAAGATTCTTGCTGTTCTGTTACGCTGCAAAAAGTTAAGCAAAGCAGTTGGAGCACTACTTAGTTGTTACTATTGCTTCACGGTTTGGGCTTCTTTACTTTAGATCTTCTGTTCCAAATGGCTTTGTTGAGTGACCTAGTCCAGTGCTGCGCAAAGCAGGGTATTATAGGGACGCCTGGGTGTCTCAGTCACTTAAGCGTCTGCCTTCAGCTCAGGTCATGGTTATGGGATCAAGTCCCGCATCAGGTTCCTTGCTTAGCGGGGAGCCTGCTTCTCCCTCTGCCTGCTGCTTCCCCTGCTTATGCTCTCTCTCTCACTCATTCTCTCTCTCTCTCTGACAAATAAATAAAATATTTTTTTAAATAGGCAGTGTATTGTAAATGTTATGTAAATAGCTCTCTGAAAAGGAAGAAAGTAATGAATCCCCAGATAGATGATTATATTTGTCTTAATGTAGTCATAGCATGCAGTCCCTTAGCCTGGGCTGCCACTGGGCTTTCCAGGTTACTGAGATTTCCACAAGTTGCATCTGATTAAAGGATTCTCGAAACCAGCAATTTGCCTCTGATAATGTTTTCTGTTTGCCTGATTGATTCTCTTATTAGATAGAAGCACAGTGAAAACTTTGACTAAACACTTGATTTGGCAAATCCAATCTTAAGAGCATTCTCTCTCCAATATCAGTCTTATTTATTCAAATATCCTTAAAATATATATTAAGTAACATTACTCATGCACGCCCGCCCACACAGGCACCTGCATGCACACACATGCGCACACACAGGCATATGTGCACACTTAATAGTGTTAGCAGAGGAGTGTGTTTTGCTCCAACTCTGATTTTCCATGGAGTTGGAAACACTGATTATTTTCCTAATCCTTCTATTTCCCCTCTTCCTTTGATCCAAGTTTATTTTTCCATTTTTAGTTTCTGGTTTCTGTACCATCTAATAAAAAGTCATTTCTTTTTCTGCCGCCTTACCTTTTTTTGGAGAATTTCAGAGGATTAATGATAACCAGGGTTCTAACAGCATTTATCTATTTTTAGAAGTCAGTGGTGGCTATTAAATTGTGCATAGCAATCCTTTTTATGTCATTGTGATCATAGAATAGCATTTTATGGCCAACTAGAAGTTGTACTCTTTGAAAAATATCATTGATGGGATTCCTAGAGAATGCATTTTTTTTTTTTAGTTTGGTCTTTGAGGAGAAATCAAACTATAGATGCCCTAAGAAAGAGGAAGCATTTTGAATTATGTCTGCATCACAACTTTTTCTTTAATTGTAAAATGTATATAATACCTAATTCATTTGTAAGACCATGCACTAAACACAACATACACAACTTATGGGGAAATTCTGTGCACCTCATATTAAAAATATACAAAATGGATAGACCGGTGATGGGTAGTAAGGAGGGCACGTATTGCATGGTGCACTGGGTGTTATACGCAACTAATGAGTCATCGAACTTTATATCGGAAACCGGGGATGTACTGTATGGTGACTAACATAATATAATAAAAAATCATTAAAAAATATATATATATATATACGAAACAATAGGAGGTTTCCTTTTCCCCAAACTTTTAAGGTATGCAGAAATATACACATAGATCTGTGAGTGATAAGTATGTCTCTAGCGTCTCTATGTGAGGTTCTCCATTAGGTGAAAAAAACACATTACTTATGATCACAGCAGATAACTTTAATATGAAAGCCATATAATAGCATATCCTTTCAGATGATTCCATATTTAAATAGTGAGAATGACTATTATGGCATATCTTAGTTTAATTATAATATTTCATTAAAAAATTCAATTAATATATCCTCCATTTGGTTTTATCTATTGAAATCCTCCTTAACTACCTATTCATTAAAATCCCTGTTTTCCTCTAGCTTTTTCTAAGGTAGATTTCAGATATTCTTTTTTTTTGTTTTGTTTTGTTTTCTTCTAACCAGTTATTTATTTAATTAATTAATTTATTTATTTTATATTTTTTATTATGTTAGTCACCGTACAGTACATCCCTGGTTTTTTATGTAAAATTCAATGATTCATTAGTTGCGTATAACACCCAGTGCACCATGCAATACGTGCCCTCCTTACTATTCATCACCAGCCTATCCCATTCCCCCATCCCCCTCCCCTCTGAAGCCCTCAGTTTCAGATATTCTTTAGCATTTTACTTAATTTTATGGTGCTTGGGTCTATGAAAAGTAAATACAGGTAACACTATGGAAAATACCTAATATATAAAATTTAATAACAAATTAGCTCATTTTTACTTACAGTTCATATTTCAAATTCACATTTTCATCAGTGTTCATTATTTATATGTCTATACAATTTTTCCCCATTCATATTGATACATCTGGCTGAAAATTCATTATTTGTGGGAATTCAGAGGTGGTGTGTGCTGGAACACACATGCAAATAAAAAGGAAAGATGTTCCTCTCCTAGAAAGCTGTCTTAATTACAGTGTGTATTAACTGTCATTGATATGTAATTTAAGGTAATGAATAAATCATATTGCATGAAAATAGAGTTCTAACACCTATCTCTATTTAAGTTTACTGACCACATTGACACACACAACATATCTACAAAGTATCTTTTTACCAAGTTTTCTTATTCTTTGGTTACCAACCCTCTCAGTCCATGCTTAAGACATTATACCAGGTGCCTAATATATAACAAGGTGTAGGGTAATTATTCATGAAATAAATAATTATGTAGTAACTCCTATTGCCATAGGCTTAGAATACAGCTCAGGACAAAACAGCCAAAAGCTCTGCTTTAATGAAACTTATATTCTAGTGAAGGAAAGAGATTGCAAGTAAGTAAGCATATAAATAAATCCTTGCAGGTAATGATGGGTAGTGTGAAGAAAATAAACAAGGGTAGAGGGATAGAATAATCAGGGAAGATTTTTTTTGAGATAGTGACATGAGAGCATAGCCAAGAATGATGGACAAAGGGAAGCTGTGGCAGCCTAAAGAAAGAATGTTATAATGGAGAGGAGACAGGAGGGACACAAACTCAGAAGCAGGCTTTCACTTTCTTGTCTGAGAAACAGCATGAAGGTCTGTGTGACTGTAGTGGAATGAGCTACAGGGAGAGACTTGGAGATAATTTTAGAGAAATGGGCAGGATGGGGTCACTATGGCTCAGTGGGTCATGAGTAAGAGAACCACAGGTATGGTTCTCAGTGCAATGGGAGCTCCTGCAGTGTTTTGAGTAGACAGGTGAATTGGTTTGAACTTGTCTGATGTATGTGCTATGGATCCCAATCTTAAAACAGACTCAGACTCTATCTAGGAACATAGAACTTATATATATATATATATATGGCCAAATCAGTGGGAAGTTCTGTTTGAGCCTCAGGAATTCAGGGGAGTGTGGAAGCACAGATTTTGGGAAACTTAGAGGAAGAGAAAGTAAGACCTGAGCTGAGCTTTAAAGACAGAGTAGTATTTAGATGCATGAAAATGGATTTGGTCCAGAGGGAAAGGTAGGAAGTTTCTGTTTAGACACATTACAGTTTACCCAATTGTAGCATTTTAAAATAGAGTCAAAAGGAGTTTGACTAAAGCTAAGGGAGAAAAAACCATAAGACTGCATATAGAGGTAGAGTGGTTGAAGTATCTTAAAGAATTTTGAGCATTAAGAAGAGGGGATTCATCTTATCCAAAAATTATATATTTTAACCACAGATTAAATCAATGTAGTACCAGGATTTTTTAAAAGACAGAAAAAGAAAAAGTAATATATGTAATTTCTGGAAAATTACTGAGTTCATCAAGTACAGTCACATTCCCAGATCTGATATGATTATTAACGCTTTGGAAAACTTGAGTAGAAATCCTGAGGAATAACAAAGAGGTTATTTTGATTACTGTTATTTATTGCCCTTTAGAAATTTAACCAACTGTATTAAAAGAAATTACCCATTATTATTCATTGAGAGAATTCTTGGCCTTTACTGTTAATAACACATTGGTTATTTACACAAATTTAACATATTTTCTATAAAAGGGCAATTAACTGAAATTGAATAGTTTTAGCAGCCCTTGAACTATGGAGCTGTATTCATAGAACCCTACTAATTCTAAGTTCTGGACAGGTCAAAAAAAACTCAAGGTGTTGACACAACCACAGGAGTAAGACAAGCAATACACCCAGGTCTCTGTGTTCATCGATCTAAATTCTAATCCATGAGCACCAATCATCAAGATTTGATAGTGATATTAATTTAAATATTAAAATACTATTAACTATTGAAGCAAATGAACCACTTCCATAGATGTGATACTAATGTGCAATAAATGTGTGAACGTTGTTCATTTTTCACTTAACTCTGAGTTAGTTATATCTATCATATCACAAAACAGACATTTCTCTAATAACAGGAATTTCCTAAGTTTCTTTTTTTTTTTTTTTAAAGATTTTTTATTTTTATTTATTCAACAGAGATAGAGACAGCCAGCGAGAGAGGGAACACAAGCAGGGGGAGTAGGAGAGGAAGAAGCAGGCTCATAGCAGAGGAGCCTGATGTGGGGCTCGATCCCATAACGCCGGGATCACGCCCTGAGCCGAAGGCAGACGCTTAACCGCTGTACCACCCAGGCACCCCAGGAATTTTCCTAAGTTTCTTATCATTAACCACTTGTAACCACTTCTATCTAAAGCCAAAGATATTCTTCTTTTGACTAGCCTATATAATTTATAACCAGCAAATCCATTTTAATAGTGCTCTGAAATAGTAAGTCTAGCCATCTGCTAAGTTTGTGAAGTGGCTTTTGGTTGTAAGCAACCATTACTTATAGATTGTGATGATGATGAATTGATTCAAATGTGACTAGAATTTGCAAGATACCAGGTATATGGATGTTTAATTGACCTACCCAACTTAGTTTCTTTGCAACTATTATTGTGTAAGTTAAGATTTCTGATCTATTACATAAAAGAGTAAAACTTAAATTCAAATTGAAAAATGATTTTAGAGTTAGGTTATTTTTCAGACGTATCATAATATTTGTAATTTATATTGCCTTGGGACTACATTCATTCATCTTTCTACAAATATTTTTGAAATATCTACTCGATGCCAGGCACTGGATAAGCATTGAGAATAAAATGATGAACAACAACCAAAAAATGATAGTGGCTCTGCCCTTAGGGAGCATACAGTTTTACAGTCTAGTTGTAGAAACGACAGTCACTAGCCACTTAAGTAAGTTCAAAATTAAAATTATGCTAAGATTAAGGAGTAAAGATACATGGTGGGGAAAAAGTGAGCAGTAGGAACAAGTGTCATGGAAACCACATTCTAAGAGTCTGGTCTACGTGTGCTGTATCTTTCAAAAATAATTTTTTTTCTGCCATGATTGATAAGCGGTAACTGGTATACTAAGGAAGTTCGGGTCAAGCTTCAGAGGTTTAGTGTATTTCCCTAAGCCTTGGTCTTAATACTCAGCTCTCCTAGCCAGAGGACAGCTGGGGAAAATCTGTTCAACTTTCTCAGACCCGTGTGTCCTTTATCCTACATAATCATGTTTCATAGTTACTAAGAGGAGGCATTTTGCTTGAAAATTGGGAGGGAAACATTCAAATTCTAGCTGAAATGTAAACCATTAATTTTGAATAACCCGGGAAAAGGATTTCTACTTTTTTTTTTCAATTTTGCATTATAATAGCAGCTCAACTAATGCATATATAATTTTCTTTCCCTTTTGCTTGTCATGCACTGCCAACATGGACTTCTACAAAGGCTCAGGTTGGTGTTGCAATCTGTTTTGATCTTTACTGTTTTCATTTAGTGAAAAGAAGCTTTGATGTTTTCCTTCACAAATCAGCTTTTTTTCTCTGTAAATCCTGATCAAAACATTGTTCACACAGGGAAGAAAAAAATCTTCCCGTAGGAGAGTCAGTTGCCTAGATGTTGCTCTTAAATGTATGCCTTTACATCAGCAAGATGACTGTTTCAGAAACCCAGGAAATTGATTGATATCTGCTTAAATTGGTCATGCCTGGCTTAGTTTCTGAAATGAAGAAAATGGTGCTCTAAGATTTTCGAACCAGCAGAATATATCAGGCTCTGGAAAGGTTTCTGTATTCAATCTGCTGTGTACTCTCAGAGCGTAGTAGATGGCATTGTGCATGGTCGGACTCCAAACTTAGCATTGAGAATTCCATACATAGCTTCCTACTGAGATGCTGACTTTAGGGTTGCCAAATTTTTAGCAGATAGCATTCAGCATATCAATAACTGTCTTTCTTTCAATCTCTTCTTGTTTTTTAAAGGAATTTATCTTTTTTCAAGTTTACATCAATATTGCATATAAATCTCAAGTCCCTTTATAGTTTTAATAAATCCATATGCTATTTCTGTCCACCCCAATTTTGTTTGAAATGTTATTGGTCATATAATACATAAAAACATCAGTGAAGTTTTCAGAGGCTACCCATATAGTAGACTAGAGTGATATTTAGGATGCATTAGGGTCAGGAGCTAAGTACACCGAAAGTGAGTTTGTCAGTCACAGGAGAACCCAGATTTTTTTCCTGGGCAAAGTTTTACAAGGACTGTCGATGAAAAATAAAATGGCTAGGTAATTTGGATCCTGTACACTGGGGAGGGTACAGAATGTACAACTCCAGACCTACTCAAACTTCTATTAATTGGGGTTAGATAGCAGAATTTCAAATCCAAAAAAATTTTACGATGTGATACCTGCTGTTGTGTTTAAGCATCATCTAAATGGTCAGATTGATTTTTCTGGTCCTATGTTATATACAGTCATGGCATGATAGTCTTAGGATCATCTACCATTTCATGCTCTGGGCATATACAAACGATTTAGGAAGAGGATGCGTTTGCTGAAATTAAAGATTCATTTCACATTCTCATATTTAACTCCAACATTGTTAAAATGATCTGTCAAGATGTGTTCTTAGAGGACTACAGAAACCTTTTTCTCTGAGCAAAAATTATGACTTTTTGCTAACAGGGCTATATGCCATGCTACATGGTACAGGCAACTTGGGGTACTGTTTTAAAGCTCACTGACCCCAGGTGTTTCATTTTGTTGACATAAAGTCATTTCCTTTTTGTAGGTTGAAGATGGTGTACATCCTTCTCTAAGTTTATGACCTATTTCTTTCTGAATAACCAATCCTTTACTTTGATTAGTGTATTTCATTTTTATTTAACTTTATACTGAAAAAAGACACTCATCTGAAAATGTCTCCCAAAACTTGTTCATAAAATGACAATAGAAAAGCTAAAAGATTAGAAATGTAATATAGATTATAACATAGAGAATATGTTGTAGAATGGACTGAGATGTAGAGAAAGGGTAAGCAAATACAACTGTGCAGGCATTAAGATCTCCGTCCCAACTCCTCAGCTCTGCCATAGCAGTAGCACAAAAGCAGTCATAGATAAGACAGACATGAATGAGCATGTCTGTGACTCAGTAAAATTTAAAGAAATAGGCAATGTCAGTGAAAATAGAAAAGTTCTCCCAAAATCCTTTCCTGCATAAAAGCAACAAGAAAACTGGCAAAAATTGTCCAAATAACGTTTCTCAGGACTCTGTAAATTAATCAAAAGCTGTAGCAATCTGGGAAACATTTATTCAAGAAAAATGGCTGAATCTCAGAACAGAAAGACTTACTACATTTTAAATTGTCTTACATCAGTGCTCACAACTCCAGCTCCACAGTGTTCTTAAAAGAAGCTGCCCACAATCGTAGCATAAAAAATAATAATAGTAAGTAGTCTGGCAGCCATTGAAGAGGGCTGAACAAGGTTGGAGCTCAAGTCCTATTCTTGAAGAATTGTCATTCTTTAACTGTCTGGTGGCTTCCTGGAAGAACCCACTCACAAGGCTGTCTTTGTCCGACCTGACTCCGAACTGGCCCAGTGTGAAAAGCTTGGGGACATTACTCCAAAATCATCAGCGGTAATTGTTGAACTTGTAGCTACCTGAGACTGTAGCTAACAGTTGGGGCAAACAATAGAATAACAACAAGCTTAAAAGGAAAATCTAGGGAACAAGATGTCCGTAGGAGTTTGGAAAAAACTCTGACATATTGCTGGGAGTTAAAAGACCGTGGACCTGTAGATAGTCGTGCACATACTTAGGAAAGCCCTAACAAGACTCACCTGGGGCTCACCTTCAGGCTCTATGCGAACAGAAAATTGCCTGGCTGAATGGTTAAATGTGTGCCCCAACATACGCAGAGACCCTCCGCAAAGACTGGAGACTTTTTAGTGCCAGGCATTAAAGGGAATCTGTGTCATATCATTAGAGATATCGTTAGGCATAATAAACACAGACTTCCTAGAATTAGTTCAAAAAAGTCGATAAATAAACAACAATAACAAGACAGCAACAAATACTGGAGAGAGAGGGAGGAAGCTGGTCTCCACAGTTGCCACGTTATTTTAAATGTCTAATATTTCAACAAAAGAATTAGAGCTATGCAAATAAAAAAGTATATTTCATACACAGAAAAATTAATTAAAAATGGGCCAAAGACCAAAAGGTAAAGGCTAAAACTATTACACTCTTAAAAGAAAACATCAGTGTAAATCTTTGTGACCTTGGATTAGACAATGGATACCTGAAGCTCAAGCTATGACAGGGAAGAAGTGGTAGATTGGATTTCATCAAAGCTAACAGCTTTTGTAATTCAACGTACATCATCAAAGTGCAAAGACAACCCACAGAATGAGACAATGTAGTTGCAAATCAACTATCTGATGAGGATTTAGTATCAAGAAACATAAAGAAATCTTACAACTCAACAATAAGAAGAGTAATTAATGGGTACAGATCCTTAGTAGACATTTTTCCAAATAAGATATACAAATGGCCAATAAACACATGAGAAGATGCTCAGATGCTAAACATCATTAATCATTAGGGAAATACAAATCAAAACCACAATGAGATATCAATTCACAGCCACTAAGATGTCTATAATTAAAATCAAAAAGACAGACAATAATAAGTGTTGAATATAGAGTAATCATAATCCATGTACATTCCTAGTGGAAATGTAAATGTTGCAGCCACTTTGGAAAACTATTTGGAAGTTAACAACAGATAAGCATAAACAGTTTCCACATGACCCAGGCATTCTACTCCGAGATGGATAGCCAGGACAGTTGAAAACATATATCCAATGCAAACACTTGTACACAAATGTTCATAGCATGATTATTCATAACCAACAGAAGAAAGCAACCCAAATGTCCATCAACTATCCATAAATGGATAAACAAATTTGGTTTGTCAATACAGTTGAATGTTATTCATCCATAAACAATAATGAAGTACTTATTCGTGCTGCAACATGGATGAACTTTGAAAATATTATGCTAAGTGAAAGTAATCGGATGCAACAGGCCACGTATTATATGATTTAATGTATAAGAAGTGTCTAGAATAGACCATAGAAAAAGAGGCAAAAAGTAGATTAATGGTTAGTTGCCAGGAGTAGGGGAAAGGAGAGAATGGATAGTGACTGCTAATGTGAGTATAAGGTATCTTTTCAAGGTGATGAAAATATTGAATCAGAAGTAGTAGTGATGATTTCACAAATTTACAAATGCATTTTAAACAACTGAACTGTATACTTTAAAAGAGAGAATTTTAGGATATGTAAATTATATCTCATTTTGTAGAAAAGAAAAAGTGGCAAGCCGTATTTGGCTCATGGGCCATAGTTTACCAACATGCAAAAGAAAAGGATTTGTGTCATCTTTACTTATCCAATGTCAAAGGAAGTTGTGGGTCGGTCTTACGTAGTAGAACATCAGTAATATCTGATAAATTAATGCATGAGTGAATGAGTACCAGACACCTAGTTCCAGCTATTAAACTATCTGTAACTGCTGTTATCAGATAACACGTATCTCTAATGAAGAATAGTTCCCATTATATTCATTCTGTCTTCATCCTATTCCTCATCAATGCCTTATACTCTAGCTTGTAATTGATCACTAAATTGTTAGTTTTTAATTAAGTCTTGCAGTGTAGGGCACTTTATATGTCTCCGCTATAAAAAGATTTAACCTTTTTAGGAGGAATCATTTCATGCTCAAAAGAAATGTTAAAAATTGATGTGACTATGGAATTGTGAATACCCCGTGTATCTTTATCAGAAATAATAGTGCTATTTTTGGAATGACTGAAGTTGTTTTGCTGGCTTAGCTGTCACTGATTGTACATCTTTTTCTCAGCAGTGTATTAGTGCTGTGGAGGATGAGAAAGCATAAAACTTTAAGGCATTTGTCTCTTTCATTCTGTCATCTCTCCCAGGTTTACAGCTTGCAATGTTAGAAACCATTCAAAGTTTATTCGGTTTAGCTACGGGGAAACACAGGTGTGTTTTTGATGAAGATAGTGGTGTAGTTGGACTAGGTGATCGTGTACCTTACTTTCAGCTTCAGAATGCCTTCACTTCCATGTTTCAATGCTCACCTTCCTCCAAGCAGATAGTACTTATTACAGTGAACTCCCAAACTTTCTAAAGCTCATGTATCATTATTGTTCTTCTCTTGCAAGTAAGTATTAAAGTCAGGAGATGAAAAGAAAAAGCTAGACCGGAGGGTCCCTTAAGTGAGCTGCCAGGAAATCAATGGCAGAACTTGATACAAAGTCCCTTTCTCATAGCTTCCTTCTCTGATCACTACACCACAGATCATTTTTCACACAGTATAAAGGATCCCTCCATGAGTGAAATGAAGCCACCCCCAAAGAGGACCCCATTATTAACTTAATAGGATCCCACCAAAGAATTCAATAATGGAGAACCGGAATCCAATCCAGTAAAGTACTTGATGCTGCTCATCTGAAGTGCTCTACAAAGGCCATTTTATCAATCCAAAGCTGGGTGATTCCTGAAGGAAGACTATTTTAACAAGACCCCACTCCGGAAGTGAGATGCCAGCTCAGATCTAGAACCATAAATCCTATACTTCCTATAGTTTAGTTCAACAGGAATTTATTTTGAGTCTGTCAAGGGCCCTGCACATGCTGGATGCTATGTGCAATGCAAGAGATATGCAAGGTATCACCTCCACCTTCTGAAAGCTCCAGTAGTCACTATGAGCCTGGCTCGCTCCTGCCAGCGGAGTCTGACTTGAGCCGAGCATGGTGAGTGCTGACCATCTCGTATATTCCCTGCCTTCAAAGGAAGACAAAGTCAATCCTTTTTAGAAGCTTGCCTGTTTCTTTATTCAAGACATCCATAATTGGAATGGGGAAATGGGGTAATACTGTCCCATTACTAGCATCTGTGTTCAGAGATCAGAAATTTAGAAATGAGAGAATTTTGAAATCATATAAATCTAAAAACATAGAAGGCTCTGAATTCATTTGGGTATCTACTTCCAAATCTTGGGACCAGAGTACAATTATAAGCAGTTAGATTTGAATTATTAATGTGGAATATTAAAATTCCTGTAAAATTAATTCTAAAGAGGGCAAAACTTTTAGCTTCCTGGTTTGGTCTAGGTGTATGCTCTTCAGGAAGCATGCTTAGAGAAATATTTCTGCACTCATTCATATTTATGCCGATATACATCTATTTAGCACAAAGTATGAACCAGGGACACAAAATAACTTTATACCCTATTATTTATTTTGGTGGGGCAGAGAGGGTTATTTGCACAAAATATGATTTCGGGAATCCTTAAGTACAGACCCCAGAAAGGCTGCTGTTGGTTGCACACGCACAGATGTATTTCTGTTTTAACTGTTTATCCGGGCCAACTTTGTAGAAACATGCCCACTTTATTGTAAATGGGTTAACTGATCATTCTGTAGCACATTTTAAGACCTTCACTCTCAGGTTTTTTCAAATAACGTGTGTTTTGCAAGTACCCAGGAATAGGTCCATTATTTGTGTTGCATATAGTAATACTTGCTCTTGTTCCACATGATTTCTGCCTTACCATCAGCTGTCTTCCCTTTGGTCAAAATAAACTTTACTAACATGGAGGCCAGGTAAGGTCTTCCTTAAACGATCATTTTCCTGCAGCAATCATCTGTTTTTCTTTCGTGAAGAACCAAAAAGGTCTGCCTCCGTCCTTCTCTCTTCCTCACTGTCTGCCTCAGAGGAAGAATGTTTGCAACAAGATACTCTTTATTCCATAAGGCAGCAGCTTCCAATTAGTCCCTAATAAGAGTCTCCGCCTGATGAAACTGGGGTGGAAATCGGAGCCAGGATCCCAATTTATCACCATGTAAGTGAATGGCAGGGATTCCATTATCCATCAATCTTGCCTCTCAGTTCTGCAAAGGTCAGGCCGTGCTATCCTGGGTATAAAACATCACGTGTGGCTCTAGGTTTCACTTTAACTTTGTGCCCGACATATTGGGTTCGTTATGGGAGGACTCACACTAAGAGTTCATATTTTAAAAAGCCATTTTGTGCTGTGCCTGGCCTTGTATTTTAACAGGGAAAACTGTTAGAGCACAATGCAGTCTGAGAACTGCTGCTTTATACATTTATGTACAGAAGAAAAAGATCACTCTGTGTGTGTGTGTGTACACAACACATAATCTCTTTGTGCAGAAAGTCTCTTTAGGGACATTTTATAATTATTTTCTTCTCTGGCTCCAACCTATAAGGAATTAATAATTGTATTTTTGTTGGATAAAAAGATACATTGATCACCTCTCTTCCTGCCTGTTATGATAGGATCATTTAGAAATTAGCCAAATTAGGAATGGAGTCTGCAGTCAGCAATTCTTATGTTGTTCCTTCTTTTTAAATTGGTTTTACTAAACAGAAAAATGACCATCATTTTCTTTATTTTTTTTTATTTAAATTTTTGATGGCTCCTTTTGTTCTCTTTGACTTTCGGATTGACTTTGGAACAATGCTATATGAGAACTCTGATACATTTCAGAGTAGGTAAGGTTTATTGGTGGTAATGATTAAAAGACTATAGCCTGATGGGCCTAGAGCTCTCATTGCACGTGCAACACCAATTATGAGGCTTTCCTCTTGCTCGTGGTGCTGGAGGTCAGTTTTGTGCTTGCCTACTGTGAGTATTGGTTAAGTTCCGAGCAAACCTTCCAAAGACCAGGTTGCTTTTCAGGTCATACACAGCATCAGATTTATCCTGACTAAGCCAACTTAAGACAAAATAAGATGGTAAATATGTCATGAAAAGTTTTCTGGGCAAATTCCGAGAGTTTCTGCTGTTCTGCTCATTAGCAATACTCCCTGGAATTTAGGGCTTTTGGGAAACTGATGCCTTGTCTTTTTCTTCACAATTCTCTTGGTGAAAAAGAGGAAGCTTTCATGTGTCCCTGCATTCTAGAATACACTAATCTTAAATGATTTCAAAAAGTAGCACTGATGTTTGGGTTGTCTCTTTCATTTTCACTTCCAAATCCTGGTGTCTCTTCTTCCTTGTCCTGTTGAAAGCTTTGTGGAAATAGCAGTTACGAAGATCATTATTCCCAAACTGTAGCTTCCTACTGGGACTGCTGCCACTTCTGCCTGGCTCAGAGCTCTCCTGCACTTTCATCTCCCTCCTGTTTGAGGTGACTAATGTTCCCCAAATTTTATTTGGAATATGTTTCTTGATAATAAATCTCAGAAATTTTAGTGGCTCCCATTGTCTATAAATAAAATTCTATCCAATCACATTTTCCCATTTACTTACCCCAGCTAGTTGCAGTCTCCAGGCTTTATCTCCTATGTACTGGGGCCCCTGTGTACATTTCATGAGAATTATATTTACATTTTGGTTTGTTTGCCTGATTAGCAAATCTCTCATCCGAAGTAGTTCCTGTTAGATTATCCTAACTGGGGCTATTCTTTATGCATTTGTATTTGAGCGTCTGGCCACACAAACATAGGATTTTTCTTGCCTAAGGGGTGTGCAACTTAGATGAAACTGTTTCTTTATACAATAACATTTTTTTATCATCCAAATTATATTGATTTCCTAGGCATGTTTTCATAGGCTTCTTGCATTTAGTGAGTAGAGAAACAGTTGCATGTATCCTAGGGTATAGGGATAGCATGATGGTCTCAACTACTGAGAGTAAGTGGGAGGCTACCTGTACAAGATTCTGTCCCAGCAAAGGCCAATAAGGAAACTAAAGACTTTCCCCCAAGCTTTCCCTTCTGTTTGACACTTAGATAATGCATTGCAAGCCTCAGACCAACTCTTCCAGAGTTTTCTGGAAGTACGCATGATATCGGCGTGGGGAGGTTGTTTTTTCCCTCCACTTCAGTGTGACTGATAACTGCAATCTGTTCTATGAAAATCCAGTGGACCACCGTGACAGTAGTCCCTGGCAAGCTAAGAGCAATCTACAAAATCCCATCTGATTTCTTATCATAACACAACATGGCAGTGGGTGGCATCTCCCAGGGTGTTGGAGTGAGTTTCCCCCTCTTATTCTATCTTTTATGCTTGTTTACATAGTGCTGAGGTACAGAGTGTGGGCTTTATATTTCAACTTGCCCTAGCTTGTCTACGTCAATATGTTCCCTCAACTCTGTACCACATATCAGGTGCAGAGGGAGTCCGATCAGTGCCCGTGTGTGTGTGTGTGTGTGTGCACGCGCGTGTGCGCTTTACTGTAGAATATCATGCACTGTATGGGATCTCCACAATCATCATTTTTTTTGACTGTCCATTACCATGCAGTTCACTTTAAGACACTGGTTTCATGGTCACTTCAATCATGCACAATAAGAAATGTAAATCTGGGGGCGCCTGGGTGGCGCAGCGGTTAAGCATCTGCCTTCAGCTCAGAGCGTGATCCCGGCGTTATGGGATCAAGCCCCACATCAGGCTCCTCCGCTATGAGCCTGCTTCTTCCTCTCCCACTCCCCCTGCTTGTGTTCCCTCTCTCACTGGCTGTCTCTATCTCTGTCGAATAAATAAATAAAATCTTAAAAAAAAAAAAAGAAATGTAAATCTGCTACCAAGGAAATATAGTATGATGGATTAAAACAAAAAAAAAGTAAGGAATTGTTATTTGTTTGCCATTACAAATTATCTAAACTCCCTTAGCACAGATAAGTGAGCTTTAACCATGGTACTTTACATGAGGACTTGGTGGGTCCCCAACATTGAATACCCTCTGTGAAGTTCAGGCCATGTGTAATATCCTCGAAGGAGGCAGGAAACATGGGGAAGGGGAGGAAGTACATGCATGACTTGGGGCCCTACTTATTCAGTCTTTGTACCCATACCAATCTCCACCCCTCTCCCCACTGTGGGGAGGAAAATAAGACTGCGTGAATGACCGAGCTGGCTTAGCTGTGAGTGGATATTCATCTTGATTCTGATGACGCTGTGCTTAAAAGATCATCAGTGGTATTCAGACTGGAGGTAAGGGGTTAAGTGCTTTAGACCATTAAAAAATGAAAGGGTAAAAAAAAAAAATCTGGAGTGCAGACATTCTCAGTAAGAAATATTCTTCAATATTCACTTTAGCAAAAGGCTATTCTGTACAAGATATCTTCTATCAAAATAGAAACAGTAATGTGATTTTAAGGCATAGCCTCATTGTTAGGTTTTTTTTTTTGTATGTAAAGGCAGTAGTTCCCTGAGTTTTTGTTGTAAGGATCTTGCACTCTTAGCCAGCCTGGATAGAGAAACTTGCTAATGAGCAATTTCAAATTTAGCAGTGCTTTCAAGTTAAATTAAAACTTCGTTAATCACAGCATTGGCTGCATTCATTTGACGAGTGGTGGTGCAGTATGTCTGAGGTCATATTATTCATTGAGACTACAGACAAGGTTTGGTGTGGGAATGCATTGACAGGCCCCTCGGTACAGTGCTGCAGTTATCAGCGTCTGTACGTCTAGCTCAGAACCTTCTGTTAGAGGATGAGGAATGTAGCCACCTCCACTACTTTCCTAATAAACTTCCCGTGGGCTTTAAAGTTCAACAGTTTGCCTCCAGATTTTGCAAATAAGACTCATTCACCATTATGAGGTTTGTTTTGAGATCTTTTAGTGTGAAAACTGAAAAGAAAACATATGATGCATATTTAAAAGCACTGGTGAATCTCACAAACCAGGCATAGTGATAAGCTCAGGGCATGCTCAGGAAATCTTTTCAACTGCTGTGTAGCTAGAGAAGCTAGCGTGAGAAAATGTCTTGGAAGAGGAAGACAGCCAGGGCCTTAGACTTGAACATTGAGGCTGGAACTGACAGTTGCCCACCTCGCAAGTATGGATCGCTTTATTCGTGATTTCCAGGAAAAAACCTGACTCCAATGCCGCCTCGAGCAACCCATTGCACAAACGATAGGCATGATGGTTTTCCCACAGATACCAATTTAAAGCAGTTGTGGAATTTTTTAACCCCTCATTCACGCAAAGAATTGCAACCATCTAAAAGTCTCTGGCCTGCTCTTGCTTTAAAAATGGAAGTTGGTTTTCTGAGATACTTCTTGGTTTTTTGAAATTATGAAAAGAGACTCCATACCTGGAAGCCTTAGGAGGAATTGCTTCTGCATTGATGATATAGATAGATAGATAGATAGATAGATAGATAGATAGATAGATAGATAATAGATAGATAGATAGATAGATAGATAGATAGATAGTAAAAGTCATCATCTACTATATAGACATCTTTGAAAATGCTGTTCTTGGTTTTCCCTTTCTAGGAATTTATAAATATTAGCATTATCTTCCTCATTGAAAAGATACTCTCGGAGCATGGCAATGTGCCCAAACAAGCCAACCAGGCAAAACCCACACGCTGTTTGCATCAGCAGACTAGAATTCTAAATTCATCTCAGTTTGAGCACCAGCCTCGTCATTCATCCTCCATGAATGACTGAGCATCTTCAAGTTTTATTTATTTTTACCTAGAAATAGGGATTCTGCTAACCTTGTGTAACTCAAATGGTCCTGATGATTGAGACCTGAGACATAAAATATCTTATATAAGCTGTAAAGTTCTACACAGCATTATATGGTATTATCGATAACCAGCGGCCAGTGATGGGCACATTGTAAAGCATGTGGGTGCAGTTGCATGAGGACTGAACTGTAGCACCACATGTATTATGTTGAGTACAGACAGGTATGAACGCATGATTAACAGAAATGGAAGCAAAAGTTTATTTGGGTAAATGTGATACTTTCCAGTCATTCATAATGGCGGAGTGCATAACTTTGTTGCTGACTGAGATAAGGGGGCAAAATTTGGTTAAGTTGAGAGAGGGTATAGTATAGAGGACCCTTCTGAAGGGAAAGTGTGAACCCTGGAGGAGGAAAGAGAGGAAACAGACAAGTAGAGAAGGGCTGGTGGGAAAGTTCTTTGAATTAAGAGATGAGGGTCCTAGACTCGAGGCAAATTTGTACATCTTATGTGAAAATCTCACAACATTTGGGGGAGAATGGAACCCATAGAGCTTTATTGATCTCACCACTCCCAGAAGACCACTTCCTCTCACGTTACAATGGTACAGACCCTGGCTTGGATTTGCAGGAATTTCTGGTCCTAGATGGGGTCTTGAACTAATTGGCAAGTTCTACTAAGTAACTGCAGTGCCTAGCATGGAAGTCTCCAGCCTGAAGATTTCTATATGTTTGTTGATTGGCAACTTCACTGGAGCAAAGGGTTTTTACTACAGAAAATTGGAAGTCATGAGTTTTCCTTTATTTTTATTCTTATGTGGTTACTGTTTGTTTGCTTTATTTGAGCCCTTGACCCCTAGGATTCTGATATGCAGTAATGACATCTGCTGACTCCAGAGAGACCCTGCTTTCGAGTTTATGCCAGGGAAGTCTGTTTATAGTTGGAGACGAGTATCAGAAAATAGTACTTAATTAAAATGATCAATTACAATAAGCAGAGACTTATTTAATAAATATTAAAAGACCGACTCAATGAATGAGTTTATGATATGACTCTGTAACTAGCAAAATTATAAAAACACAGTTCCCCACTGAAGATGTAATAAATAGAACTCATTACTAAGAGAATGAAATGTTGCCTCTCTCAGAGGATTTAGATTTTTCAGTGGCATTTTTAGCATCTACGGCCCTATTAAACCCTGTTATTTTCTTCCTAATTTGTGCCATTTAGGAATGATTTTCATTTAACTTTGCCATGGCTCATTTCTCTCCTTCAGAACATTTCCATACGATTCCTTGATAAAGTCCATGCTTTAACACATTTCTATTATAAAACTGAAATAAGCACCAACTAAATAGCAATATGAAATAGCCAGAACATAAAGGACTGACAGGAGAAGAAATTGGCCAGCTGGGTAGTTAATTTTTATTCTTGAATGCCTGCTGCACTTTTTGCCTCTTGTGGTTGTTTTCAATCCTCTCTATAAGATTCCATGCCTAATGGACAAGGACTCTAAGGAGACAGTTCTCACAATTCTTAAGGAACAGCCTTTCTTTCCCATAATGAAATCATCAAGCAGCACCTTTTGATAACATAGTGATTGCTCTTCTTCAGCCCAGCCCCATAACGGAAAGAAAAGGTTTTTGGTTTTGCTTCCTCTTACTGTCCTTTGGGCTTTGTAAAATAGCCCTTACACATTCTGTTTGGGGCCTGTGTTTGCTAGAGAATTGTGTGAAGGTCATTTAGCAACTTTGACCCCTTTAGATTCAGCCAGTTCTTTTTAAACCCGCTCCGTCCCCCATGTCTTGTGAAATACAGACATCATGGAAATCATGGAAACTTAGTTTCCACCTGCCTAAGACTCAAGAGTTTTTAAGAAGTCACCTACACAAATGCTGCTTGTCCAGGTCTGACTTTGGTTAGGGCTAGAAGCATCCTTAGGTGTGAAAAGTACAAATTGTGTTTCTTGAGCTTATTTTCTCAGTTTTATTTAAAGTAAAAAGTAGACTTATTATATAAAGTAAAAAGTAGACTTTAAGACCAAGGTGAGAAAAAGAGCTAAAGTAGCGTGAGAAATAGGAAAGGGTTAAGAGTTAAATGTGTCTGCTCCCCCAGCAACACACAATGAGGCTCTAACCACCAGCACTGTCTCAGCCCCTGTACACATGCATCCTGATGTTGTAATTTGGCTACAAGTCGGCTTAAAACTGAGACTGTCACTGAGTACCAAGAACATGTCAACTAGGAGTCATGGGAAAAGCTGTGTGGAAGTGGTGGGGTTTACTTGGGCTTTGAAGGAAGGGTAGGGATTTATCAGCTAGAAGTAACAGTATGAGCGGTATTGAAATAGCATATACATATGGGGCAAAAAATCAAGTAAATTCATGTGAATCTTTTTTTAAGAGGTACTATTTTTTTACCCATTAGTTAAAAGGGTGGGTCAACATCTTCCTACATAGATATGCTCCCTACCTTCCAACAGCTTTTCATTGAGGTTAGCTACTCGGCTTAGGTGTAAATTGCAAAGCATCAAGAGTAAAAATAGTAAATCAAATATACAATCAGACATTCAAATGTGTATATCAAAGCAACATGCAACTACACAGGTTTTCATTTTTCTGTCTTTGGGCTTTATGTAGGAGTAGGGTAGAAATGTAAGCTCTGCTTAGTATTGATAGCTCTAGAAAAATAGGTCCCTCTCAGGATATTCCATCCGTTTGCTCTCAAATTCACACATGAGGAATGGGAAAATACTTTTTAAATTAATATTTCCATCTACTCCCTGTTTGTACAAAGTGCTTTGGCAGACTTTCATGTATCTCATATGAACGCCAAAGAGCTTTATTTAAATTATCTGATACGTGTTGAAAAGTTTATAGAATGAGCCCACAAATTCAGTTCAGTCTTCATTTTTGTGATAGAGTGGAGTTGGCTAAACCCTCACCTGTCATCAGCTCACTTTCCAGATGTCTCTTCCATTGGGGTCATGTCTTTCCATTTTTATAGATTTTTCTCTTACCTCTGCCATGCTAGGAGTCGGGCAGTCTTTTCTCCCTTACAAGTTATTACCTCCTTATTCTAATGTAGGTTCTGCTTCCAGAACCTTTCATTCCATTCTTGGCAGCATTCACAGCATGAAATGTGCTTTTTTTTATTACTTAATTCCTTACTCTCCTACGCCCATTTCCACTTCCATTTTCCCATCTCCTTTCATTCTGCCCTCACGTATTTTTCACTTTGTGGTTTTCCTTTTCCTTGTGTGCTCTACGTGAGAGAGCCAAATAGAACCCCACGGTTAAAAATAGTTTCTGACATTATTTGTGATTCCTAAGATGTAGTCTCACAAATAACCTTTTCTCATTTGACTTCCATCTAACATGCTGACAGTGCTCCAATCTTGTTTTCTGATTATCCCATTACATACTGCATTCCCTCGCATTTAGTGGGAACCTGCAAGTAATGGTTCTGTTTGGATAGCACTGCCTAGTCGTCATTTACAATTTTGTGGAATTAGGCAGTGGGAGAAAAGAACTCGAGCTTAAGTTCTTATTTAAAAGGAAAAGCATTAATTAACTGTTCTGGTAATAGGTTGAATCAGTCTTCATCAGCATGCTATACTAGAGCCATCTTTGTGATCTAGAGTAACCTATCATGCAATGAAACTTTTTCTTACTGAGGGAGAGCACTGTGCTCTATATTGAGTAATGCATTTTAAGTTCAGTTTTAAAAAGGGAGGCAAACTCAATTGACTACCCAATGGGATACAATTTCAGGAAAAAAATCATCACAAACAAGTGCATGGGAAGTAACCTAAGAATTCATTTACTGTAATCATTGTTTTCACCATAAATTTGTAAATATTCACAGTCAGTAATCATGCCCAGACTCTAACAGTCTAGCGGTGTTTGTCTTCTCTCTCTCTCTCTCTCTCTCCCCCTCTGTGTGTGTGTGTGTGTGTGTGTGTGTGTTATAGCTATGCTCTGAAAACATCCTACAAATAGCTGAATTCATAGGAAGCCACAATACCCAGGAGGCTAAATGATTACCTGTTAGCATTGATCATTTGGGAGCATAAAAAGAAATTTCCGGTGCAAATAATACCACTTTTCTTATGCATTCTAAGGACCTCTTATATTCAAGAGTAAATCTTCCTTACATATATTTGTTTCAATTGATATCTTAAAGTACATCTGAGAATACAGTATGCCATATAATTGAGAGCTGGACCATCTAATAGATGCTGTGTGAGGTCTTTGAGGAAATGAAATGGTAATGGAATTCCTATTCTTGGTCGTAGGAAATGACTGTCCTTTGTTCTCCTCTGTGAAGGCATACCATCATGTCTTAGTTGATTTCCCCTGTATGTTTCTTTAGGCAAGTCAGTAATTTCAGAGAAGCCAAATACATCTTGCTTTTTGGGAGTGTAATTTGGCTGTTTTAGCCAGAGTATAGTTCTTGGGTTATGTTCAGNAGGCATTACTAAAAGATAGGCTCTTTTTATATAACTTGAATAGTTCCACATAATTTTTTTTTTCTTTTCCTCTTCTTGACAGGTGCATGAGGCAGTCCCATGCTACAGTGAATGCAATCAGTATTCCTGGGTTGTAGAACACTGGTCTCCATGCAAAATCCACAGTGAGCTGAGGTCTCTGCGCTGTGGAGGAGGAACGCAATCTAGGAAAATCAGGTGTGTGGAAATGGAGGCATTTGGGAAATGGGGCAATAGAACTTATATATTTTTATAAAAAACCAGAGTGTTGTTTATCCAAGTGCATTCTGATCTCCATACCTTATACTCTGGGTTTTGCTCATCATTAAGTTTCTGTAGAAGTGCTTGTGCCTTAACTGCCATGTGTACATTGGGATTTCCTCTGCAGTGCAGTCACAATCCTTACGGTTCCCTGCAAATGACTTCAGTGGGAAAGCTAACTGCATGGAGCAGGCTGGCATTCTTTCGCTGATTCATAGCCATAACTATTAACAAATCAGGAGATTTTGGCTGTGATATTATGTCTCTTTTTTGCCCTATGGGTAGTGTAGTTGATGGGCATTATCTTAATTTTGAATGTCAGTGGATTGAAAAGGTCAATTTAAACCCTCACTATTGGTCTTGGAACCTACAGTCTGAGAATACTTATGAACCATAGTGATGAATTTTAATATAAAAAGAGCATACCTCTGAAAGAAATTAGTGAATTCTGGGTTATTTACAGAGGGATCTTGTTTAAAGTTTTTGTTTTGTAAATACAGCAGTAATAAGCAAAGGAAACACTTGGTCCGAGTTTGTCAAAATGGCATATTTAAAAATGATTTGAAAGAAAATTTCTTTACCAACTGAGGATAACGGTAATAAATATTAGACCGAATAAGGGAAGACTAAAATATTAATGATAAACAATGGTTAGTATGTTAAACCAAGAAGAAAATATAGTTTAGTCAACTATTCAATTGCATGAGCACAGAGTATCATTTTGTGAGATTTAGGAAGCTCGGTTTCAAATGGACAGAGAGTTCGCAAATCCTGTAACTCCCTATGGAGTTAACTGTTAGACTGAAGTCAGTTGCTAAGGCAGAGCCTACTTATATATGTTGATTGTTCTTCAATATTGGCGAACTTAATGTATTCAGTAATTCAGTATATACCCACCATTTCTGAGACTTAGTCCCAGTGCTGCAAAATCACTGCTAGCCATGTTGGAAGAAGTAGTTACTGGTGAAACTATCACCAACCCAAGCAAATGGCTAATAGACAAATTGTCTTTCTTTCACTTTGTTCGTTCCCATTTCCTCTGGGGATTAGTGCGCTCATGCTGTCCCAGACTTTTTTCTCTTCAAAATCTATGTCTCCTGTCTTGTTCTCATGGTTTTAAGAAATGACTGATCAGCCTAGCTTATCAAGTAACAAGGAGATGAGCTGTGGTACCTCCCGCTGTCATCCCACCCAGGCCTCTTAGCAGTACTAAAGCAAAATCTCAGGAGAGAAAGGAAAGCTTTAAGAGAATAAATTGCTACCGACAGAATTATGGCAGGCTGACTGAGGAAAAACATACTTAAAAAAGAAGGCCTTTAAGCCATACTTCTCAGCTCAAACTTACAGAGCTTGATATAATACAAATAGCTACTGAATGCCACTCTGTTATGAGGTGAATTGCATTCCCCAAAAATCTATGTACTGTAGTCCTAACCTTTAGTACCTCAAAATAAGGCTATATTTGGAGATAGGCTTTTTAAAGAGGTAATTAATGTTAATGAGGTCATTGGGATGGGCCCTAATCCAATCTAATTCATGTCCTTATAAAAAGAGGAGATTAGGACACTGTGGCACAGAGAGAGAAGAGCATATAAAGACACAGGGAGTGTAATCATCAAGACAGTATAGTACTGGCAAAAAAACAGACACATAGGTCAATGGAACACAATAGAGAACCCAGAAATGGACCCTCAACTTTATGGTCAACTAATCTTCAACAAAGCAGGAAAGAATATCCAATGGAAAAAGGACAGTCTCTTCAATAAATGGTGCTGGAAAAACTGGCCAGCCGCACGTAGAAGAATGAAACTGGACCATTCTCTTACTCCATACACAGAGATAAACTCAAAATGGATGAAAGATCTAAATGTGAGACAGGAATCCATCAAAATCCTAGAGGAGAACACAGGCAGCAACCTCTTCAACCTCGGTCACGGCAACTTCTTGCTAGACATGTCTCTAAGGGCAAGGGAAACAAAAGCAAAAATGAACTATCGGGATTTCAACAAGATAAAAAGCTTCTGCACAGCAAAGGAAACAGTCAACAAAACTAAAAGGCAACCTACGGAATGGGAGAAGATATTTGCAAATGGCATATGAGATAAACGGCTGGCATCCAAGATCTATAAAGAACTTATCAAACTCAACACCCAAGAAACAAGTAATCCAGTCAAGAAATGGGCAGAAGACATGAACAGACGTTTCTCCAAAAAAGACATACAAATGGCCAACAGACACATGAAAAAATGTTCCGCATTATTCAGCATTAGGGAACTACAACTCAAAACCACAATGAGATTCCACCCCACTCCAGTCAGAATGGCTAAAATTAACAAGTCAGGAAACAACAAATGTTGTCAAGGATGCAGAGAAAGGGTAATCCTCTTACACTCTTGGAAGGAATGCAAGCTAGCTCAGCCACTCTGGGAAACAGTATGGAGGTCCCTCAAGAAGTTAAAAATAGAGCTACCTTATAACCCAGCAGTTACTAGGTATTTACCCCAAAGATACAAATTTATTGATCCGAAGGGGCACCTGCACCCCAATGTTCATAGTAGCCATGTCCACAATAGCCAAACTGTGGAAAGAGCCGAGATGTCCATCGATAGATGAATGGATAAAGATGTGTGTGTGTGTGTGTGTGTGTGTGTACACACACACACACACACACACACACACGATGGACTATTAGCCATCAGAAAGGATGAATACTTACCATATACATCAACATGGATGGAACTGAAGTGTATTATGCTGAGCAAAATAAGCCAATCAGAGAAAGACAATTATCATATGGTTTCACTCATATGGATTATAAAAAATAGCACAGAGGATCATAGGGGAAGGGAGGGAAAACTAGGAAGTCATCAGGGAGAAAAACTATGAGAGACTCTTAACTATAGGAAACAAGTTGAGGGTTGCTGGAGAGAAGGTGGATGGGGGCATAGGGTAATTCGGTGATGGGTATGTGATGTGATGAGCACTGGGTGTTATATGCAACTGATGAATTATTGAACATTACATCTGAAACTAATGATGTACTATATGTTGGCTAATTGAATTTAAATAAAAAAAAATATAAAAAGAAGACAGTTCATCAGCCATCTACAAGCCAAGGAGAGAGGTCTCAGCAGAAACCAACCTTTCCAGCACCTTGATCTCAGACTTGGAGCCTCAAGTAGAACTGTGAAAAATAATTTTCTATTGTTTAAGGCACCTAGTCTGTGATATTTTGTTGTATGCTTAATGTGTATGATCACATTTAAATATGTGAAGCAGATTATCTAGGTATCTTGCATTCCAAACCATTATTGACCTTCATAACACTGTTATAATGAATAAAATAGCTTATCCTTCTCTTTCTTGAAACTTCCAAACTGGAAGACATCTTCATGGTTCATCTTGGATTGCAATAATTTATTAATTCAAAAAATATCCCATGTGTCAAGCAGTTTAAGCACTAGGGATAAAAAAAATGAACAAAAAAAGTTTCTATCCTCAAATAACTTATAGCAGCAGAGAAAAAGACAAACGCATAAATATAATGGAATGCCTTTGCTATGAAATGCCAAGAAAAAAATAAAATTCAGTTGGACTGATGGGGGATACTGTTTTGGAGAGGTTGGCCAGCAAAATATCCAAGCAGAGATCTGAATAAAATGAGAGACCTGAATGAATATAAAGATCTGTAGAAAGAAATCCCAGGGAGAAAGAGTATCCAAAGCAGAAACCTTCTTGGCTTGTTATAACAAGATGAATAAGAAGGTGTCCTGTATAGCTGATGCCAGTACTCAAATCATACAGTCTTCTAAAACGAGGTAAAAGGATTTTTTTCTAACTGCCACTTGAAGCCATGAAATGTTTGAGACAGAGGAAATGACATAGTCTTATTTACATTTGAAAGGACCTTGTCGGATGTAGAGAAGGTATTTTGGGGTATATAAATAGAAGCAGAGATGAAGGTTTCAAAGACATTCAAGTATTCCAGGTGGGAGACCCTGATGGTTGGACTGGGCTTGGTAATAATGAAGGTAGTGAGAAGGTCACATCTGGACTGTATTTGGAAGGTACAGACCACAGGATTTATTTATAAAGTGATTGTAGAATGTGGAAGAAAGAAAAGCATCAAAGATGACTGCTAGGTTTAGTGCCTAACAATCATAGGAATGATGGTGCCATTTGTTGAGATGAGGAATATTAGAAGCAAGTTTGAGAGAAAATCAAAAGCTAGCTTTTGAACACATTAAATTTGCCTTCCAACTGTGACAATACGGACTGGAGTTCAGAGAGAGACTGTTGTATAAATTTGGGCATCAACAGCTTATACATTTGATATATATTGATAAGAAAAGACATAAGAAATTGAGTCCTGGGGAACTCCAATATTCATAGGTGATAGCAAAGAGAAGGCTCTACAAATGAGACTGAGCAAGAGAATGAGGAAAACCAAGAAAATGGGAAGGCAAGAGGACTTTTCAAGAAAAAGCCAGCCATCAGTTGTTTCAAATGTTCTCAGAAATTTACTAAGATGACCATTGACCGTTGAGTTTGGCAATGGGGAGTCTGTTAATGATCCAGAGAAGAGGTTTCTCTGGAATGGTAATAAAAATGTGATTAAACGAAATTCAAGAGATAGTCGTGAAGGAAGTGGGGGGAAGGCTGTGGGAATAGCAAAATATGCTTCAAAGCAGTTTTGCACTGAGTTTTGAGTAGAAATGAGGTGACAATTGAAGGAACATATGGAATGGAAATTGATGATGCAGGATAGGTAACTGCAGGGGTATTTTCATTTGGGAACATTTTCAATTTCAGTCTTTTTTTTTTTTTAATTTTTTTTTATTATGTTATGTTAGTCACCATACAGTACATCCCTGGTTTCTGATGTAAAGTTCGATGATTGATTAGTTGCGTATAACACCCAGTGCACCATGCAATACGTGCCCTCCTTACTACCCATCACCAGTCTATCCCATTCCCTCACCCCCCTCCCCTCTGAGGCCCTCAGTTTGTTTCTCATAGTCCATAGTCTCTCATGCTTCATTCCCCCTTCTGATTACCCCCCCCCTTTCTTTATCCCTTTCTTCCCCTACCAATCTTCCTAATTTCAGTCTTTTTAAGTCTTTACTCTTCGGCTTGTTGGAATCCCCAGAAAAGTCTTTTCATAAATTATGCATGAAGTAGATCATCCTAGCAGCCAGTGTTTTGGGAACCTAATGGAAGAAGGTTGTTGATGTAGTAGACAGAATTGTGCCCCCCCCCAAGATGTTCACATTCTCATCCTTGAAATCTGTGAATCTGTTACCTTATATAGCAAAAGGGACTTTGCAAATGGGATTAGGTTGGGATTTTGAGCCGGAAGATATTTCTGAATTGTCTGGGCAGGGACAGTTTATTCACAAGGATTCTTAAACATGAAACAGGAAATGGGAGAGAAAGAGGAAAATGTGATCACAGATGCAAGTCTGTTGGTTTCGAAGATGGAGAATGGGGCCATGCCCAGGGAATGCGGGTGGCCCCTGGAATCTGGAAAAAGGTAAGGAAGTGGTATCTCCTCTAGAGCCTCCAGAAAGCAATCCAGCTCTACCAAAGCACTAATGTTAGCTTTGTGGGATCCATGTTGGATTTCTATACTACAGAATCTATTACTACAAAATAATAAAATAATGATATTCATTCTTTAAACCACTAGGTTTGTGAAAATTCTTCCAGTGTGTTAACTTGTACTTAAACCCTTGTTTTCGATATGATATTCTCATCCTTAAGTGAGCCATGTGTTCTCTAGTCCAAAGAATGACTCTTTTTGTGACCCTCTCCAGATAATAAACCTTCAGTTACCTCTGGGGTGGGGGCATCACCTAGCTGTGGATTATGGGAGATCCGAGGGCCCAGGTACTTCTTAAACATACTTTCAGTAAATCTTCCAGTTTTTCAGCATCACCTTCATCCACATTTCCAGAAGTACTCAGTGCCACAAGTTCCTGAATTTTTGATGTGTTCTGTGGTGTAAATGGAGTTACTTTCTTTGTTTCTCCTCGAAGTCTTAGTATTTCAGCTGTCTTGGTATGCTAAGTGAGTTACCTCTGGTTCATCTATTTTCCATTTGTTGTCTTTGTCCTCTCTCATGTTTTTTGTCCTTGTAAGGTAATGCCATTCCCCCCACCTTGGGTTTTGGATTTTTCTGTGTTTGTGGGGTTTTTTGTGTTTTTTGTAACAAATTCCTTACGATTGTTTTGTGGCATATTAGGAGTGACTAATATGACTAATATAACAAATGCATACATTCAACTGGACACCACTGACCAGAAGTCTTCTCTCTTCTTCTCAGTGAAGTAATAAAAGGACATCACCAGAGAGTGTGCAGGCAAGAAGGAAAGCAGTTTCCAGCTTTTACGTTTGTCCGGAACAAGACACATAAGCTATTTCGTGGTCCCTCTTTCCACTATTTACTATTACCACAAAAGAAATTGAAGCCCATAGATGACTCTATACCGTGCCGCCCTATATTAGAAGACATTACTTACCTCTTCTGTTCTGTGTTAACCTTGTTTATACAAGGTACAGTTTTTCATTACTTGGCACCTCATAAAGCTTACTTTGTTTTATACAAGGTAATAGACGACTTTGCAATTTTCCTGAATTAAAAAAAATTGTATGTATAAAAGAAACTCCTAATGTATAGGATAATTCATTCTAGCCTAGCATGATTTGGGGGGCACCAATAGCTCTCCATCATATCTGTCTTAAAACGCTTCCTCCTTGACTGTGGCATTGTGTCTCAAGTGATCAGATCAGCAAATGGCACCACTTATCTCATTGTCATTGTCACCTTCACTTTGATTATTATCACTGGAAGAAAAGTGTCATAACAATAGGGATCTTATCTCTTTTTTCTTTTTCTTTTCTTTCTTTCTTTTTTTTTTTTTTTTTTTGGTCTGTACTCCAGCAGCCAGGCAAGGGCCTGATACACAGTCAGCTCCCAAAAATATTTACTAAATGAATTATTATTAACAAATACTAAGCTTGTATTCCATGCCTCACAAAAGAAGCTTGCATGTAGCTAGTCTTTCTTAATCATTTTTGAAAAAATAATTCAAACATAAAATTCTTAACAGATTTAATATAAATATGGAGAAATGCCCACTTACAGGGTATAGTTGAATGATCTTCACAACAGGGATGCAACTGTGTAACCAGCTCAGAGGCCAAGAAACAAAATATTACCAGGACTACCTTAAGCCCCTAGCAGTAAGTACCCATTCCCCCATAGGTAACCACTATTCTGACTTCTGATGGCATAGATGAATATTGCCTATTGCTTTCTATGAATGAAATCATACAGTATATTCTTTTGAGTCTAGCTTCTTTTGTGCAGCATTCAATTTTTGTGCTCCACCCATGCTCTGTCATGTGACAGTAGCTCATGCATTCCCACCATTTACCACAATATATTTATCTATTGACCTTGATGAATATTTGGACTCTTTCTAGCTTGGATGATTATGATCAGTGCTAATACGAATACTTTCTATCAGGTTTTTTTTTTCTTTTCTCATGCACATTCATACACATTTCTTTTGTGTATGTAAATAGGCATAGAATTGTTGGGTCACGTGATATGTATGTATTGCCCTTTCGTAGATACTGCCAACTAGTTTTCCAAAGAGTCTATGCTCCAAACAGCAGAGTGAGAAGAGTTACAGTTGTTGCATGTTCTTGCCAACCCTTGATGTTTTCTGTATTTTTTATTGAAGCCATTCTAGTGGACGTATAGTGGTGTAACACTTTGGTTTTGGTTTGATTTTGAATCAGTAGCGTCTGGCCTTTGCCAGCACTTATCTCAAATTATCTCAAAGCCCGATACAGATTAGGGCAAGCATCTGGATACCGTGTGTTCAGGTGCCTTATGGAAAAGCTTACATATTGCCCTTTGGTTTATGATACCAAAATTCCTTACTGAAATGCAGAAAATACCTGAAAGAAAAACACGTTCGGTTAAGCTTCACAGTCCTTGGTCATGACCTCGGATGTGCTGGACAGAGATTATTTGGATGATGTGAGATAGAAGTGTAGGAAAAGTCTAAGAGTCACAGAAACTAGGAAGGCTCTCACTATTACAAAGTGATGAACTCGTTCAGAGAAGAGCCTTTAAGAATTGTTACAGTAAAAAGAAAATTCACTCTGTGCTGGACCTGAGTAAAAATAGCGTAGGTCTCGTGAGATGGAGAGTTCTTCAAGGATGGCAGTGGACCTCAGTCTTCCCATTGTTCTCTCTCGCTCTGCTAACTGGAGGGTTAGCACTCAATAAAGGTCAGCTGGCTGAAGATGGAACTTTTTTCCCCTTTGATTTCTCTGCCGGTTTTATTTTATGTGTAATTATCTTTGAGGGGTAAGTAACTATGGTATAACTATTTTAAATTTATTCTCCACTGTTTTAAGTCTCCACTGTTTCATCCTTGGTCTTGCCTTGCAGATGTGTGAATGCTGCTGATAGTGTAGGGGGAGCCGTGGATAACAGCCTGTGCAGCCAGGATGAAATTCCCCCGGAAACCCAGTCCTGCTCTCTTCTGTGTCCCAGTGAATGTGTCATGTCCGAGTGGGGACCTTGGAGCAAATGCCCACAGGTAATTTCTCTTCCCTTGTCATCACCCTAATCCTCCAGCGCTGCCTTCACTGTTGGCCACGATATATTCAGAGTACTTGCTCTCCAAAACATTCTTCTAGTAACACAAGAATATAATTTTACCTAAGAAGGAAGAAAAAAAAATTTAAGCAAGCGAGACTGAGCAATTTAAAATGCCAGTGCTTCTTTTAAGGCCTTTATCATGGGAACACGAACAAGGAAAATGAGCCTATAATGATCACACTAGGATTCGAATGCACACCCATTGTTGAAGGGGTCTTCTTTAGTACCAAAATGATTCTCATTATAATCTCGTGGTTCTGTTCCATTTTTATCCTGGCAGAATCAATTATATCTTAGTAGCTCAACTCTACTGTGTAATTTAGCTTCTGTTCGTGATGATATGTTTTTGCCTTTTGCTGTTTTCCCAAAGATGAGGTGTTCTTTTGTCATGTTCTTCTTCCAAAGCTGACAAAAAAGAAAAAAAAAAAAAACCCTTTTTAAAAATCTAAACCATTTGCCTTTATTTTTTTTCCTTTTTTAAAAAAATGGAAACATAACGTGACTATGGAAAAATAAATATTCCTCAAATAGAATGGTTCCACTTAATATTCTCAGAAGCTAAAGTCTGATATTTTAGACTTGTATTTCAGCTTAAACAGCTAAAAGAGAAAATGAGGATAAGGAATATGTTATATGGCTCCAAACATTAGGAAGGGAGACTTAGGTTTACTCTGAATTCAGTGGTAATACAATTTGTGGTAAGATAGTGTAATATCTTTGTATGGAAATGGAAAATATTTTTGAAATCAGTTAATATCCTCTATTTGCAGTTTTGAATTCTTGATTTATCATCAATTTTTTCAATCTTATCTTTGACATTTCCATAATTCTATTCCTGAAAGAGATTTCCCTTTGTTATTATTTTTTCTTTGTTGAGTTGTTTTTGGGGCTAGGACAACACAATATTAAGATGAAGAGGTATTAATTAAGGGTAATTTGTAGGAAAGGAATGTTGGTTCTTCTTATTTTGTGTGTAATTTATAATAAAAGTTAACACTTATTGAGCACTTACTACATGCAAAGGACATGTAAAATTATTCTCTTTAGTCCCCATAACAATCCTACTAAGTACACACTATTATCAGTCCCATTGTACAGATGGTGATACTGATTTTCAGGAAGGCTAAGTAGCTTGCACTGAATAAGTGATGCAGGTAGGCTGAACTGTCTGATGAAGCCAAAGCCTTAGCTCTTGCGTCCTTGGATGAATTAAAGTGGATTAAAGGAACCATCCTTTTCTTTAAGATGTAGCATTTATTTTAAGAATAAAGCAAGTTAGTGGTCTGATTCTTTCATGACTACGTATGTGTAGTCATAGGTGCATATATTCACACTTCAGCAAATGTGGCAGCATCCATTCTTGATTAATCGACTTGCAGAATTAGCAATCTGACTAAGTACGTGTAGAGGTCACGATCTTACTCTCTTTGCTTTTTTTCTAATTTGCTCATAGTAAACTCCATTAAGCTATAACCACTTTTCAATGAAAATGTTGCCCTTTTAAGTCAAGGATTCTGGCTACTGAGCTAAAATGTCTGTTATAGGAGCATTTTATACAATGTTGTGATGGCCTGGCATTTTGTGTTTATTTCTTTGGGTTTCTAAGAAGCAATTTCCTTTCAGGTTTACTTTTCCAAACATAATTACACTATTTTTGGAGCATTTAGAAACTGGAGACCGAGAAAACGTTTCAGATGACATAGGCAGTTACTTCCTTGTCAGCGTGAAGGGAGAGCGTTGGCCTGTCGAGTGCTTGTGCACCTGCAAAGACACATTATCTTCATCATCATCATCATCATAGCTATGACGACAGTAATAACTTTCAGTAAGCACATCTTATGTAATAAGCACTGTGCTGGAATTTTATAACACTGCGTTGTGATGATAGACATTTTTCCACAGTCACTCAGGTCCATTTGACCATAGTGGCCTAGCTCTTTCTCATATGCCACGCTGCTCTCAAGTGTAAATAAAGACTCTCAAATGGAAAAAAAAAAATGGTAATCAGGGCCCATACCTGATTATTTCCCCATCTCTTAAATACGTTACATAATTTTAATAAAATTGCAGCATCTTAGCATAATACCCCAGCATCATAGGTGCTTAAGCAGTACTTGACAATGATCACGATCATGATTATAGCGAAGTTAGCAATCTGGCTCTTTGTGCTTGAAGTTTAATTAGCACTTCAATGTGCATTTTCTGAGAAAAATAAAACAATTATTGTGTAATTGTTCTCTATAGCATGTTCTGATTCATGGATCTAAATATCGGCCATTATTTTACCAAATTCCCCTTTGATAGTCCCCATGCAGTGTGACATGTATTAATAGGACCAATTCACCATGTTTCTCTTTGATCTTTTTCTTCCCACGGCGCTTCTTCAGAGTCAAACACATAACCAAACAAATAAACAAAAGCCCACCCTACTCCCCCACTGAAAAACAAACTCAGGATATTTCTGAGACAAAAATATGTTTCTCTTATGTATCTATGAAGTCCTCTGAAATTTATATTTTGATTTAGCTATAAAATCTATATTTAATGTGAAATAAGCTTAATATGTTTTAAACATAGTAAAGTAAGTAGATTTGCCAGTTAATTAACAGAAACTTAGCAAAATCAATTAATCAAGTAAAACTATGCCTTGAATTCCCAGTATGTGTCCTACACTCTGAGGCCAAACGTATATGACAGACCATCGCTGCTACCAAGGAATCGTAGTCCTCAGCATCTTTATAAGTGCATACTGTGTATGGGTCACAAAGGATTCAATAACTGAGTAGCAGTGTTTATCAGTTCACACAGTGTTTACTAATAAAGTGGTAGACAATATGTAAAGTGATTAAGTATACTTGCTAACTTCTGCGTCAGTGACTTTAACAGTAGCAAACATAAGAAGCATCTGGAATGCTTAAAACACACAGCAGCTCTGCCCCGTCCCAGAGATTCTGATTCAGTACATCTGGGTGGGGCCCAGAAGTTGGCATTTAGAAAGTGGCCAGGTGATGCTGATTCTGCTATTCCGGGAAACACACTTTGAGTCACAAGGCTGTCAGCCATTACATTCAAGCCATATTTTTTCTCAACCTCACCGTAATCACAACTCTTTGTTGAATATTGAGTCAACATTAGTATTAACTGGTTACCTAGCTTATATTTGCAGATGCTTTCCATGTGCCAATGTGCTTGGCACTTCATATTTATTTTCCTACGTAATCTGCAGAATGCCACTACAAAATTGGTACTATTATTTCCCCAATGTATAGATGAGTAAACAGAGTCCCAGGTTAGTAACCTGCTGCTATTAAAGAGCTAGTAAAAGGCACAGTGACTACGTAAGCCCGTGTACATAACCCCTAACCACTACAAAAGAGACAAAATCCGTGTTTCCTGTCCTAGAGAATATGCTAACCTGTAAAATCTCTTGTCCCCTTTCCTGGTTTACTTTGGTTATTGTATTTGTGAAGGAAGATACTTCTAAGTGGCGTAATCTACTTCATTTGAGTAGTTTGCCAAGGAGGGAAAGAAAAGGAGTCACAAAAGAGCGTGCGATCTAATGCCCAGGAACACTTGCTGGCTGTGGGACTGTGAACACGTTACTTAAACCTCTGAGCTACAGGTTCCTCATCAGGAAAATAAGGACAAAGATCATTGTTTTTCTGAAAGGTTATTATTTTTTTTTAAGATTTTATTTATTTGACAGAGAGAGACAGCCAGAGAGAGAGGGAACACAAGCAGGGGGAGCGGGAGAGGAAGAAGCAGGCTCCCAGTGAAAGAGCCTGATGCGGGGCTCGATCCCATAACGCGGGGATCACTCCCTGAGCCGAAGGCAGACGCTCAACGACTGCGCCACCCAGGAGCCCCTGAAAGTTTATTTAAAGATTAGAGATAATGTTTATAAAGTGAACAGTACAGAGTATTACTTAATACAGGTTTAAAAAAAAAAAAGAAGAAGCAGCAAACCAAAGCTCCCCCTTGCCTTGTTTACAGTGTGGTTGGGAAACCTAAGACAGGTTGCTATATATTTTCTAAGTCATACAGGAAATATACCTTCTTTCACCAAAATGGGTTATTATATGATCTTACAGAAATAAAATGTCACCTCCTATGCTGAAAAATAACTTATGCCTAATTTGATAGCAGTCCCCCCCAAAAAAAGCATCAGAAAGATAACTTTAAATGAATGGGTCACTGACTTTAAAGTGACTGCCAATTGCAGACCATACCAAAGAGCAAACAAGACAAAGGCATTACAAATTGTGTTGGGATCATGTTAACTGTATTGGAAAGAACTGGAGACTATAAATGGATCAAGCAAAACAAACACAAGTCAAGGCAGAATTTGAAAAAAAAAATGGAAAACTATGTGTTTCACTTATTTTTATGTTCTTGTTTTTTCATGTTCCCACAACACACACACACACATACACACACACACATCTCATTTCTTGTTTGACTCCAATATGCTCACTTCTCTAGAATGCTTTAATGGGAAAGGAAGCTTATGAAATTGTACATTTAAAAACCTTTGCAATAGTGTTCACTCTTGAAAGGTATGCATATATGTGTATAAATACACATGTGCATGTGTACATGCGACATAACATTTATATAATAGTTCATTGTTTATTACCGAGTATTTATCTTTTGTCTACCTAATCTTAATTATTGCCCATTTTAATCTTTATTCTTCATATTATGCTGATGAGTATTATTCATACAATCATATATTCTTCAAGAGAGATTTATAAATATCTAAATTCAGAAACTGCTCAGCCCTTGACATATCTAAAAGAATATACAGTTCTCTTCGTGTATGCTGCCAATCCTTGCAGAAATTTGCCATTGAGTAATATGGATTTTCTATTTGTGACTCTCTTTGAAAGCTCAACAAAGGAATTTCTTAAACAATAATGTTGATAGGAGAAAGCAAAGAGGATCCTGGAGGCGAATTTCCAAACTGATGTATACTTTACAGAAGCAAGCTTTCGTAAACCCTCTCCAGAAAGATGACTTAAGTTTAGCAAACCTACTTGAACCTTAATGGATTCACGTCCAGCTGAACGCATCAAAAGCCAGTTAGAGCTACAGCCAGGCATCCCCTTACACTGTAGGAACCAGAGACTCGTTAAACGGTGGTCTGCGTGCAACCTCATGATCAAACAGTGACTCTAAATCTTTGCCTTATCACCAGGACAACCTCTGAAGAAGCATCACAAAGGAAATTTTGCAAAGAAACTATATAGGGCTGAAGTGCAATTGAATCTGGATTCTTTTATGGTCTTAATATTGTGCTTCCAAAAGACTTCGTATTTCTATACATTTTCCTCTGACTCTGTGTGTGCAGGATACACTAGTGAAAGGCAATACAAGAATAGACTGACAGATACACACTACCATTACTCTTCCAGGTGAAGAAACGTGTTTAAAAGAGAAAGAGAAATGTAGAAGAATTTTCTAAGTCCTCCAGAATTAAGCATTTGAGGGTTAAGAAAAACCTTATTTTGGGGGCTCCTGTGTGGCTCATTCGGCTAAGCATCTGACTTCGCCTCAGGTCATGATCTCAGGGTCCTGGGATCAAGCCCCACTTGGGGCTCCCTGCTCAGTGGGGAGTCTGCTTGTCCCTCTCCTTCTGCCCCCTCTCTGTTCATGTTCTCTCTCTCAACAAAATAAAATCTTTAAAAAAGAGAAAAAAAGAAAAACCTTACTTTTATCATTGTGCTCCAATGTTATTTTTGGTAAAGGCTGTCAACAGTGACATTTTATTACTGGCAACTCAGCATTTTCAGTACCTTAGCACTGAAACGGCACTCTATAAGAGTTATGTTTCCAGGGAAACAATGTACCCCAACATACACTGCTAGTATTATTCACCTCCAAGCACTTTATCAACCTCTCCTCAGTCTATACCATGCAGGTGACAACCTGTATTTGTCTCTGGGGGCATATCTAATGGTCACGACCCTCAAGCTGCCTAGTGCTTTCTTTGACTCACAACTGAATGCCAGAGGAGAATGATGATAATTTTCTTTATTCTGGACGGCAAACTCTGGTTGTTTTTGTTAAATTGATATTGGCTCTTTATCAGAAGCCAATAATTGATTACTCAGAGATTTGTGGAGTATTTTACCCCAGTGTGCAGTGAGATTTAATATAACCTAGAACCATTCTTACTTCCAGAATTACATTAGGCCCTGCAGAGTGGGGCCTCATTTCATGCAATGTAGCTGCAAGTGACAATCCTGTAAAGGCAGTCTCTGGGCTGCTCCAGCTTTTTAAAATTTAATTTGTTTGTTATTCTTTCTTATGCAGTGTGATTTCTTTGAATCACACCATCACCAATTTGGAATAAAAAATAAGGGTTCCATTGCTCTTTGTATCTGTCTCTCTCCCTGTCTGCCTCTACTCTACTTATCTTTATCTCTATTTAAAAGATATTTTTAAATAGAAATTCTCAAAAAATAGTATAATCCTGTAAATTATCCAGCGTCAACAGTGATCACACAGTTTCAATAGTTATCTACATATAATCATTTTTTCTCCTCCACTTCATATTCCTTCTCCAATAGATGACTTTAAAGTGTAACCTACATGTCATATCATTTCATCCATAAATACTTCCGTATATCTTTCTAGGAGATAATGACTAATCACAATGACAGCAAAACATAACCATGTTATTTGTTTATACCTTGTAGGAGTATGATTATAGAAAATTAAAAACATGACTCTTATACAAAGTGTCAAATTAATTAACTTCTTAATAATTAAACCAGCATGACTATAAGACGGTTCAAAGAGAATTAGGGCAGAAAACTTACACTTCAAGCAATGATGGAATATCATTGGGTTTATATGGATTAGATTGGCATAATAGGGGCTTAGGTGGTAGAACTGGTAATATTTGTTTCTTGAGCTCTGGTCTGCTTATACAAATGTTTTCACATTGTGAGAAATCATTGAGCTGAGTTCTTATAATATTTGCATTTCTCTGCATATATCTTATACCCACTTATAATATGTATGAGAAGGCAACAAATTGTGATCCATAAGCTAGAGGAAAACTAGTCAATATAAGCAGAACCAGAAATAGCAGAGATTATAGAAATTGAAGATAAGGAACTTAACAACAAATATTTTAAGTATGTTCTAGAATTTAAAGGAAAATAACATGAGGAATGAAATAGAAGATACTGAAAAGAACAACATGTAACTTTTAGAGATTTAAAATATAATGCCTGAAATGAAAAATGTACGAAATGGGGGTAAAGACTTATTAGACTTTGCAGAAGAAAGGATAAGTGAACTTTAAGGCATAGTAATAAAACTACACTAAAGCAAAGAAAAAAGACAGAAAGAAAAAGAGTAGAGATGAAGTGATTGAGGAACATGAACGAGTGATTTCATGCAACTGTAATTGGAGGCCTTGAAGGAGAGTAGGGGGTAGATAGAAAAATATTTAAGGAAGTAATAGCTGAACTTATTCGAAATCTAGGAATGGCTGTAGTCCTCAGATAATGTTATCTGGATCATATAATCCTGGTTGACAATACTATGAGAACCAAGTAGGAGAAAAGGCTAGAGGTCTAAAAGTTTATTATATAGGCAGCCTTTCACCTCATCCTTTTATATTCCAAATGTTGGCTTTATGCTCAATTGTGTCTAGTCTCCCTGGTGCAGAGAATTCTGTTTTACCTTTTTTATTTTTAAGTTTTGGTTTTTTTTATTTATTTTTTAATCAGCATTAAATATGAAACTTATATTCTACCAAGGATTACTGAAGGTTGAATAAGCTCACGTTATCTCTGTTGCAATTTGTTAGCAAAAAGATGACGTAAAATGGTTAATTTTGTCTGTCTCCAAGTTTTTTCTTCAAATTTTTATTTAAATTCTAGTTAGCATATAGTGTGTTTTACCTTTTTTTAAATAATAAAGGTCTAGTCTTTAGCCAGAGTTGAGAAAGGCAAGCATCTGGCTATGCTAAGTGGGCAGAGGCTACCAGGTGAGGCTAATTACTTCAAAAACAGACTTTCAAAGAGTACTCTAGTTCCGAGCCCTAATTTCGCCTCCTTTTTCAGATTGTACTTGCTGGTCCAGAACAAATTTATTTCGCCTTTACCCGTTGTTAGTTTGGGATTCAGTACTCTCGGGTCAGCTAAGGCAGTTATCACATTGCGTTTACAGTTTCTTAATTTTTTGCCTTTACACTCTCACATTAACGTCATCACCATAGTCATTTGTGTACCTTTAATAACAAATTTCTTTACTTTCATTTTAATCCCTCGAATATCATATTGGCAGCATTTCCAGAAGGAGTTGTGTACCGTCTTCAATCTTTAACCCAAATCTCTCTCAGTTGAATCTTAACACAATTTATGGTATCTCTTGCCATAAAAAAGTATTTAGCCTCCATGAAACTAAGTTATTTCTTGCTTAAAAATTGAGTTACTATTTTTAAAATACTTCTAATATTTTTATTTCTTAACAAATACATAAGGATATCTAATTCATCTGGCATTTAGTTTTGTGTGCGGTATGAGAAAGGCTTTTCTCTTAAATTCCAAATATTCTTCCATTGACTGTATTTTATATTCTAGGTATGGTTTTATTTGTTCGTGAGGGTTTTGTTGTTTTGTTGTTTTTTGTTTGTTTTTTTGGGGGGGGTTTTTTGGTCCTATTCAAACAAAATTTGCATCGCTGTTAATGTTTTATTTCCGCATGTGCATTTCTGCTGGTTAGTACTAGGGTCTAATTAAACTTGTGTTTTATGAGCATCTTGCATCTACTATGTTTTCTAATTTTTCTTATTCTACCAGTGGCTTTTTTTATTTTACATTCTTAGATTTTCCTCATCATATAATCCTATAACGTATATACAGTCACAAAATCTGCCAATAATTATTTTTATTTATCTTTTTTTTTATATTTGTATTATTTTTCTAGACATTTTGTTAGCAAGAACTTTCTAAGTAATGCTAAAAAATAAAAAATCATTTTAGTCTTATCATGGTTTTAAGCGTAACATGTTTGAGCCATTTTTTTCTCACATTTAAAAATTTTCTCTCAATTTCTTTTAACCTATGTGGAACTATATCTGTTTATACATAAATATGTTTTCAGAAATGACTAGTTTTATCAAATGCTTTTTAGTGTTACTGATAGAATTTTTAGAGTTCGTCCTTTATAAATACTTATTTTAAAATAGAGCTTCTAACTTTCAAATGTGCACTTATTCTTAAACTCTATTTGGTTATAGTTTATCATTATTTTAATTGGATGAGGATAGCTATCTCTCTCATTTTTCCCATCTTAATATATTGTATTTAATATATTTACTTGGAAAAATACATATAAAAGGTTTCCAAGTTTTTCTTTGCTCTGCACCAATTTTTTAAAATACAGGAAATCTTTAAAATTTTAAACACATCTTGAGCCAGAATATTGTCCAATAGTATGTTTTTGAAAATCCTTCCAATTTCCTGTACAGTTATGTTCTTTTAAATCCTCTTTGTTTTCAAATTTTTATTTAAATTCTAGTAGGTTAACATATACTTGAACCAATTTTAGTCTTTCACATAATGCATGTGTATGGCGTATTTTGCTAGATTTTTGAAATTCAATTTAAAGTACATACAACTTTCTCTTTGAATTCATTTAATATCTAATTGTCTCTTTTTCTTTTTATCATATACTGTATATTTGTCACTTACTGTATATAAATGTATCTGTGTGTGTGTCTATTTCTGGCACTTTGACATCTCTATTCTCATCCACATATTAGTATTTGAGTCTTGTGTTGTCTGTTTTAGTTCATATAGCTTAAATATATATTAATGTATATTTTCAGTGTTTGAGAAGGTACATTCCTGTCACTTATTTTTCTTTTTGGCTATTTATATATCTTATTATTCCTAATAAAGCTTTAAGCATTTTTGTTAAACTTTAAAGGAAAAGAAACTTGGGTATTTATTAAACTTCTATTAAATCTGAATTTAATTTGAAAAGATTTTTGCCTCTGTCTATCCAGTTAAAAATAAAAAAAATAATATAGTATATTTTCTCTTTTTCATTGAAATATACTTAACAAACAATATTATATTAGTTTTATATTAACATAGTTGTATGACATTTATATACATTATGAAAAGCTCACCATGATAGGTACAGTTACCATCTGTCACCATACATGGGTGACATATAACATTTAGTTATTGCAATATTATTGACTTATAATTCCCTATCCTATACTTTACATCTTACATACTGTACCTCTTAATCCTCTTCACCTATTTCACTCATTGCAACCCCCCCCCCCGGCAACTACCAGTTTGTTTTCTGTATTTATGAGTTTGTTTTGGTTTTGTTTGTTCATTGGTTTTAGTTTTTAGATTCCACATACAAGCGAAAGCATATGGTATTTGTCTTCTCTGACTTATTTACTTAGCATAATACCCATTAGGTCTGTCCGTGTTGTCACCAGTGGCAATATTTAATTTTTTAAATGGCTGAGTAATATTCCATCATATATATACCATATCTTTTTTATCCATTTATCTATTGATGAACATTTAGGTTGCTTCCATGAGTGGCCTAGGCACTTTTCCAATGATGCAATGATGCATCTGTGCTGAGTCTCAGAGGAGGGAGTGTGCACGGACCCTTCACTCCCAGAGTGAAGCCCTCTTGATTTTCAAAGCCAGATGTTATGGTGGCTAGTTTTCCTTACGCAGGTCCCCAGAGTGGGGGGATGAGGGCTTGAGCCCCTCCTCAGGGAGGACATCAGTGCCTGTGAACCACTTGTGCTTATGGGTTGCAGTGTTAGGGTTCTGGTTCCCAACCAGACCTCATCTGCCCCTCCTACTTTCTGGATGTAACTTTTCCTTTGAAACTTTAGCTGTGTAAGAGCTTTTCTGCTAGTGTTGAGGTCACACTCAGAGAGAGTTGCTCCATTCATGGTTGCAGCTTTGGTGTGTCGCTATGGAGGGGCGGGGAGGGGGGGGATGGTGAGCTCAGGATCCTCCTACTCCCCCATCTTGATTGGACTCTCTTTCTGCCTTTTTTAATCATGAAATATTTTAGGTAGATGGAAAACTATAGAGAATTATGTAAATAAAACGTTAGTGTCCAACTTCTAGCTTTGTAAAATCTTCACAATTTGTGTACTTCTTTGTTTAATTCAGCCTTCCTTTTATGTATCTCTGTGAGGATTTGTGGCCTTCTTTATGTAGGCATTTTATGTTAAGTTTATACTTAGGCATTACCATTTAAATGGCACCACTTTAAATGTTAGTGCTGGCATGGAGCCCAAAGTATTGGGTTTTCTTTTATTTTTTCCATGTTTCTATTCATTTCACTAGACTTCTGTACTTTGTCTTTGATTTTTTGGGTCTGTGTTCTTGATATTTTAAGAGATATAACTATATCATCTCAAATAATGAATGCGTCCTTATTCTGAGTATGTATAATTGTTCTTATCAGGCCGTATTTGGACAGAGGTCACAACAACCATGATCAATGACACTACTGGTTATTGGGTATCCTTGTCATATTCCTGAGCTTCACAGCAACATTATTTTACAGTTATTATGACTGTTATATAGAGATAAATAATTTATAATATTTTTCTTTTGGCTTCAGGGAACAAAAGACCAAGACCAAAAACTAAAGCTAAGAGCACCAAACTGCCACTTACATTAAAAAAAAAAAAAAAAAAGACAAATTACAGTGAAATTGTCTCTTGAGTTCTTATCTCTCTTCCACTGTCCTTCTGATTTTTCTCTTTGCTGTTAGTACCTACGCTTCACTTTGCATTTCTGAGCTGTGCTTCCACTATTCCTTGTCCTTAAACAGCACTCACAGTATACTCTTGTGAAAGTCCAAGAATGAGCGGGACCCCTGGCTGAGCTGCTTATCATAGCTAATACTGGGAAAAGCAGTTTTGGTCAGGACCCTTGGGTGGCTCAGTTGGTTAAACAGCTGCCTTCAGCTCAGGTCATGATCCCAGGGTCCTGGGCTGGAGCTCTGCTTCAGGTTCCCTGCTCTGAGATTAGTCTGCTTCTCTCTGCCTCTGCCCCTCTTCCCTGCATGTGTTTTCTCTCTCAAATAAATAAATAAAAAATAAATAAAATCTTTAAAAAGAAAAGAATTTTGGTCAAGACACAGCAAGGTGGTTCACACAGAACCTGATCCTGATATGAGCTAAGTTAGATGATTGTTTTCTGAGCTAGAACTGGGGGCAGGATGAGGCCAACTGTAATGGGAATTTGGATATGACAGGCACCATGACTGACTTGCCTCGTATTCCCATCTATGATAGTAACATATTTATTTCTCTACATGTATGAAATTTTATCAGTTGTGGATTTTAGATTTTCTTGATTAAATACTTGATGTGCATTACAGTTACTCTGCGTGTGTGTATAAATTGCTGAAATCATATTTTGTTTTTTTGTAATAATTTTTTATTATGTTAGTCACCATACAGTATATCCTTAGTTTTTGATGTAGTGTTACATGATTCATATTTGCGTATAACCCCCAGTGCACCATGCAATATGTGCCCTCCTAAGTTCTTAATGTGAACTGTCTTTGCTGTCCCAGAAAAAATAATCCAGTCTTTCACAGTTTTTATTATAGCACTGAGTTTCTTTTTCTAAGCATATATTAGTATCTGTATTATATTATTGAACACTTTAGTTTTCCATATATTTGTATAATTGAGATTGACTCCTTAAATTTGGTATGACGTATTCTCATTTTCACTGTTGACTAAAAAGGCCACCAAAATACAAATGTCCTCGTGTTCTGACTAGTTGTTTTTCAAGTATATTTAAGTTCTTAAGTTTCAATGTCTTTCCTAATTATTTAATATTTTATTTCAATTTGCTTTAAAAATGTATTGAGGGTTGCTTAGGAGACTGGTATAGGATCAATATTTGTTACTGTTGCGCTTGGATGAAAAAATAAGTTATTGCCTTTCTTAGGATGCATATATATATATATATATATGGAAAAATTCAGCTCTATATTTTTTAATATTCTTGTATACATGCTTGTCATTAGCCAACTTGATAAGTTATAGACTGACAGTGGTCTGCTAGAGTATGCTATTAAGATTGTATTTCTGTCAAGTTTTCTTTTATAATCGGGTTTTATTTTTATAGTTCAATACCATGTCATTTAGCACAATAAGTTTCATAAATGTTTGCTTCAATAATTTTAAATTGATCTTTGTTTCATCAGAACTTTGCCTTGTTATTCTGTTTCATTTGACATAGATTTTTCTACTTTACTTTGTTATAAGTGTTATCTTCACTTAGTATTTTTTTCTATATTTTCTTTTAGAGAAGATTTTTATTACAAGTGTACATTAATTTTTTGGCTTTTCATAGAAGGGTTTAAATTTTAATTTTTATAATTTGTATCTGTTGTGTTTTATGCTTTTTAAAAAATGTATCCTTGAGATTTCTGTTGTTTTCTTTGGCTTTATGAACTGTGCCTTGCGTTTTTTAGGCATTTCAGTATTTTAATATTACTACTTTCTTTCATTTTTATAAAAAACCTTAAATATATTTTTATCTGTTATAAACTTATGAACAAAACACTAATTATGAACACTATGTGTCAAAGATGTCTAACTTGTTTTATTTCTTCCCTCAAATTCCTATCTTTGGGGACACCTGTGTGGTACAGTTGGTTTGAGTGTCCGACTTGGTTTCAGCTCAGATCATCATCTCAGGATTCTGGGATCAAACCCCAGGTCAGGGTCTGCACTCAGCATAGAGTTTGTTTGAGATTCTCTCTCTCCCTCTCCCCTTCCTGCTCACTCTGTCTCTCTCTCTCAAATAAAATATTTTTTAAAAATTCCTATTTTTATCAATAAAATCTGCAATTATAGAGCTAAATGATCGTTTTTATCAGCTTCTCTATCTTATGTAATCATTTACTATTTATAGATTTCCATAGAGAAAATGCTAATTTTTTCTTTTTCTATTACACTCTTTTTGCTTTCTTTAATTGCTATATTTTAATCATAAATATCACCTCAAGCAAGTTGTAATGATATCTTGAGTTTATTAATTATGACAAAACTTCAAGCTCAAATGCTTTAGTGTATTCTAAGACCATAACTGCTATTCCTACTCTCCCTTTCATTTCCATCTATTATTGGATGTGTCTTTATCCATGCTGCATTTTTCTATTATCAAGTGTAGTATAATTTAGGGTATTATATGTGCATTTTCCCTTTCTAATTTTAGGAATTTTTAATAATCTTCTGATGAGGTATAAATTTCATACATTAAAATGCACAGATCTTAAGGGTACAACTTTTAATACAGTTTTACTTTTGATACATCTGATTAACCACCAAACAGATCACAATGTAGGCCAATCCTAGCACCATATAGGCACCTACCTTGATGCCACTTTTCACTTCGTATGCACAATTCCATACTTCAAATTAACCACTATTATTTTTTTAATTTTTTTATTATGATATGTTAGGCACTATATAGTACATCATTAGTTTTTGATGTCCATGATTCATTGTTTGAGTATAACACCCAGTGTTCCATGCAATATGTGCCCTCCTTAATCCCCTTCACAGGCTAGCCCATCCCCCCACCCGTCTCCCCTCTAAAACCCTCAGTTTGTTTCCCGGAGTCCATAGTCTCTCATGGTTCATGTCCCCCTTAACACATTTATTGGCTTTGCTTGCCTTAAACTTCATAGAATTGGAATATTACATACAATATGTTCCCTTTTGTGTCTGATCTTATTAGCGTAATGTCTTATACATTAAATAAATGGAATCACACAGTATATATTCTTTTGCTAGCTTGTTTTGCTTAATACAGTGTGTTTGAGATTTATGACTGTTGAATGGGTCAATACCTTGCTCGTTTTTAGTACTAAATAGTATTTTAGTGTAGGAATATAGCATCATTTATTTATGTATTCTCTCGTTAGTGACATTTGGGTCCTTTCTAGTTTAGAGCTATTATAAGTATAGCTACTGTGAACATTCTGTGTGTCATATGTTGCATATATGAACTTATTTCTCTCTTCTTTTAAGATTTTATTTATTTATTTGATAGAGCACAGGCAGGGGGAGCAGCAGGGAGAGGGAGAAGCAGACTCCCTGCTGAGCAGGAAGCCCAATGCAGAGCTTGATCTCAGGACCCTGCGATGATGACCTGAAGCGAAGACGGACACTTAACTGACTGTTAGCCACACCCATCACCCCTGAACTTATTTCTCTTGAGCACATATTTAGGAGTGGAATAACTAGGTCATAAGATAGGTGTATATATAGATTAGAAATGTTCAGGAGTGCCTAGGGAGCTGTCAGTTAAGCGTCAGACTCTTGTTTTCACTCAGGTCCTGATCTCATGGCTTGTGGGATGGAGCCCCACATCAGGCTCCACACTCATTGGGAGTTTGCTTGGATATTCTCTCCCTTTGCCCCTTCCCCCACGTGCATCTGCACTCTTTTTCTCACTCAAATAAGTAAATCTTTTTTTAAAAAAAACTGTTCAGACAATTTTCAAAGTTAGAGAACCATTTTACACTACTTCCAGCAATGCTTAAGTGTACCAATTCTAACACATCCTCGTACACATTAAAAGTTTTCAAGTTTTTTTTTTCCTTTTCAAATTTTAGCCTTTCCATTGGGTTTGTAGTAATATCTCATTGTGATTTCAACTTGCATCCCTCTGATGACTAATAATGTTGAGTAACTTTTCATGGGCTAACGGGCCACTTAGAGAGTTTATTTGTAAAATGCCTGTTCAAGTCAATTACCTATTTGTTTTTTAAATACATTGATTTACCTTGGAGCATAGTTTAGTTTTTTTTTCTTTTCTCTTCCAAGATTTATTGGGAAAATATAGACAAATATCATTGTTTAAGTTTAAAGGTGTACAGTGTGACAGTTCGATATATACGTGTTGTGAAACAATCCCACAATAGGAGAGGCAACACACCCGTCACCTCACATAGTTACCTTCTTCTTGTTTCTGATTTTGTGGTGAGAACATTTATATTTTGTAAGTTTTTAGTTAAATTCCAGTTAGTAAACATACAGTGTAATATTAGCTTCAGATGTATAATACAGTGATTCAGCACTTCCATACAGCACCCTGTGCTCATCACAAGTGCACTCCTCAATCCCCATCAACTATTTCACCCATCCTCCCCCACCCATCTCCCCTCTGGTAACCATCAGTTTGTTCTCTGTAGTTAAGAGTCTCTTTCTTGGTTTGCCTCCCTCTCTCCTTTTTTTCCCCTTGCTTGTATGTTTTGTTTCTTAGATTCCACATATAAGTGAATTCATATGGTATTTGACTTTCTCTGAAAGATTTATTATTCCAGTGTGTGTATACATACCACATCTTTTTATCCATTTATCAATTATGGGCGCATGGTCTGTTTCCTTATTTTGGCTACAATAGTAGATAATGCTGCTATAAACATTAGGATACATGTACCACTTTTTCGTATCTTTGTATTCTTTGGGTAAATACCTAGTAGTGCAACTGCTGGATCATAGGGTAGTTCTATTTTTAACTTTTTGAGGAACCTCCATACTGTTTTCCACAGTGGCTGCACCAGTTTGCGTTCCCACCAACAGTACAAGAGGGTTCCCCTTTCTGTACATTCTCACCATAACCTGTTGTTTCTTCTGTTGTGGATTTTAGACATTCTGACAGGTATAAGGTGATATCTCATTATAGTTTTGACTGGCATCTCCCTGATGAGTGATATTGAGCATCTTTTCATGTGTCTGTTGGCCATCCATATGTCATCTTTGGAAAAATGTCTTCTGCCCATTTTTAATTAGATTACTCATTTTTTAAGTGTTGAGTTTCATAAGTTCTTTATGTATTTTGGATACTAACCCTTCATCAGATTGTCATTTGCAAATATCTTCTCCCATTTTGAGAGTTGCCTTTTAGTTTTGCTGTTTCCTTTGCCGTGCAGAAGATTTTTATTTTGATGTAGTCCCAATAATGTATTTTTGCTTTTATTTCCCTTGCCTCAGGAAATGTATCTAGAAAGAAGTTTCTACATTCAGTGTCAAAGAGGTTACTGCCTGTGTTATCCTCTAGGATTTTGATGGTTTCAAGTCTCATATTTAGTTCTTTAATCCACTTTGAATTTATCTTTGTTTATGGTGTAAGAAAGTGGTCCAGTTTCATTCTTTTGTATCTTCCAGTTTCCCCAATACCATTTGTCTTTTTTTCCATTGGTTATTCCTGCTTTTTTGAAGATTAATTGACCATATAGTTGTCCATTTCTGGGCTTTCTGTTCTGTTCTATTGATCTATGTGTCAGTACCATACTAATTTGATCACCACAGCTTTGTAGTGTAACTTGAAGTCTGGAATTGTGATGCCTCCAGCTTTTCTTTTTAAAGTTGCTCTTGATATTTGGGGTCTTCTGTGGGTCCAAACAAATTTTAGGATTCTTTGTTCTAGCTCTGTGAAAAATACTGTTGGTATTTTGATAGGGATTGCATTAAATGTGTAGATTGCTTGGGGAAGTATAGACATTTTAACAGTATTTGTTCTTCCAATCCATGAGCATGGAAGGTTTTCCCATTTCTTTGTGTCATCTTCACTTTCTTTCATCAGTGTTTTATAGTTTTCAGATTACAGATCTTTTTCCTCTTTGGTTAGGTTTATTCCTAGGTATGTTATTTTTGGTGCACTTATAAATGGATTGACTCCTTAATTTCTCTTTCTGCTGTTTTATTTTGAATGTGTAGAAATGCAACAGATTTCTGTACGTTGATTTTGTAGCCTGTGACTTTACTGAATTCATTTATCAGTTCTAGCAGTTTTTGGTGGAGTCTTTAGGGTTTTCTATACATAATATCATGTCATCTGCAAATAATGAAAGTTTTACTTCTCCCGCGGTCTTTTGGATGCCTTTTATTTCTTTTTGTCGTCTGATTGCTGTGGCTAGGACTTCTAGTACTATGTTAAATAACAGTGGTGAGGATGGACATCCCTGTCTTGTTCCTGACTGTAGAGGAAAAGTTCTCATTTGTTTTCTCTTTGAGGAAAACATTAGCTGTGGGTTTTTCATAGATGACCTTACCTTTAATATGTCGAGGTATGTTCTCTCTAAACATACTTTGCAGTGGGTTTCTATCATGAATGGATGTTGTACTTTGTCAAATCCTTTTTTTTTTCGTATCTGTTGAAATGATCATATGTTTTATCCTTTCTCTTATTGATGTAGTGTATCATGTTAATTCATTTGTGAATATTAAACTACGCTTGCAACCCAGGAATAAATCCCACTTGATTGTGGCGAATGGTTTTTTAATGTATTGTTGAATTCAGTTTGCTAGTATTTTATTGAGAAAGTTGGCATCTGTGTTTATCAGGGATGTTGGCCTGTAGTTCTCTTTTTTAGTGGAGTTTTCATCTGGTTTTGGTATCAGGATAATGCTGGCCTCATAGAATGAACTTGGTAGTTTTCCTTTCTTTTCTATTTTTTGAAATAGCTTGGGAAGAATAGGTTTTAACTCTTCTTCTCTCTTAGCAAGTTTCAAGAATACAGTACAGTATTGTTAACTATGGTTGTCATGCTATGCATTAGACTCCAAAAATGTATTTATCTTGTAGCTGAATGTTTGTACCTTTGACCAGTATTTCTCCATTTTCCCCATCCCTAGCCCATGACACCACTATTCTACTCTGTTTTAATGAATTTGACATTTTTAGACTGTACATATAGTTGAGACCATACAGTATTTGTCTTTCTCTGTCTGACTTATTTCACTTCACTTAATGTCCTTGAGGTTCATCCATGTCACAAATAGCAGGATTTTCTTTTTTATGGCTGAATAATATACCATTGTATATGTACCACATTTTCTTTATCCATTTATCTGCGAACTGGCACTTAAGCTCCATGTTTTGAAATGTTATGGTAGTAGTCTTTTTAATTTTTTGATGTACTTCTACCATTTTCCATTACGTCCATACCAATTTATAATCTCACCAACACTACACAATGGTTTTCTCATCCTTGCTACACTTGTTATCTCTTTTCCTTTTAATGACAGCCATTCTAATAGATGTGAAATGATATCTCGTTGTGGTTTTGATTTAAATTCCCCTGATGATTTGAGATGTTGAGCATCTATTTCTGTATCTGTTGGTCATTTATGTTTCTTCTTTGGAAAAAAAAAAGTCTCTTTAGGTCTTTTGCCAATTATTAAATTGGATTATTTTATTTTAGCTGCTGGTTGTGAGTTCATTATATATTTTGGATGTAAACCCCTTACCTGATGTATGCTTTCAAAACATTTTCTCCCATTCCATAGGTTGCCTTTGATTTTGTCGACTGTTTCTTTTGTTGTGCTGTTTTGGTATCAGAGTAGTGATGGCCTTGTAAATGCGTTTGGAAGTATTCCTTCCTATTCTGTTTTTTGAAAGAGTTTGAGAAGGATTGGGGTTAATTCTTCATTAAATATTTGGTAGGAATTGCCACTGAAACAATCTGGTTTTGGTGTTTTCTGGGTTGACAAGTTTCTGATTATTGATCCCATCTCCTTACTTATTATTGTTTTGTTCGGATTTTCTATTAATAATTCAGTCTTGGTAGTTTATATGTTTCTGGGAATTTATTCGTTTCTTCACTTTGTCCAATTTGTTGGTCTGTACCTGTTCATAGTTGTCATTTATGATCCTTTCTATTTGTCATATCAGTTGTAATGTACAGTTGACCCTCGAAAAACACAGGTTTGAACTGTGTGGGTACACTTATATGTTATTTTTGTAATAAATAGAGTACTGTAAATGTATTTTCCTTATGATATTCTTAACATTTTCTCTACTTTATTATAAGAATACAGTAAATAATACATATAAGATAAATGTGTTAACTGACTGTTTATGTCACCAGTAATGCTTCCAGTAGACAGTAGGCCATTAGTGGTTAAGTTTGGGGGGAGTTAAAAGTTATACGTGGATTTTTGACAGCATGAGGGGTTGGTGCCTCTAATCCTGATCTTGTTCAAGGATCAAGTGTATTCTCTTAATTATTTCATTTCTTTGAGTTCTCTTTTCTCCTTGGTGAGTGTAGCTAAAGGTTTATATTTTTTATACCTTTTCAAATAATGTAGCCTCATTTTGTCGATATTTTCTATTTTCATAAACACTATTTCATTCATTTCTGCTATAATAGTTACTATTTCTTCCTTCAGCTAATTTTTGCTTAGTCTATTTTTTATGTAGTTCCTTGAGGTGTAATGTTGGATCATTTATTTGAGATCTTTATTTTTCTTAAGGCTTTTATAGCTAAAAATGTAAGTCTCAGAAATGCTTCTGTTGAATCCCATGAATTTTCATATGTTGTGTATCCACTTTTATTTCTTTTGTTTTTTTCTTTTTATTGAAGTATCATTACATTACATTCTATTAATTACAGGTAAACAAAAAATTAATTCATCAATTCTATACATTATCTGTGCTCACCATAATAAATATAGTAACCGTCTGTCCCATACAACAGTATTACAATATTATTGACTATACTCCCAATGTTGATCTTCTCGTCTCTGTGATTATTTTATAACTGGGAGTTTGTACTTCTTAATCTCCTTCATCTACTTTACCCATTCCCTCCCCAACCTCCCTTCTGGAAACCACCAGTTTGTTTTCTGTATTTAAAAGTCTGTTTTTTGGCTTGTTTGGTTTTTTTTTTTTTTCATTTGTTTTGTTATTTTAGATTCCACAAATAAGTGAAATCATATGGTATTTGTCTTTTTCTGTCTGACTTCATTTAGAATAACATACTTTATGTCTATTCATGTCACAAGACACAAGATCACATTCTTTTTTTATGGCTAATATTACATTATACGTATATACCACATTTTTTAATCTATTCATCTTTCAGTGGACACTTGAATTTCTTCCATGTAGCTTTGTACTTCTTTTTCAAGATTGCTTTGGCTATTTCAGGTCTTTTGTGGTTCCCTACAAATTTTAGGATTCTTCTAGTTCTTGAAAAAATTCTATTGGTATTTTGATAGGGATTACATTGAATCTGTGGATTGCTTTCAGTAACAGGGACATATTAACAATATTCTTTTAATCCATGAGCATGGAATATCTTTCCATTGGTTTGTGCGTTATTTTCATTCTCTTTCATCAGGGTTTTATAGTTTTCAGAGTATGGGTCTTCCACCTCCTTGGTTAAGTTTATACCTATTTTATTCTTTTTGTTGTAATTGTAAATGGGATTTTTTTGAAATTTCTCTTTCTGCTACTTTGTTATTAGTATATATAAACACAACTGAGTTTAGTTTATTAGCTGTGTATCCTGCAACTTTACTGAATTGATTTATTACTTCTAATAAGTGTTTGGAATCTTGAGGGTTTCCTATGGATAGCATTATTTATTCTGCACATAATTATAGTTTAATTTCTTCCTTACCAATTTAGATGCCTTTTATTTCTTTTACCTGTTTGTTTCCTCCAGCTAGGACTTCCAGTACTGTGTTGAATAAAAGCAGTGAGAAGGGGCACCCTTGTCTTATTTCTACTCTTAGAGAAAAAGCTCTCGGTATTTCACTATTGGGTATGGTGTTAAGCTGTGCAATTTCCTATTTGGCCTTTATTATTTTGAGGTATGTTCCCTCTAAACCCACTTTGTTGAGAGTTTTTATCATGAATGGATGTTGTATTTTGTCAATTTTTTTTTTCTGTGTCTATTGAGATGATCCTATGGTTTTCATTTTTTTCTCTTAATATGATGTATCATATTGATTGACACATGAATATTGAACAACCCTTGCATCTGTGGAATGAATCTTACTTGATTTTGATAAATGATGTCCTCAGCATATTACTGAACTCAGTGTGTTGAGGATTTTGTTGAGGTTTTGCATCTATCTTTATCAGAGATATTGGCTTGTGGTTTTCTTTTTTTTTGTAACGTATCTGGTTTTGGCATTAGGGTGATGCTGGTCTGATAGAATGAACTTGAAAGTTTTCTTTCCTTTTCTGTTTTTTAGAATAGTTTAAGAATAGGTATTAACTCTTCTTACACGTTTGGTAGAATTCACCTGGAAACCCTTCTGGTCCTGGGCTTTTGTTTGTTGGCAGGGTTTTGTTGTTGTTGTTGTTTTTAATTGATTCAATTTCATTACTAGTAATTAGTTTGTTCAAATATTCTATTTCTTCCTGATTCAATTTTGAAAGATTACATGTTTTTAGGAATTGATCCATTTTTCCTAGGCTTTCCATTTGGTTAGCATATAATTTTTTATAATATTCTCTTGTAATCCTTTGCATTTCTGTGGTGTCAGTTGTTATTTCTCCATTTCTGATTTTATTTATTTAGGTCCTCTCTCTTTTTTTCTCGTTTAGTCTGCATAAAGTTTTATCAATTTTATTGATCTTTCAAAGAATCAGCTTTTGGTTTCATTGACCTTTCCCTTTTTTTAGCCTTCAATTAATTTATTTCCTTTAATCTTTCCTTCCTTCTGCTAGGTTTGGCTTTTGTTCCTTTATAGCTTTTCCAGGGGTTTGTTGTTTATTTGAGATATCTCTTCTATCTTGAGGTGGGCCTGTATTGCTATAAATTTCCCTCTAAGAACTGCTTTTATTGCATACCAAAGATTTTGGACCATTGTGTTTTCGTTTTCATTTGTCTTCATACATTTTTTTATTTCCTCTTTGATTTCTTGGTTGACCCATTCATTGTTTAGTACCATATTGTTTAGCCTCCATGTATTTATGTCCTTTCCAGAATTTTCCTTGGAATTGATTTCTATTTTCACACCACTGTGGTCAGAAAAAATGTATAGGGGCGCCTGGGTGGCACAGCGGTTAAGCGTCTGCCTTCGGCTCAGGGCGTGATCCCAGCGATCTGGGATCGAGCCCCACATCAGGCTCTTCTGCTATGAGCCTGCTTCTTCCTCTCCCACTTCCCCCTGCTTGTGTTCCCTCTCTCGCTGGCTGTCTCTATCTCTGTCGAATAAATAAATAAAATCTTTAAAAAAAAAAAAAGAAAAAGAAAAAATGTTTAATATGATTTCAATCTTCTTAAATTTAGTGAGACTTGTTTTGTAGCCTAATATGTGATCTTTCTTGGAGAATGTTCCAAGGGCACTTGAAAATAATACGTATTTTGAGGTGTCTAAGTGGCTTAGCTGGTTAAGCAGCTGACAGTTGATTTTGGGTGAGGTCATGATCTCAGGGTTCTGGGATCAAGCTCTGCATTGGACTCCATGCTCAGTGGGAAGACAGCTTGAGGGTTCTCTCTCCCTCTGCCCCTCTGCCAGGTCATACACGCTCTCTCTAAAATAAATAAATCTTAAAAAAAAAAAAAAAGAAAGATAAGAATGTGTATTCTGCTGTTTTTGGATGCAATATTCTGTATATATCTGTTAGGCTATCCGGTGTAATGTGTCATTCAAAGCCACTGTATCCTTGTTGATTTTCTGCCTGGGTGAGCTATCTATTGATGTAAGTAGGGTGTTAAGGTCCCCTACTATTGTTAGTCCCCTATTTTATGTTTGTTAATATTTGCTTTATGTAGTTTCATGATCCCTTCTTGGGTGCACAGATACTTACAATTGTTATATTCTCTTGCTTCAGTCTTTCTTTTAAAGTTTATTTTGTCTGATGTAAGTATTGTTACCCCAGCTTTTTTTTTTTCTTTTTGCTTACATTTGCATGGTATGTTTTTCTAGCCCTTCACTTCAGTCTGCACATGTCTTTACATCTGATGAGTCTCTTGTAGGACACATATAGAAGAGCCTCCATTTTTTTTTATCCATTCAGTCACCCTATGCTTTGATTAGAGAGCACTTAGTCCATTTACATTTAAAATAATGAATGATAAGTATATACTTATACCATTTGGTTAATTTTTTTCCAGTTGTTTCAGTAGTTCTCTTGCCCTATTCCCTCGTGGTTTGATGGTTTTCTTTAGTGTTATGCTTAGATGTCTTTGATTTTTGGTTTTTTGGGTTTTTTTTTTTTTTTTTTTTTTTGGTATATCTACTATAGGTTTTTGATTTGTGGTTACCATTAGTTTCATATATAACATGTGTATAGCAGTCTATATTAACTTCTGGTTGCTTAAGGTCAAACACATTTGAAAGCATTAAATTTACTCTCTTCTTCACATCTTATGTATATGATGTCATATTTTATATCTATTTTGTGTATCTCTTGCCTGATTTTTATAGATAAAATTGATTGTACTACTTTTTTTTTTAATCTCCGCACTGTCTTTTTAATTGATACTACCTTATATGTCTGCTTTTACCTGTGAATTTTTTTTTCATAATTTTCTTACTTTTAGTTATGGGCTTTTCACTCAAAGAATTCCCTTTAGCATTTCTTGTAAGACCAGCTTAGTATTGATGAACACCTTTAATTTTTGTATGTCTGGGAAAGTCTTTATCTCTCCTTCTATTCTGAATGTTACCTTGCTAGAAAGAGTATTCTTACTTTCAGTTGTTGTTTTTGTTTCCTTTCAGCACTTTAAATATCCTACCACTCCCTTCTGGCCTACAAAGTTTCAGCTGAAAAGTCAACATATAGACTTATGAGGTTTTCTATGTATGTAACTATTTTCTTCTCTCTTGATAACTTTAAAATTCTCTTTATCATTAATTTTTGCCACTTTATTATCTGTCTTGGTGTAGATTTTCTTGGGTTGATCTTGTTAGGAGGTCTCTGTATTTCCTGGACTGGATGTCTGTTTCCTGCTCCAGATTAGGGTTTTGTAGCTATTATTTCTTCAAATAATTCTACACCCCCCCCTTTCTGGGATCCCTATAATGTGCATGTTATTATACTTGATAATGTCACTGTATTCCCTTGAGGTAGTCTCATTTTTTATTATTCTCTTTTCTTTTTGCTGTTGTCCTTGGTTGCTTTCATTACCCTGTCTTCCAGATTGTTGATTTGTCCTTCTGCCTCCCCTAATCCACTATTTATTCCCTCTAATCTGATTTTTGTTCAGTCAATGAATTTATCTCTTACTGAACTTGGTTTATATTTTCTATTTTTGTTGTTGTTTTTGAAGCTTTCACTCGATTCATGCACTTTGTTCTCAAGTTCAGTGAGTATCTTTATGACCATTCAAATTATTCATCAGACATACTGTTTATCTGTTTCACTTAGCTTTTTTTGTTGTGATTTTGTCTTTTTTCATTTGGTAAATCTTCTTTCTCATCATTTTGTCTGTTTGTTTCTATGTATTAGGGAGGTCAGCTATGTCTCCTTAAAAGTAGTGTCCTTGCGTAGAAGAGATCCTATGGTGCCCTGTAGCACAATGTCCCCTGGTCACTAGGACCAGGTACTTCAAGGATGTCTCTTATGTGGGTGGTGTGTGCCCTACTTCTGTTTTCAGCCCAGTTGGCTGCAATGACATGATGCCTGCTGTAAGCATGCTAGGCAATTTGGTCCCTGGTCTGTCGAGGGACTTCTCTGAGGCTCAGGTGGGCTCATAGGTGGACAGAGGCAGCAATCAGGCTAGCTATCTGCAATTAGCTTCTCTGCAGGGCCCATAGAGACTTTTATTGGTGGGCAAGGCCAGCAGTCAGACTAGGTGTCTGCAGTCAGCCTTTCTGCCTCAGATGTAGGTGCATCCAATGCCAGGCCTTTCTACTGGCACACTCAGCTAAAAGGCTTGGCTGCTGGAACTGCAGGTGCACTAGTGTATGGAGTTATCTTTCCTTCTGCCAAGAGCAGGAGGTACTTTGTTGTGGCAAAAGTCCCTGCCTAGTGTGGGGGTGATCCTCTCACTTCTCTGAGCTTATGGTGTCCCTCCTATTTGTGGTTAGTCTCAAGGGAGTTTGGTTCTCAACCACATCTCTGCTCCTCCTACCCTTTCCAATGTGTCCTCTCTATGATTAATTGTGGAAGGTGTCTTCTGCCAGTCTTGAGGTCACTTTCAGAGTTACTTAAATTCAGATGTAGCTATTATCTCAGTGTGTTCTTGGGTGTTCTTTTTTCCCTCAAATTTGGGAAGTTTTCACCCATTATTTCGAAAACAGACTTTCTGTCCCTTTTCTCCTTCTTTTTCTGAGATTCCCATAATGCATATATTGAATCTTTCGATATTGCCTGATAAGTACCACAGGCTTTCTGCACTCTTCTTATTTCTTTTTGTTCCTCTGATTGGTTAATTTCAAGTGATTTGTCTTCAAGTTCCCTGATTCTTCCTTTTGCTTTGTCAAGTCTCCTGTTGAAACTATTGAATTTTTCAGTTCAGTATTCTTCAGCTTTAGGATTTTTGTGTGTGGTTTTATGTGTGTGGGGTGTGTGTGTGTGATGGTTTCTAATCCTTTATTAAACTTCTCATTTTGTTCATTGTTTGCCAAAATTTGTTGTTTATGCATTCACTAAACTTCTTAAGAGGATTATATATGTATACACATATATGCATTTCTATGTGTCAATGAAGATAGATACAGATACACATATAGATCCATCATGAATGACTAATCAGTCACATACAACTTTTTTAAATAATGTCATTTACTACAAACTCCTTTAAGTGAAGTTTATATTAGATCCCTACTTAATATTTTAATTATTAAGTACTGCGTATAAGCTCTAGGGAGCTTATACATTGCTGGTACTTTTGCAGATCTATATTACACTGTTCTAATCCTTAAAAAACTCAGAATCTCAGTGAAAAGAAATTATATGAGTGGCAAAAAGAGAGAATAACACAAAATAGCCAAATATATGTCAGCCTCTAAACCTTAATGTGGAATCATAAGAGGATGAGACTACTGTAATCCCAAGAGGGTGAGAAAAACTCCTAGTAAAAGTCATATATCTTGCAGGCATGATGAACACATTGAAAGTCCCTAAACACAGGCAAAAAACATGAGTACATATTGGTTGATATAGCATCCTCTAATGCCAGGGCAGAAGCTGACTTACCTGGAGTACAGTGTAGCTGTTAACAAACTCAGGGGATTCAGTTTAATGCAAACTGTTAACAAAGCTTAAATGGTGGATTAACGAATTACTTTTGAATTCACAGCATATAAGTATGCATTTTGATAACTACATACTTCCTAAAAATTTCATTATAGATATTCCTTTAATTATACTTAATTTAGCTGTGTGTTCAAACATCATCTGGTTGCTCATACAAGCAAATAAAGTTTCTGAAACCAAAATCTTATATCCTAGTTAAACATACTCTGATCAAGTATCAGACATTGCTAGCTGTATCTCAATTTGTATTTATCTTACATCGAAATAAAATGAATTGACTTCAATCAGATTCATCAAAGTGCATACAAATTGAGTTCATATGAAAGTTGTTCTCTGAGTCCCTAAGATGTATAGGGATGTAAGGGATATACAATGTATATATTTCCTTCTTCCTTCTCTCTCTTCTGGTTTTTCTCCTCCTCTCCCTCCCTTTCTCCTTCCCCTTCTCTTTCTTGTGTTCCTCTTCCTCTTCCTTTCTTTCTTTTCAAAACTGGTAGTGCTGTGTAGTATTTTCTATGGTCCAATAATAGTGGATAGGTCAGTACATTTACTCCTCTGTTACTATATATTTTACATTATTTTTAAGGGTTTGAACTAAGTGAATAAAACGCGATGATTATGTATAAATTTCAAAGATGCTAGAGAATGTGCATTGCCATAGAAACAATAGAAGGGTATAATAATATTTAAAATTTATCCACCAGCTTGATAAATATGTAAGCTACTGTGTGGTATTTCACAAAAAGAATATTTTGCAACTAGTATTTCAAAATCCTTGGGTCTGAGGGAATGTGGTTTGTGGTTTTGAAATTTTGTAATATTAGTATATTGGAAGTAGCCAATATTAGGGGTAATTTAAGAGGAAATCTCAGCACAACTTCGGAAAAGTTAGATATGGTAGGAGCTGTAAAAACAAAGTAAAATTTATAACACAATGATTTATATGTATTTTCCCTCTGATTATTCTACATGCATGTGCACACACAGTCACCGGAAAGAATACTAAGACGATAAAACTAGGTTCTTCAGAATGTGTTGGTGACTGCTGCAGAAATCCAAAGTAACGGAAATACTATTGTAATTCCACACCTTCACAGACCTGATCTCACGAGCAGATTATGAGGTTTGGGGATAGATAGGATCATGTCTCTGTTGTAGATGAGGACACAAGGCTAAGTAGTTATTCCCAGAGCACAATAGCTAGTAATTGTCCTAGTTAGTTTCAAAAACTTTTTCAGGTTCTTTCTTCTGTTAGGGCTAGTGAAAAACTTTGAGGTAGATTTTTAAAGTACAATTTAGGTCTTTCATTTTCATTAATAAATCTCTTTGCCCTCTTTTCTCTGCTTTTCCCTACTTAGACTTTTACTTTTCCAGAGAAATTGCAATGGGAATGACTTTGTTAATATGATACTTTCTTTATTCTCACTGATAATGACCCTTAGTTTGAAAGAAATCAGCTGAAATTTTTGTTGGGCAACTTTTTGCAATAGAGCGTCATTGTAATTAATACAACAAATTACTGTTGCCATGGACAGTTGCACAATACATGGAAATAGATTGTCGTATACAATCTTTGTCATAATAGCATTTAGAATAATGGAATTCTGCCAATATTATCAAACACCTATAAACCTGAGTTATGATTCCCTGACTTTAAAACAGTCTTAGACCTTGGAACTCTCCAGTGTTCATCAGGCCTCAGGTCATGGTCTTTCAGTGTTTGGAAACAAGTTTCTTTGTCTTTAAAATGCATCAGCTATACAAGCTAGCTGTCAAAGTCATTTACTAACTCAAGAAAGTCCAAAAAGGGTGGAGGGGAACTGTTTTTAAAAATGCAGTGGTGGTCTGTAGATACCTTATCACTAAACAGAACTTATCTGGGAATCTAGACCTCAGAAGAGCTGGTCTCTGGTTAAGTATTTGCTTAATGACAAGGAATGACTCAACCAATGGCCAAGAGGAGAATACAGTTAGAAAAACTGAGGCGGCTTCAAGAACAAAAGACACAAAGTCAATGAAATGCTATGTTCCAAATACATAATACAATTCTATTTTATAGCTGTCAAAATTTATAAAACAGCAATATTCTGTTCATGGAGTTTTCTAAATTGAGACCTACAAAGGGTATATGGTTATAGCAGTTCCAGTTTAATTACTTTAAATTGGGGCTACATTGTTGACTGGTAAGAGATTGACTTATTGGAATTATAAACACTGTGTATCTAGAGATATAGTCCTCACTTTATAGATACACACACACATTCATACACACACACACACACACATATAAACATTGTTATTTAAACAACTATACCTAGGGAAATAAATGATAAAACATATGAAGTAAATGATAAAACATGTGAAATAAATAATGATAAATGGGAAATAAATGATAATGATAAAGGAAATAAGTGATAAAACATATGAAAATCCCTGGTGATTTAGCATGGGGCTCCCTCTTCCGACATCCCTCACTCCTTCTCATCTCTATTCCTGTCTTCTCTCTCCCCCCTCTTTCTTCTTTTCCCTTTCTTTTCTACCTCAGTCTCCAACCTATATGCATGTATATTTTTATAAAGAAGACAGAAAGGCTCAGAATATTATTTTTGTCTTGATGCAGGTAGATTGCAAGTTAGACAAATGACCTAGTAGTCTGCCAGATGGTACATTCTCTGCTCAGAAGCCAAATATGCTCAGAGATCCTCAGAACTTTGAAATGCATTGCTTTGCTACATCTGACAAATCTAGAATATGGGATCAGGAATAAAAGATGAGTTTCTTGGGGCGCCTGGGTGGCACAGAGGTTAAGCGTCTGCCTTCGGCTCAGGGCGTGACCCTGGCATTATGGGATCGAGCCCCACATCAGGCTCCTCTGCTGGGAGCCTGCTTCTTCCTCTCCCACTCCCCCTGCCTGTGTTCCCTCTCTCGCTGGCTGTTTCTCTCTCTGCCAAATAAATAAATAAAATCTTAAAAAAAAAAAAAAAGATGAGTTTCTTTTTCATGCATTAGCAAAATTTCGGCAAGGACAGTAGGTTCTTTATCATTCAGGACCCAAACAACTTTGTTAGTCTACATGTTTTTCCATGTGTTCCAGAACTAGTCACTAATTCACAGAATAAAGTGTTTACAGGATAGCTAGTGAACATTTACATTGGCTTATACAGTAAGTTAGGATATGAGCATTTATTAGACAGTTATAACTGCTCAAAACCCACTGGAGATGCGTTCACTTTAGTTTAAGGGTTGCACATTTCCCTATAAATGGCTTGTTGTGAATAATGTAAATGTGCATCCCCGAGAATAAATTAAATACATTTCCTGCTATTGGTAATGTGTTAGAACAGTTGTGCCATAAATCACTTGAGCAGCATTTATAGATTACTATACTCTATCTAGGCCAAGCTTGTAAATATCTGTGTAACTCATAATTCAATGATTTGCACCCCACTAAGGAAAACCTTAGAGATTTTTCTCTTGTTTTTTTTTCCTCTCCTCTCATGTGATAGCAACATCTACCTTAAAGATACTCATTTTGAATGCTTTATAAAGCTTTACTTTTTAATAGAAGCTAGAAGATTTAATGTATAACAAGAAGAATCAACCAGAAACCTGTGGAGTGACTCTCGCTCCTCATAGGTGGGTCTTCACTCATGTATCTTTTTGCCCTTTCCCTTCCAAGCCTTCCTTCCCGGAAGACCCAGGAATTCTCTGCAGGTTTGTGGTCACAAGGAGTGACCATTTTCCAATGCCTTTAGGCTTCCTTTGTGCTCTGTTTTCTCCCGGCTTCCTTCTCCCTCTCCTACTCCCTTCTCCTACTACTACGTCTCCCCACTTTCACACACACACCCACAATCATGTAGGAACCAAGCAGACACATTTTGTCTACTCCTATCTCCATCAGTTTTATAACTTAGCATACATCAGAAGGAAAATGAGCATTCTGGTTTGGAAACGATATAGACCATTGGTTTCAGTGTATCCTTGGAATCATTCTTCTAAGTAAAAGCAAATTCAAAACAAAACAAAAAAAGAAACCCCAGTGTTTCTCTGTGCTAGGCATTTTGTATGTTTTATATCATTTTATGCTTGTAGAATAACATGATTAGCCCCTTTTTATTAGTGAGGGAAGTGAAAGGTTTAGAACACTTAAAATATCTGAGGTTGCAGGATCCAGATTTGAAAGTGAACCTAATTCAAGAGCCAGCATCTGTATTCTTTTGGCTTGACCTTTCTCCATAACTCTGGCAAGAGATTCTTACCTTATGAGAACTGGTCATGTCTATTGAATATAATGCTCTGAAATTTTGCCTCTGTGAACTGTGTTTGAGTTTCCAAGCTTACAGTAGCCTGTCTCCCCCACCCCCCGACATTTACCTAAGTTGCTTTCTTTTGCCTCTTTCTTGTTGCATTGGACTTCTAACCTATGAGAGCACCATACATCTTGGAATACCCGCCAAATTATCCTTTGTACATCTGAGCCTATAATAGGGAGTTGAGAAATCTCTCAATGGGGAGTTCTGTTTATGCCACTCCTGTGTACCTACTGTCCCCAAAGACTCTGCTTCAACAGTCATTAGTCCTCCTCGTGCTCACTGACTCACATTCCAGAGTCTGACTGTCATCTATTTTGTGCTCCACCAATTTTCAATTAGTTTCTGGTGACACTTGATTGAGTGGCTCCAACCTTTGGGTAATTGGTGATGAGTTGGAACTTGATGGCTCTTTTCATTTAGATGCTGCTTTGCTGAATCAACTGCTGCCTTGTAGCACAGTCCAACATGAACTCCTCCCTTCATCAAGTGTCCCGTATGTTTGTAAAATGCTTTTTGTTCTTCAGAGTACTCTCAAACTTATTTTATTGTCTTCATTGTGAATTATATGGGGTAAATCTATGAGTGAGGAAACAGACATGGAGAAATGACTTCTATTTCCAGAGGCAATGGCTTTCGTTTGTTATGGAAGCAGGCTTCTATTGATGCTCCTTTTGTAACCACAATGTGCTAAAATAGGTTCTCAAAATCTCTAACTTTCTATATAGGATAGTTTTGACATAGCAACATCCAGATTCTTAAACAGTGTACTTGGAAGATTTCAACCACCCATATGATGTAGAATGGGGCATGAAGACTAATTAGCTACTATTATAATTCTTCTTACTATTGAATTAATATTGGTAAAACATTATTTATAAAGTAGGTATATAAAGACAATACTTGGTACAATTCTTGATATCCAAGAAGGTAACAAAAGGGGATATCAGGATTCTAGTTTCTGTTCTTTGTATTATACTACATGACTATGACAGGTTGTTGACACTATTGGAAGCTCAATTTATCATTGATAAAAGTGGGGATAATAACTACTCTTTAGAATACCAAATATGCTTTTTATTGGGATCACAAGTACATCAAAAATTAATAATATTGAAAGTTTTAAAACAGAGTTGGAGACCAAATTTACTTGTAATATTTCCAATTGCTCACAGCTTTCTGCAAGTAAGCATAGTTTTCTCTAAGAAGTATGAAAAGAGTAACTATTTCAACTTTTTAAAATAGTAAAATACAGAATTTAATTTTTTGAAATGACCAATTGCTCTTTGATCTTTGTGAGAACTTTCTTTACTGTCAATGATATTTCATTATGACGGCTATTATTAAAACTTTAGTTTCAAACTCCTGTGTATTAATGGTTTTGAACTCAGGTTTGTGATCTATATTCCATTTCACTTGTGATTTCGATTTCATCCCAAATGTAGGTTTCATATCCAAGTAGAAAAGGCCAGGTTTTCACTTTGAATTTTAAACATGTGTTTACAGTATGTGAAGGTTACCCTACAAATCCTTCTTTGTATCATTTCAATCCCCCAAGTTGGTAAAATGGAATAAAAATGTGAAAATATATTTACCCCTGTGGTCCACTACAGCGTTGATTGCCAAGGAAACTCTCCATAAAATGGCATGTCTGATCAGCTATAATGGACAGTCTCTTTGTGATTTTTGTACACACTTCAGGTTTTTAAAATTTATGTGATGTTCTCCAAATCTTAATGTCTTTTCCATTTTGGTTACAATATTCATATCAACTTGAAAGTATCTGTGGGGGCAACTGGGTGGCCCAGTTGGTTAAGTGTCTGCCTTCAGCTCAGGTCATAATCTCAGGGTCTTAGGATCAAGCCCTGTGTCGGGCTCCCTGCTCAGCGGGGAGTCTGCTCTCCTCCTCTCCCTCTGTGTTCCCTCTCTCGCTCTCACTTTCTCTAACTCTCTCTCAAGTTAATAAATAAATCCTTGAAAAAAGATCTGTGAATAATTACAAGTGAACTATATTTTCTTAAAGGATATAATGTATTTGGCTAGATTAGATTTATCCTATCTCACTAGTATTCCTTAGTTCTTCATATTTATCCATAGGGTTTTTGAAGTTTTAAGATATTACACTAATGATGTGGCAATGATAGAAAAAAATGGTGTTTTTACCTTCAAATTAGTTTATAATTGCAGATTTTATAGAGACCAAATTCCCACCCCCAGGTTTTTTTGTTTTGTTTTTCCTGTTTCAGAAGATCCTCAGATAAAATGGACTTTCTCAATTTGGTTGCATGTCTTATTTTCTAGATGGTAAATTCCATGTTGAAAGGCAAATGTTAGTTACACAGCTGTGTTGAGTAAACATTTGCAGGAAGTAAGTCTGAGGTTTAGAAACAGCCTAGATACATTTGTACTCTCTTTCCTTCCTCTCTCTCTTAGCATTGGCACTTTGAGAAAGTTATTTAACCTGAATAAATCAGGAAAATTAAAATAATCATGCACAACTTAGAAGTTATAATAAGGATTAATACATGTGAATCATTTAGCACAGTGTCTAGCACATAAGTACAAAAATAAATTGCAAATATTATGTATTAGACCAATAGTAAGTGCCTCCTAGGTGATGAATGCTATGTTAGACCTTGGGATATAATGATGAAGAGCCCTTGTCCTCAAGGAACCTACAATCTAATGAAGAATGCAGAAAATTTCTAATCAATTTCAACAGTAGCAGGTTAAAAGAGAAAAAGCAAAGGGTGTCATGTAAGCGTATATTGGCATATTTTCTAACACCTGGGAGGATCCCTGAAGTTGTCCAGGCAGAAAATACACATATGTAAACCCCAGAGTTGAGTAAGTGTTAGGTAGTCAAAGCAGAGTATATGATGGAGGAAGGGATAAGAGGAAAGAAAAGATTCGGTGTGAGCAAGAGCCTAGAGCAATGTTGTGACTAGAAAGAATGAGCCCAGATCAGTTTCCCATGCGGGCACCCTCCATGTTGTTAGCCCCGTGTGTAGAACTTAATAGCACTCTTCTGGCAGATCAAGTGGTTTTGGCTAACCAATGATCAGATTCACTTGAGAGGAAAGGGGCCCAAGGATCTTTGGTGGGAGAGGAAAGACAAAAGTGGAGAGTGAGATCCTAGACACATTCTAGGTGCAGTGTTTAGCCCCTTTTCTTTGGTTTATGGTGGGGACTGGGAATGGAGGGAGAACACAAACATTAAAACCTGTATCACAGAACTGACTTTCGTTTAGTCTTCTGAGTTCTGGAGAGAGGCCCAGCACTGTTGCACTGCTGGCAGACACCACACTCTGTCCTGCGATTCTCATTGCTGCCAGCATCCTGGGGCCTGTCACATACCAGGAATTGCATTGAGGTTTGTTGCTTATGTTGGTTTGGTTTTTTTATTTGGTTCCTCGATGGTTGGGAGGTAGAGTGAAAAAAGAGAAGTAAGCATCGCATGGAAATAAAAGAAGGAAAGGAGAAAAAGAAAAAAGGACAGGTAGAGAGATTGAGATTGAGTTTGTGTGCCCTCAATTCAAATAGCAGTGTCAGCTAGGGATCCTCCAGGTGGCATATAGTTAGTTATGACTATATGCTTCATTTGCTTTTTCCTTAGCATCTCCTAAGTATTGGTGTGCCAGTGCCATTTAGAATTCTCATTGACAAAAAAATTTCAAAATAATTTCAAATTTATAGAAAATTCACACCATCAGTTTTTAAGCTTGTCACGTATACTTTATCTTTCTCTCCCTGCCCCATATACCCATGTACCCCTTTCTCCACATGGACACACACACACACACACACACACACACACACATATAATCGTACATGTTTGTGTATATACACACTCTTTTTTCTGAGCCACCTGCATATTTGAAGGCATCGTGCCCTTTAATCCCGTAATATTGACCATTCAGGGGCCGCCTGGGTGGCTCAGTCAGTTAAGCATCTGATTCTCGATTTTGGCTCAGGTCATGATGGCAGGGTTGTGAGATGGAGCCCCACGTCAGGCTCCATGCCCAGCATGCTTAAGACTCTGTCTTTCTCCCTCTCTAATAAATATATATAGCATATATATAATACAATACGTAAAATGTATACACACACATACATATACATGTATATATATCCACAAAAACTCTATATACACATTTTTTTTTACATATATATATATTGATCATTCAGTATGCATTTCCTAATACAGGATATTCTTTAACATAATAACAGCACGGTCAACAAATTCAGGAAATATATCATCAATAATACTTGCAGCTAAACTGTGGACCATATTCCCAAGTTCTCAATGGTCCCAATAATACCTTTTCTAACATTTATAGTCCTTTGATTATAGGATCCAGACCACATTGCATTTAATGATTGTATACCTTTAGGGTCTCTTCAGTCTCTTTCTTTCATTACTTTGACATTTTTGAAGAACATAGGCCATTATTTTGGACTGTGTTTGGTTATTCTTCATTCTCAAGCTTCAATAATATAAACAGGTGACACCATTTATAATACATAAATGGTGATTGGATAGGACATACATCATTTGTTCCAGGGTCTCTGATTGGATTATAAATTTGTACCTTCACTACTCCTTAGTGTCATAAAATACCAACCAGAAGGACTATGTGGGGATGTCCCTGTCTATTATAAAATCTTCACCCAAACATCTTAGCTAAGCAAAAATCTCCAGATATTTATGTGTCATCCTAACTTCCTCCTAGCAATAGGCCAGCAAAGCTTTACCAGGAACATTACTTCATGTTGATGATATGATATCTTTTGCCTCTGCTCTTGTCAGTTTCATTACACTGAGACATGTGGCACTCCTCTTTGCAATTAACTCTCTAAATACAATGCACCAGCCCCTAGACTGTGAGCATCTTTCATGAACTGTGGTCTCCTCAAAGGCAGGCAGCAAGCCTTATTCTTTGTTCTATCCCTAACTTGACTCTCCCTCTCTTCAGCCTGTGGCCTTTCTTGCTTTTTGGTTAGTTTATAACCCATAGTTCCTTGTGTCTGTTCTCTCTCTTCTTTTCCATCTCTAATTACCATTGTCCATACTAAATGCTTCCCAGGTTAAAATAAATAGCAGTCACAATAACCACAGTCACAATACAGCTTTCTAATGCATTGTTTTACCCACTGTCCTGCCTCAACCTACTCCTCACTACCACTATTTTGTAAGTAGAACAGTTGAAGATACGGAAGAACAAATTAGCGCTCCCCAGTTCAAATCCTGACTTGAGCATCTACTATGATATTGTTATATTCTTTGAACTTCAATTTCATCATTGGCAAAGACAAGGATATTAAAAGTATACCTAGATCAGTAGGAGGTCGAAGGGCTTTGTGTAATAATCCCCACATAACGTCCACCACAGTACTAGGCGTGTGTTCATACTCTAAAATGTTACCTGTTGCTATTCAGGGTTTAAGACCGCATCCAGAATATGGTTTCAGTCTCTACTGTTACTATCCATTTAATGCCTCAGAAGACAAACAGAAGCTATAAGAGGCTATTTTTTTTTTAAGATTTTTTTTTTTTTATGTGACAGAGAGACAGCCAGCGAGAGAGGGAACACAAGCAGGGGGAGTGGGAGAGGAAGAAGCAGGCTCATAGCGGAGGAGCCTGATGTGGGGCTCGATCCCAGATCGCCGGGATCACGCCCTGAGCCGAAGGCAGATGCTTAACGACTGCGCTACCCAGGCGCCCCTATAAGAGGCTATTCTGCTATACATAGGGTTATATGTCTTGTTGGACCCCTCAGATCTGGGTATACTTCCTAAAGTATAGGAAGAAGCAGAGCGCATCACTATAGGGCCCAGGAATCCAACCTCTGCTCCTTCTGACTGACTAGTCGCCTTAGTTTATGGTATTTTAATTTCTCATTAGGTTTGCTATGATGTCATAGTAAATATTCTTTTTCTATGTAACTCTTTACGTGTGCAAAATATATTAATAAGAGTTCACTGTACTTGTAAAATCCAGAACTCTAAGAATTCAAAATGCTTCCATTCATTAATCTCATTAAACTCACTAAGTATCCCAAAGCTACTTTAGTAGGCAGAGGTTTGAAATATGTGCTATCATTTCAATTATTTTGAAAATGAAAAACATCTGGCATTCATACTGATAACCTATAGGAGTTCGTTTAAATTCTACATTAAATCTGTATCTCCTTTTTTCTATACTAAGAATCCGCTTTTTCAAGGACACTGGAGATAAAAGAAACAATATATCATAATTACACATTTACTTCGTTCCATGTAACACAGAAAACGTTCTCAGAATAACAATACTTCTACCATCAACATGAGTACTTTAAAATGTCAGTATTTTTTTCATAGACTTATTTTTTTATATTTGAATTTTATCTATTTCTTTGTATAAATTCTACATGTAAATTTGGCTCACCACAAGTCTTAGCATTAATGTCTTCCCAGTCCTTTTGGATGTCTAATACTCTGTGTCCAATAAATGCGTAAGAAAGGACTCCTGGAAACATCCTTCCTTGAGTTCTTACATATTGTCAACAGTTTTAGCATGGTCTTTTAATTGAAAAGTCAGCTTTGTTGGGCATAAAATCCTTGCATCATGTTTGTTTCTTTGTTTTCTTTGTATATCTTTATAATAACTCTGCAGTTTTTTATGCTATGAAGTTTTCCTGTCCAAAAGTCTAATGACCAGTCTGATTTTATTTCCTTGGTAAACCATCTGGTATTCTTTCCCAGAGACTCACAGAATCGTTTCTTCTTTTTCTTTAAAGCTTAATTCTTTTACTAGGCTATGTCTCAGTATTAGTGATTCTGAGGTACCCTTTCAATAAGTAGTTTTGAGTCTTTTTATGAAAGTTTTTTAAAATCTTTTTTCAGTTCTGGTCTCTTAAGTTTTCTTTTTCATAAAATCTTATATGCATGTGGTATCGCTTTGACTTACTTTTCTATTTGTTTTTCTCACTTTTATCTCTTGTTAATGTTTTTTTTAATTTCATTTTTTCTATTTTTTGTTTTTCTTGAACAAGAATAATTTGTATTTTTTATTCTTGTATTTTTCCTAGTTTTATCATATCTGAAAATGTTTCTTTTATTTCTGTTTACTGAGTTCTATCACTAAAAGTCTGTGTTTTTCTAATTATTTATGAAGTTCTTTCATATCTTGTGCCATTTTCTAAATTCTGACTTGTTCACTTTGAAATAGTGGTTTTCATCTGTTTTTCATGCATGTCTTTCTACTATACTTTTTTTATCTCGGGGGGTCCTATTTTGACCTTTATTATCTTTTTCATGATATGGTTGTTTGGGATTTGAATTTGATATTTTCTTTGCTTTTTTTTTTTTTTTTTTTTTTTAGAGAGAGAGAGAGAGAGAAACGGAGAGAGAGACAGGATGAGGGGCAGAGGGAGAGGGAGAATCTTAAGCAGGCTCCACTCCCAGAACAGAGCTCAAGGTGGGGCTCAATTACTTCACCCCGAGATCATGACCCAGCTGAAATCAAGAGTGGGTTGCCTAACCAACTGAGCCACGCAGGTGCCCTTTTGTGTGTGTGTGAAATCAAATTTTGTGAACTTTTAGGAGGAGGTGTAGTTGAGGATTGTTTTTTCCTAATTTCATTTTCATGGTCCAGGGCTTGTTCATTCTTTCCCTCTTTTGTTTTGGTTTTTAGTGTTGAGAACTAGAGCAGCTTACTTTGTGAGATTTACTGGATCCTGTTTCCTTCCCCCTTCCTTTACTGGGCCTTCCTTTTCCTTCATTGCTAATTTCTGTTTTGCTCAATTTGGAAACTCTTCCCACCCATTTCTCTTCAGTACAGGAAACTGACCTAGAAAGGACTCTTGGCTTGTTAATGTTAAGAGTTCATTGGACTCATACTACATCCACACCCAACACCTCTCATGGACCCCCTTATGGTCACCTACTCTTACAGTATACAAAATCCTCCTACGCTCAGGTTTAATTTTCCATTTTTGTGTTCTTGGGTATGTCAGATGCCTCCTTTTTACTTTCTGTTTTCTCCTGTTGGATACAGATGTCACACAGGGGCTGCAAATTCAGTCATTGGTCCCCCTGTTCATAGTTCGTTTATGGAGATAACTCATCACTTAATTTTACTAAGCATATTATCCATATTATTTCTGTCGTTGCTTTTCCTATTGCACTGTGTTATCCAAAGAATTTTTTTTCACTTCTGTAACCATCTTCTCCAAATTCTTGAGCATATTTTTAAGCGTAAGAGGCATGAGTAACAATTCTTCAGGTCCAGATTTTTCTCCTATAGCAGTCTGTTCATCCCTTGTCAACCTTTGGGAATCAGGGTTTCATTTTTTTATATTTATTTTAATTCCAATATAATTAACATAGAGTGTTATGTCAGTTTCAAGTGTACAAGATACTGATTCAGCAACTCTGCACATTATTCTGTGTTCATCACAGAAACAAAGCAAAAGTAAACTTCTGGGACTACACTGCAATAAAAAGCTTTTGCACTTTACTAAAACCATCAATAAAAAGAGAACCTACTGAATGGGAGAAGATATTTACAAATGATATATTTGATAGGGGTTAATATTCAAATCTATAAAGACAACTGAACACACAAAAAAAAACCCAAATAATATAATTTAAAAAAGGACACAAGACATAAACAGATATTTTTCCAAAGAAGACATAAAAATGGCCAACAGACACATAAAAAGATGCTCAAGATGACTAATCATCAGGGACATGCAAAGCAAAACCACAACACAATATTAATTCACACCTGTCAGAGCAGCTAAAGTCAAAAACACAAACAAGTGTGGGCAAGGATGTGGAAAAAGAGAATCAGGATTTAATTTTATTAAAAATTTCCTTACAAAACATTGAAATGGTATTTTGCAGATCTTTTTACACCATTTTTCCGAAGAAGAAAACTCAAGTTAATAGCATTATATATCCATATTTGTGTCATGAGAGATATGGAGAAAAATAACAGCTTCTCTCAGTAGGACTAATCAGTGAAATGAAGGAGAGACAATTTCAGAATGATCAGATAAATTCTGTAACAGAACAAAAGTGTTCATTTTCTGTATCTGGTGGGAGTTGACAAGGCCAGACCTTGGAATCGTGCTCATCTCCAGACAAGAAGTATGCTGAGTGATTGAAGTTCACAAGTACCTGGGTTTATGTGAGGTTTTATTAAATTGTGTCTGTTAATAGTTAAGTGTTAGAAAAATATCAAATTATACATTCTTATTTGCATTTCTTTAAAATATCTAAATTAACTGTCATCCTTTATCTGGGTAAATCAAAACTCATTTATTGATATGTTTTATTAAGTTAATGATAGATGCTATTATTTTGAGAATTGTCATCTAGAATTTATAGAAAATGTATGAGAATTAGAAAAAAGATTACATTCTCTTTTTATCAGATATACAGATGTATGGAAAATCCTTACATTTAGGCAATATGATCATAGTCCAGGGTTGACCATTTGTCTACTAATGGTTGCTTACAAATATCATCTTATTGCCTAGGAAGAACCACATTATCCTGCACAAGTATTTATTATTTACATTCTTTATACTAGACATGGAACAAGCCTCTCAGTGTCCAAGAAAATTAAGACATGGACTCTCTTCAAATAGCCCAGGGGAAAGAATACACACACATTGATACATGCAATGTATGAGTGCAATGGGAAATATGAAATAAATGATAATATCCCATTTTTATGGGTGCAAGGGAGTCATTGGACGTTCTCAGATGGGATATCTGATTTAATTTTGACAATTGAATACAAATACTCAGGTTAGGTCCTAGGGTAAAGGCCCTATTGCTAGAGAGAACAAAAGGTATGAAAGCACAATGTCAGAAGGAAGGATTGAACTTTAAGATAAGTGCTGGTTTTCAAAGGTAATAAGTTAGAAAATCCAGTCTCATAAAGGGGGCTTATTTACCAAAGACTAACCGGTTCCTATTGGTCATCTTTTTCCCTAGCAAATAAACTTTAGCTATATAACCTTGATCTTTACAATAAAACTGGTCCAAAGTTGACTTTGGGTTAGTTATCCACACATCAATTTCTCACTTCATTTAGGAAATTGACAATATGTCTTTATATAAATACTCTAGAGGAGAGGAGATCCAGGTTTGTATTTGAGGAGTCTTGATCCAATAAAGAAATCATCCAGACATAAGCCTCCTTTACCATTCTTTTTTATTTAGCCCCACTCCCATCTTCCTTGTGACCAATTCATTATTTTATGAACTTCCTATAAACAGCCAATAGAAGGAAATAAGGAGAAAACACTAACCTACCTATTACTTGTTAGCAGTTGCTAGGGCAATTTTTTTTTAAAGTAGAACATAAAAATATTTCCTAAGATTATGTTGGATTGTGTTTGTGGACTCCAGTCACCCACACAATAGTATATGTGTCTGTTTCTATGGATAGAGAATTAGTAGAAGAGTTAGCTGCAATGTTGGTTTTCAATTTTTAATTTTTTTTTAATTTTTAATTTTTTTTTATGTAAAGTTCGATGATTCGTTAGTTGTGTATAACACCCAGTGCACCATGCAATACGTGCCCTTCTTATTACCCATCACCAGCCTATCCCAATCCCCCACCCCCCTCCCCTCGGAAGCCCTCAGTTTGTTTCTCAGAGTCCATAGTCTGTCATAATTACTAAGGTCTACATGATTATGAATGATGGATTATGATCAACTGAATATTTTTAAAATATTTTTATTTATTTATTTTATTTGAAAGAGAAAGAGAGCACAAGCAGGGTGGAGGGGTACAGGGAGAGGAAGAAGCAGACTCTCTGCTGAGCAGGCAGCCCGACACAGGACTTGATCCCAGGACCCTGGGATCATGACCTGAGCCAAAGACAGACGCTTAACTGACTGAACCACCCAGGTGCCCTCAACTGAATATTCTAAACCCACATCCAGCAGAGTTAGAGACTGATAGACAATGAGGTCTAACAGAGGAAATTCCCAAATCTCATCAAATTACATACATTACCTCACTCAGGTTTAGATGAGGAGCTAAGACATAGACTATATAAGTAAATTGTTCAAAGTGACATAATTTGACGTGTGCATGTGTTATTTTCTTTTTTGCTTTATTTGATGGCGTAGACTAAGCAAGTACATAAATTCTAACCCTTATTCATTTGGTTCCAACATCAATTGATTTTTTTATAAGGTAGAAAATCAGTAGAACGCTAATCAGAGATATCTACCTAGATGCATTCATTTTTCTTTCATTGGCAAATCATTTAAGTTCTTATTCCTTCTTATGAGAACAATCAAATTAATTGGTGAACTAGTAATAAATTATTGGAAAGCATTTAGCATGGGATTCATTTGCAGATAATTAAGTATAATTACCTAGTTTCGTTGGTTCTTTATTGTCTAGAGACAATTTGTTACAATTAAAATGTAAAATTAGTTTACGAATATTGACAGATTATCCAAATGTAAAGTCACATGGATAAAAATGTGTTTCAGTGGCTCCAAACATTTAAAATCAGAAGAAAATTTAGCGGCATTTTTCTGCATATTTCAGTGCAATCCAACATTAGCATTTTGATTAACTGCCAAGATTCAGTGTACAGGTGTGTTATTGCTACAATATCTGAACTAAAAGGAATAAAAATAAATTAAACATCCCAATATAGAAATGATGATTTTGGCGACCTTAATTCAGAGACTTTTACTTTTCCTGTGGTTTAAGTATCCATGTGCCTCTTTAGATTTGGGGTCTGGAATTGTGTTGTTGTGACCATACTTAATGGTATTTATTGAACAATTACTATGTAAAATGCATACCAAATTTTTTAGAGATTGACATGGGAAGTAGAGACTATGATGTATCGTGCCATCAAAGACTTTATAAAGAATGGAAGGAGCCAGGGTAATAAAGAGAGAATGGCCATATTAGAAGGGCAGCTGTAGCCTATAAGTATATGGGTGTGTATATATGTTCAGAGACAAATCCTATACAGGAATTCCTGAGCATGGGTGGAGAGTTGCTCAGGAAGTAAGAGAAAAATGTATCTTTATTGAAAGAAAGAGTGTCAACAAAGTCTTGATTAGAGTTCTGAAGGGGGAAGGGTAGGATTTAGGGCCGTTGAAAGAGTATTCCAGTAGGGGGAGCTTGAAGGTTCACCATGGGTAGGGCAGCTGGATGAAATGTGGCAGACAGGTTTACCTGGCTCAAAGGTATTATGTGAGTTGAGACTGTAAGAGGACCCATGAGCAAAATGATATTTGCAGGAAGTCTTTGAAGTTCACATTTATACCTTCGTTTTGTTGAAAGGGCAGTATGAAGTGCAGTGGCTCATCCCCTGTGGATCAGAGGGTCTCCCAAATAAGAGGAAAGTTCTGGTATATTGGCAATATTGATTTTATAATTTGCTTTATATACCTGTTCGGGGGTTTTAAAAGTGATTTTCTCATTAAAATGTTCTGTAGGGTTATTTCTAGTGGGCTAGACTATCTGAGGGCACAGGGACATTGTGTTCCTTTTTTCATTCATTTAAACATTCAAAATGCATTTATTTATCTCTTGCTATGTGGCAGGCTATTCGAGAGCATAGAATGTGTTTAATTGATGAAAATAGTTTCTATGTGCCTAATTCTATGTGGAAGATAGAAAAGCAGCCCTCACCATAACATAGAAAAAGAAAGAGCTGTCCGGTGGGTAAAACAAAAAACAATTTATAGTGAATCACAAAATGGTTTTAGTTTGTAAATATTATGTTTAACACCTCAGTTGTCTCTTCCCTGTAGCTGTTATACATGTGCCCACATGTACACAGATAATCATATATAATTTGCCAACTAACTCTGGGTCCATTCTAACTCTGCCTGCTCTTTGATTTTCACAGTCATGTGATCCCCACTCAATGCAGAGAAGAACCCGCCATCTGCTAAGACCCTCACTGAATTCAAGGACATGTGCTGAAGATTCACAGGTGCGGCCTTGCCTCCTCAATGAAAATTGCTTCCAATTCCAGTACAATCTAACAGGTACAGTTCAAATCCACAGCCATGCCATTTCTCCTGAACATGGACTAATGGGAAAATGGGTGTGTGTGTGTGTGTGTGTGTGTGTGTGTGTGTGTGTGTTTTCATTCTTGGGATTAAGGTCTGACGGTAGAATGTGAGAGTGTATTGCATGAAAGAGCTGAGGATTTGACATTTCCAGTGTCCCTTCACAAAAGAAAGAAATGCCCACTGTTGGCATGTAGATTCAGCAAGGCCACCTGGAATCTCTGAATTCCAAGATGCTTAGAAAGCCTTGGCAAAGTTTCAGAATAGAGCTGAATTAAGCCATGATAAACCAAAACAAGAAAAATAAGCAGCAGGGGATAATTTACCATTTAGGGAGGAATGAAGTCATACCTTCATAGAATTTAACTCTTTCATGGCCTTTATTATTTCAAGAAATTCAAGCTTGTGATGCACTTTGCCCTGTGGGTCTCAAGGAGGGTAAATGGTAGACCTGAGTGGACTGGGATATTTTAGAGGCACTGGGAGTCCCATCCACCTCATTATTCAGCCACTGCTCAGGATTGTTCTGGGCACCACAGTGCCTAAGACCACAGACTGTTTAGTTACGTTGACTTGCTACCTGTCATTACCTGCAGAAGCACATATACAAAATGCCACCTAATGTGGAACCATGTGAAGTCTCAGCACTGAAGTCAACACTGACAACCAAACCACCGCATGTGTGCAGAGGCAAAGCACTAGCCTCTTCTGAAACCAGTTCCCCCACTGAGGTCACATGGGCACCATGGAGACTTCTCACATAGAAAACTGTATACTGAATTCTAGGGGGCAATTTGACTGTCTTTATTGGTGAAAGATGACTTAGCGTATTTGCCCTTTTTCTTTAGTTAAAGCTGCTTCAGATCCTTGATTTTTTATAGTAATTTTTCAGAAATACAGTACAATTTGCTATACTGGAAGAGCATGTCTTTAAAATACTGATTTTATGGGGCGCCTGAGTGGCTCAGTCAGTTAAGCGACCCACTCTTATTTCGACTCAGGTCGGGATCTCAGGGTCATGAGATTGAGCCCTGCCTGGGGCTCTGGACTCAGCAGGGAAACAGCTTCTCTCCTTCTCCCTTTGCCCCTCCCCCATTTGCACACAAGCACTTGCGCCAGGGTGCATGCTCTCTCCCTCTCTTTCTAATAAAATAAAATAATAAAATTAAAAAAATAAAATACTGATTTTACTATGCATGGGCTTACTATTCCTGTTAAAGTCATAGATCACTTATCAAACATTGAAAATGTCTTTAAAGAGGTTCTCTGTGTTTATCATCAAAGAGCATTCTTTCTAACTACACCAAAAGTAAGAGGGTTTTTTTGTTTGTTTTTAAGAATCAGATAATTTGGGATGTCAGTCAGTTAACGTCTGTCTTTGGCTCAGGTCATGATCCCAGGGTCCTGGGATCAAGTCCTGTGTCAGGCTCCCTACTCAATAGGGAGCCTGCTTCTCTCTCTGCCTGCGCCTCCCCTGCTTGTGCTCGCTCTTTCTTTCCCCCTCTCTCTTTAAAAAAAAAAAAAAAGAATCAGATTAATTATGGGATAATTCGCTCAAACTCCCAGTTGTCTAGTTTGTAATTCAACTATCCAAATCTATAAAACCTTCCCTCATGAGAGAATAATTTGGGGAAAAAAAAAGATTTTCTGTAATAATCATATAGTTCTGAGGTAACTCTCTTTCCTTTCTGAGGCACCTGTCTTAGCTCCACTGTACTAAACATATGAAATGGTTTAGATGACTGGATTTATTCCTTGAAAATATTTTCAAGTTACATCAAACAGTATCATTGTTTCTGGGCTCCTTTTCTCTCAGTTATCCCCCACAAACAGAGAATTCTAAACTAGTTTTCTTTTACCATCCTGGTTCGTTTCTTTCCCTTCATCTTCAGTCAACAGTGACATGGTCTCTCACAAACCGTTCGGTTTTTTACTTTTAGAAAGCAGACTTAGGAAGGTAACACACTTTTATTTGTTTGCTTATTTGTTTTGCAATGAAAGAATTGCAGGGTGCTTTTTGAAGCTACCTGGAAATGATTTTAGGGATTTAGGGACACACACACACACACACACACACACACACACAGTCCTTCCTCACCAATGCAAATAATCAAAGGTTTGTTGTATTTTGCTCACGTGACCGTAACTCTGAAACTCAGTGTGGTGACCCTATACCTGTAGAGTGGAGCACGTGCCAGCTGAGTGAAAACGCCACCTGCGGACGAGGCGTCAGGACCCGCCTTCTGAGCTGTGTACGCAGTGACGGCAAGCCAGTTGGTGTGGACCAGTGTGAGCAGGTAATTTGTCTCTGTTTGTATCTCACACCCGAGGCTTTGCGTTTCGTAATATTAGGCTGCAACCTTGATGCTTGATATAAATGACAGACTCTTGATTCCTTCTGGAAGCTTCTTGAAGCTTAGGTTCAGTTAGAGTAAGCAGTAACTGGTATGGGGGCAGTTATACCTCATTAGTTTGAACTTAGTCAAAATGACTGGGAAAGGTCCTCTTGCACTGAGGAAATGGATTCATTAAAAAATTATTTTTATTACTTTCAAGAACTTATATAGATGTACTTGCTTGCTAACAAACTATTCATATCAGGTGACTTTAATATTTAGATAGGACTCTATTAGGCCAACTGCTCATTTGCATATATGAACTCTGCGCCTTGCATATAAGACGAACACTGACATTTGCTATTAGAGTATGCTGCTCATTTGCTTAGCAGATGCTTGCTAGATAAATAGCACAGTTGCATTTTTCTTCTCAACCTAAGTTACAACGCCTCCCTGCCAAGTTTCAATTAGTGAGTTCTGAATTTCTGTAATGTTCTTGTTCCTTTCTTTCCTGTGATAAACTAGGTAGAGCTTGGACACGAACTGTAGTCAAACCTGTTCCAAAGAAGTAGCATTTCCTGCCTAACATCTGAGTGAAAATCTCTGTGGGGACAGTAGAAATAAGGATGACCACGTGCTGTCACACTAGAAGAATCACCAACGCAGGCTTTGGAATAAATCGAAAAGTACAGAGTCAATTAACTCAGGCTTCAGAAGCTTCCAAAACAAATTGGCAAAATGAAAATTGGTCCCATTTCTCCTGACATAGGTGGAGTCCACAAGTGGAATTAAAATCAAAACCAAACTTTTCTCACCTATCCTGACTTAAGCGTTCTTCTATTAAGTATTATAAACCCGACAGGACAGCCATAGACAATAACCCTGAGACCAGGCCATCTGAAATTGGACATCCCATTTGGTGAAATTCGAGAACTGGCTAAGACAGGGCAGGGTTCTGTCCACCAAGTGTCAGTACTTTACTGTAACATTTCATTTAATCTGTCTCTCCAAAAGTTGTCTGCTTCAGCAAAAGTAAATCACCAATGTACAGCAACTCCAAATCTTACATTTGGTGTATGTAATCTTTTCTTTTGATACAAAATAAGATATCAACTATTCAGTAGTAGAAGAATCCGTTTCTCTGCTTTCCAAATACTATATGTTCAACAAATATTTAAAGAATTTTAGTTTAAGGAAGTCCCAAATTATTAACCTATCTAGAGTATCCATGTATCTCAGATGGATTGAAGATCCTATGTGTGATTTCTCTATTGCCTAGGCAGCATATAATCATGCTCTCATCATTCATTTTAGCTTGGTGTGGACATTGCTAACGTTTAACATGTGTTGAATGGCAGAGTTTTCCTAAATAAGCACACAGTCTGTGATTTCTGTAGCGGGATTTTTCATTGTTCTTTCTGCGTTTCTTAGACGATTTATTTTCTTTCACAAAGATCTCTTCTAGTTTGGCCATTAGGAAAATCTATATATTTTTGCCTCCATGCTGGTTTAAGAGAGGACAAGAGGAAAATAAACCATATCACCAATTTTTCTCAAGATTTGGAGTATGGTTATGTTTTCAACCTAAGAGGTGTTTTTAATGACCATAGTTAGGTTGTTGATTCTGTTTTTATTCTTATTTATTTATTTTTAGTCTGGCTAGCTGTTAATTTTGAGCTCTCTTTGTACTGTTGGCCCATCCAGAAGTACAAGGTGCCTGAATTTAACACTGAGGCATCCTCCTGCTTTAGTGCTTGCTAAGCGAGGATAGATTTCTGTGTCACATAGCTGCCTGCTTTCCCAGTACCCTAACTGCAGGTCTATTCTACAGGTAAGGATTAAAAAAAAAAAAAAAAAAAAATTTGGGCCAACAAACTTCTGTCCTGTGAAGTTAGGACAACCATGTCTAGGACTGCCATCAATTTATATAAGAAAAGATATTTTTCCATACAGAGATATAGAAAGATTATTATCATAGAATAAAGTCTTTCCCATGAAAGGATAGTGATTTGATTTGACAGTGATAGGATTTCTGCAGTAAAATTGTTTTTTATTTCCATCTGCAGCGTAACTTGGAGAAGCCCCAGAGAATGAGCATTCACTGCCTGGTGGAATGCGTGGTCAACTGTCAGCTCTCGGGGTGGACAGCTTGGACAGAATGTTCGAAGACTTGTGGCCATGGAGGTATTTGGCTTCCTTATGTTTGTTCCCACCAAACAGTTTCGTTTTTATTTCTTTTTTTTTTATTAATTTTTAAAAATTTTTTAAAGTAGGGTCCATGCCCAGTGTGGAGCCCAATGTGCGGCTTGAGCCTCAGAACCCTGAGATCAAGACCCTCGCTGAGATCAAGAGTCGGTTGCTTCACCGACTGAGCCACCTAGGTGCCCCAACAGTTTGGCTTTTAAGTATCTTTCTGTATGCCATAGCGTGACAAATGGGCATAAGCCATGTTGCCAGTTGGTGGTGGCATTGTGAAGCTGACCCAGAGGGGAAGAGAGATAGAACTTGCCTTGCGTTGGTCCTTTCTGTCGAGGCAGAGGTTGCAACCCTGGCCTGGTCACAGTGTCAGACACCAAAAGAGCTGCTAGCTCAGTGGGGCAGTGTTTGTTCGAAAGGTCATAAACTCAGGGTACCTGCGTGGCTCAGTCAGTTAAATGTCCAACTCTTCAGTTTGGCTCAGGTCATGATCTCAGGGGTCTGTGCTGGGTGTGGAGCCTGCTTAAGATCCTCTCTCTCCCTCTCCTTCCAGCCCACTCCTTCTAAAAAAAAAAAAAAAAAGCATAAGCTCAGCAAACAAAAAATATTGGCCTCCATGTTTTTTGGAAGAAGTATGTATTGTTTAAGTAATCCTGTGTCAGACAAACCCCGAAATCACAGTGGCTTAATATCCCAGACTAGAGACTAGTTTTTCACTCACATAAAAGGAGGGGTTGTTTGCACTTTAAAAAGTCAGTCAAGAACCCAGGTTGATGGAGACTGTACCACTTTAACATAACCAATTTTCGCTGGAGGGTGCCTTCCAGTTGGCTCTATGCAGGGTTTCATGGGCCAGTTTGGAGATAGCATACATCCCTCCCACCTATATTACACAAAATTTAGTCCCATGTTCCCACCTCAATCCAAGATGGTCGGGCACCAAATGTAGTTTCTAGATAGCCAGTCACTTCTCAGCAATAGTGTTACACTATGGAGGAAAAAGAGTATAAATCTGTGGCGAACAGATAGCAACCATTACCACAAGTTCCCAGGATCTCAGTGGGCAAATGATATATAATGGTAAGGAAGGAAAGGCAACTGATAGAAGCTAGGCGAATGGATATATAGATAGCACTCCAGCACCAGACTGAAGGGGGGACCAAGACATTGTCCATGGGAAAGAGCACAAGAAGTAATTGGAAAGCATAGACCTATGGTTAAGGATAGGACTCCGGTTCTGAAAAAGAGTTCTAGTTTATCACAAGGTAGATGTCAAGTATTTGGAGTAGGGCCCTAGGAAAAATCGTGTTGTATGGTTAGGCACTAAGCAGAGGAGGAGAAGGGAAGAATTGCACGTTGCAGGAATCATGGAATCAAAATGGGAGGAGGATACACCAAGACCTGGATTTGATTGCCAAACAAAAATAGTTGGGAGCAAGTTTCTAGAAGTGACTGGACGACTGGCACGAAGACATGGGCTCATTTCTAAGCAACTCCCAGATGAGTGTGCTGGAGTTGCAGATAATTCTCTGCCTCAGTTGGGATTATCTGAGGAACAGAGGCAGGATGCAGCATGGAAAAAGGGCTCATGTGTGAACTCAGCTATCAGATTTTGGAGAGGGCAGAGCTGAAAACAGTAGTCAGGGTCTGTACTAGGAAAATGTGACTAAGGAAACTGAAAACTACTTCCGCAAAGAGCATCACTCACAATGAAAATATGAGAGTCACAATGTCCAATAATGACATGCCATTTCCTGCACAGTTGAGAGCCCGTAAAGAACCTCAGGAAACCAAATTGTAAATCTCAAGATTTCAGTAACTGACTATTCCTCAAATATTCTGATTGGCAGCATGATACGGTTTCCAGTTGGGCATCCACTTTACAGTTGAGTAAATCTAGTTTCAAATCGCAGCTGTTGAGACAAATTACTTAATCTGATTCTCAGGTTCTTTATCTATAAAATAGAGTTCATGCATACTTGGAGGTGTTTTTAGTTTGAGAATTAAATGATATGAAGTATATGGACACCTAGCACAATAACTGACACATCATGGGTGTTTATTGTATGTTAATTTCCATCTCCATCTTCTTAGCCCCCAGTAGTAGAGAGGGTCATTGGAGATTCCCTAGAATCTTTTAAGGATTATTCTATAGACTTAGTCACTCTGTCTCCCAATCTCATTTCTCATCCTTTTACCCCAGTTAAAATCCGTACATTATAGACATGGCCTAAGTGTATTTTTAAAAGGCAAATTTGTTTTCTTATTAAGAGCCGTTTATCCATTAAACAAATACCCATGTGCCAGTTCTAGCTCAATGTGTTGGGATGCAGCAGTGGGTGGGAGGTAGGTACTTGCCCTCTTCTCATGGAGTTGCAACGTAGTTGAGGGACAATAGACGATAAATAAGCAAAGAGGTAATATTGTATGTTGATGAGTTCACTACAGACTCATACAAATGAGAGGTGTTTTTCACATTAGTGATGTCTTTTGTCAGAACAACTGGTTGCTCCTCCTCCATCGGTAACTCACCCTGGTTATTGCACAGCTGTAAACACTGCAGTCTTGTCCTCATGGGTTTCTGGGAGGTGTCTCTTTTACAGTAGTAAAGGGTAGCATGGAAAAGTAGAGAAAGGGTGAAGTCCTGTACTGTAAGCATGGTCCACAAGGACCCATGAGATCTCACCCATGCCTGCCTCTCTATGCCCATCACCCTCCACTGATACGTTGGCTCTCTGCTCTAATACGGTGTATTTCAGTCACATCCCTGAGTGTGTGCTACTTTTCCTTACCTGGGGCATCTTACCATCACCCCACTGCCGCCTCCTCCTCTTCTCATGCATGAATTAACTCACTTGTAATGTCTGTATGTCTGAGGGCCCAAAGACCCTGTGTGGGTTCTTCATGGGTAAATCCCCCCAGTTCCCATGGGCACAGCACCTGACACATTGGAGGAATTTCAGCTGATATCTGTCCTTGCCCCTGTGGTTCTGCATCATAGGGGAAGAGCCTGCAGACTGAATCACAAGCCCAAAGGCAGCCAACCCCTGCTAGGGGATGTCTTCCTCATCCTCTAACTAAATGCATACATCTTAGGTACCATTACCCAAAAATTCATTCAATGCAAAGGAGACGGATCTGTTTATTATTATTTTTGCTTGGCAGTCCTAATTCTGCCACTGTACCAAGTCGGTGAAACATGACAGATCTCCGTGTTATGCTAATACACTACCTTTAAAAATAAGACCCTTAATTGTAAGTTTAGTATTCAAGTATTTAATTTTTCAAGCAGTTCTGTTAGTACTGTGCACTCAGCAGGCCCTGTTTGTCTATTAGAAAGACAACAAGAAACAAAAAATCCTTTCCAAATCTGAATCCTACTATTGGAGACTTCTAGGTAATTAGAGTTTGAACTTACATTCACCTTTTCTAGGCCTTAGAATAATAAAGAGAAACAAAGATTTCCTAAGGAAGTCATTGTGTGAACTAAGGTACCAGTGGGACTGGGAAAGGAATGTTAACTACTTGGAGAAATGAAGTTGCATGAAGCACTTGGAAGTCATTTAAATAGTATCCATTGGCTTTCAATATAGCACTAGTTATAAATTACCTCTAGCTAGTTTCTAAAGGTCTATTAGGATATCTGCTTGGGAATCCTTTCTTGATCTTTAGATGTCTTGATCTCCTGAATTGTCAGATGTAATTATACCTATAAAAATATATTCCATAATCCTGATATCTGTCAGACCCTCCAGTGATCTAAATGTGTGTGTGCTCCATGTTCCTTTTTTCATTCAGCAAAGATTTATAAAGTTTATGCCTATTATCCTGGCACTTAACAGTGTCTTCTTTCATTGTCAAAAGTAGCAATATGAGAAATAAATTACGTGGTGCCCATGCTATTTAGACATCTGTTCTTGAAGGCAAGACTGTAGAAGTGTAGTCCTATGTTTTACAAATATTCATTGGACGCTTTCTGAATGCCAGACATTCTCCCAACAGCTAAGGCCACACTGTAAAGGATCCCAGGCAAACAGAGTCCCCCGATGTCATACAATGAATGTTCCAGTGAAAAACTGGATGGTGATGACAAGACAGATAGCAAATAAATGAGGATATAAACACAAAAATAGCCGACATCCATGATGAAATCAAAACAGATCGTGTAATGGAGAATAAGGAGATCAAGTGTCTTGCAAGGGAATGAGGGACGGGGGAAGAAAGGCCATCGAAGTGGTGATATCTATGTCCACATTGAATGAGAAGGTGCCACAGCTCTTATGACTGGTGTTTTCTTTAGGAGGCTCTGCTCCTGCCCAACTTCACAAGCACTTGTTGACTACCTGGTACACTGAACCCTCCATGTCAGGACCCACAGACGAAAACCTAAAAATAAGTATTGTTCTCATTACATTTGTGCCCGATTTCAATCTTAAAAAAATAAATTGAACGGTACAAAGACTAGGACACATGACCCTAGAATTTCTAAGCACCCAGCCTCAGGATAGTGCAGAGAGCACTTGTCGTTACATTACATAGTACCCCACAGCCCCCAAGCTTGTCCGTTTCCAGCCCCAGTCTTAGAGCGCCGCTCTTCTCTGATCATCACCCACCCCCACCACGGGCAGATAGTAATGTTTCCAAAATGAGAGAATTACATATTTAGATCATGCCTTAATCCTCGTGCAGCACAACCTAAAAGCAATAAGCAAACGGCGATAATCAAAAGCAAAAAATGTATGGCACAGATGAATGTGTTTCTTAAAAGAGACCAAACTCTGGAGCTGAAAGGGTTGGAAACTATCATTGAAAAGCATCTGTACCTTGTCCCTTCTGAGACAGTGTGCCAGCAGCTGTCTTTTATATGAGCCGCTTTCATTTTTCCAACTGTTGGTGGCAATGGGGCAGAAACCATGAGAGGAGATAGTTTATTTAGTCACATTAAAGTGGGCAAGCAAGTTGCATGGGAGTCTGACTCCAGCACCTGCGGCTCTCGGCTGACTTCTTTATCAAAGGCAAAAAAGTTCACACAATTGTCTCAGTTTATGAATTTGCTGGTTGTCAGGCAAATGCTGGTGTGCTGGATGACCCAGATGCTCTCCCCACGAGCCACACTTCGCAATCGAATCCACAGAACTACATTGATCTGGGGAGAGATTTTGAAATGAGCTCTTCCTTTATTCTCGAAGTGTCTGGAATGCCTCTTTAATGTACACCTGATGCTTGTCATATACTTTCTAATTGTGTTAAAGATTTCAAGGTCAGAACAGTTTGAATCCAATTTATTTCACGTCAGAAAGACTGATTCTAAGCTTCCACTAAGGGATCCTTTTAGATAGATTTCAAAGATCAAAGCTTGTAATAGAAGAGCTTAATATTTGGATTAGTCATGTTCTTTGTTGAATTTTCATCAGTTCAGTGGAATGTAGAACTCCCTAAATTTAGCATAACATGAATTATTCATAATTATTATTTAACTGATAACACTCTAAGAATGTTATTAATCCCAAACGGTGATTTTTTCCTACTTCATATTTTTTAATTCAATGTATGTGAGTTTGTGTTTTCTATATTATGTAATCCGGCCTGATTCTGTTTCCCAAATGGCATATAATTTTTCTGTCAACTCTGGCCTGTAAAGCAAAAATAATTTTGTATTAACTCCAAAGTACCACCACTTTGTGATTTTTTCTGGCTTTTTTTTTTTCTTCTTTTTAAGCAAAGTTAAGCTGGTAGTCTTCAGTTTTAGTGTCTGCATAAAATGTGATCAGTGTGGTATCCTTGATCAGGCCCAGTCTAATAGTTATAACAATTCAAACTTATTTGCTATATCAAGTAATTAGTTCTTATGACAAGAGAATAAGAAGCTAAATATAGAATGGTAGAATGGAGAAAACAAAAGACTGAACCAGAAACCAGAAGATCTGAGTTTTTGAGCTGACTTTTCCAATGGCAACTTGTAGGTCTTTGAACTAGTCTTTGCAGAACTCACTTGCACTACTTTTTATTTATAAACTGATGAAATGTTGGAATAATTACTTTTTAACATCTGTTGGTCAAAGTCACAATTATTGGAGCCAGAAGTGTTTTAGTAAACTTTTACAGCAATACTGCAAGTATAGGCATAGGCAGAACTTCACAGGTGAGGTGATAAGTAGCTTGCTCAAGGTCACATAGCTTGTCAGTTATGGAGGAAAGATTCAAACCCATATTCAGGTGTCTCCAAAGCCCCATTTGTTCTACTTTGCCCCGTTGCATCTGACATTGTACTTGTAAATGTTCCTGTAGGTCCATGGCCCTGTGTATCGCTTTATAAAAATTCTCATAATTTATAGGTATATTTAAAAATAAGCAGAGGAAATGGATCTCAGATTGGAACACAAAGGGAAGTAAGGGTTTTAAGAAGTCCCCCAGAATTTTAAGCCTCCTAAATGTATACTTGTTTACTAATCAATAATGTCGCATATTTTCTAGCCCATCAATTGGAACGTAGCTGCAGGGAGCCAATATTACCTGGGAAAGGTGTGACTCTGATGGACACAGTAGCTGCAGGATGGCCAAAATGACTCTCTCTGCCCTTCTCCTTTTGTGTCACGCGGGGAGCTCCTTATTGGGATATTTCTGCTGCATATAGGGTTTTACGGTGGTCCACCAAGTTTTGTTAGCTTTTAATGGGACTGAAATTTGATCGTTGAGAGTAGAAGTGGAGATGCGTGGCTAGAACACACTACAGAGAATTCTGGAGCTCTTTATTTCCAAGCAAAGCCAAAGGTGCCTAATCTTCCATCCTTGAAAGACCTATCATGATCCGTGATACCGTGGTCTATCTCCAACTCTAAAACTGTGGTTTTGTTATTTCTTCCTTAGCTGACCTCACTCCCAGATAGATGGTCAGGGCTCAGACTAGTCTGCTTTACTGTGAAAGGCTTATGGAATCTTTATCTTGCGTAACTTGGGTGTTCTCTAGGATGACAGGTATCCGGACGCCTGCAGCAATTTTCAGGTAGGCCAAGGAATCTCTCTGTAGGGGAAACCCTTGGACGTAGCTCTGAATGCAAAACTGTTACCACATCTTCCATCTCTAACAATGCCAACCATAGGCCAAAGATCAGTCTTTAGGTTGCAGATCAGGGCCAAAATTTTTCCCTAGTCTGTTACATGAGAGAATAGCACTGATCCCAAATCCATGACCACCAGAGAGTATATGTAAAACAATGTTTACACTTAAACTTGGATAAAAAAATCTAGGCAGGATTTTTTTTTAAGTTTTTTTTTTTTTTTTTAAAGTAAACTCCACACCACACATGGGGCTCGAACTCACAACCCCAAAATCAAAGGTCACATGCTTTACTAACTGAGCCAGCCTGGCACCACTAAGTGATATTTGTTAAGAGAATTTAAAGTAGATTCCAGTATAAAGAGCCCCACGAATTTAACTGAACATTTTAGACAATGTAACTTTCCACAGCTTTCAGAAATTGACTGACAAGTACCCAAAACAAATAAAGAGCTATCAGAATAGAAGATGTTAGTACTATAATTTTAATTACATTTTACTAAAGGAAAATATGAAATATATGAATATAGGCAACACATTTATTGCAGAGGGTTGACCTAAGTATACGTCTCAGACTTGCCCAAGTGGCCTAACAATTACAGCATAGCATCTGACGCCTGACTTGGACCAGATGAAAACCTTTGAGAAGCACATGCTTTTGGAGTAAATTAGATCTTTGTTCCAGTCCTCCTAGCTGTGTGATTTTTGCAAAAAAAATATTTAACTTCTCTGAGCTTCAGTTTATGAAGTGAGAATATTAATAACTGTGTCTATGAGTCTGAGATTGGGATTCTTGTTGAAGTGATTTATTTATTTGAGGGTAGTCAGGAGAACAGGTGCTCTCAGAAGAAGGGAGAGCCAAGTAAGCAGGATAAGGAAGGGAAAAGAACTAAGCAAGAATATGCTGTGTCACCTCTGTATCAGCACATCGTATTCACTTAAGTAACTTAGTCCCTCCCTCCATAACAAGGAATACTTTTGTAATGACAAAAGTATTATACAATAAATTCTTAACCAGAGACCTATGTGATAAAAATTAATAGATTGACATGACCAACTATTAATGAGGTTTTTGTTAGTATCCCGTGGCTTCTTTTTCATTAGTTTTGTCATCTAGTATTTGTTACTAATATTAAGTAGCAGGCACCAAAAGCTTAAGAATAAATCCACAGGAGGAAATACTTAAAAGGGAAAACACTGTATTCAAAAACCTAAATGTTGGGTGCACATCAGAAAGGACCACCATCAACTTGAGGTTAGTGACATTGAGCCCCACCCTTCGTGGTGTATGTTGGCCAATCCCTTGTAGATGTCAGCTCTGGAAGACCATTATGCATATGCCTTGAAAATTCAATTCCTATTCAAAAGAAATAATGCCCGGGTGGAAAGCAAACCAGTCATAATATTCAAATGACATGCTATAAGCCCAAAGTGACTTCTTATACTGTTGTTATTATATTTACATGTCTGCAGTGCATTGGGGCTTGTGGGTATGTTCATCTAAATTGCTCAGATATTTTATTTGATGAAATATGTAAGGTTAAATAGGTATGTTCTTTATTGCTCATTTTTCTTGTATTTCCTTTTCCACTTTCCCCTACTTTGCATTGTTTGGTCATATTCAAACTGTCCAGAGCTATCAAAATCATAAGTTTCAGTTAATGCAATGACCATATGCCAGGGCCGTAGAAGAACTATTGTTTAAAGCATGCCACTATAAAGGTATATGACGGCTGGCTCCTTGGACTTGAAAGTCTGGTCAGAGAACCACTGCACTGACTCCATTTCCTTTTATGAATTTATAAATTGACAAATATTGAAACAGTTTTGTGAGGTTTTTTACTGCTTACATTTTCCACATCCCCTTTGTCAGGAGCCCCAGAGTGAAGTCTGAACACTTCAGGGGGAGTGTGATCTGGTCCTATACACAGGTACCAATATAGGTCTCTCTGTGGGTGTGTGTGGGGTGTGTGTCTGTGTTACCAGTCATGTACCTCGCTGTCTTTTTTTTCCTGGCATTCTTACCATGCAATTCTTTTTTCTTTATTGCAAGTAATTATTGCTAATTTAACAGTAGGCCCAGTATCACCGTTGCTCATAATGAGTTCCCAATATTCGTCAAGGGAGGAGAGGAAAAGACTCAGAGAATCGCTAGCAAACCTACCCTACTATAATTTGGGTCTTAATTAAATTGGAAACATATTTTGTAAGGGAGTACTTTTCTCTTTTTTATAGCCTGAAGAGTAGATGAACAGAGTCGATTTCTGTTTTTACATCTCATGGGTATTGCTTGTTAAACATCTTATCTATAGCAACTATTGAATTCAGGTTCCAAATACATTGCTAGTCCTCTTTTACTTTTATTGAAAAACATAAACCCAAACAAGAGGAATCCAGATGGTGTGTCCAAGGAAATGCCCCCATTTTCAGATTGAAAGCATCAGTATATGCATGGTAGCAATCTTCACCCTTACTCTGAGGGCAGAAGGAATCCAAACTACAGTATAAGAGGTTGGTTTGGTGGGTTGGGACCAGGCAGAATCATTAGAGATTGCATATCATAAGCCCAGTAGAATACCAGTAGAAACGGTTAACACCATTTCTAGGAATACCTATGAAATAACAGTTGTTAAAATAAATGCCTAAAATAACAGTTTTAACAGCCATCCGCTATATTTTAGATATACTGTTAAGGTGGTTTCTATATGGTATTTTTTTATTTATATAACCAATGGGAGATGACTCTAAGGAATCCTCGTCATCTCAGTACTTTTCACCTGAATCAGCATAATTGTGAGTTCTGAAGGATGCCAAAGCCTTTATAATATCCAAATATTCACTAATGAACTGACCATCTAAGAATCCATCCCCCAACCAACAATCTTTCTCCGCTGACACATGTTCTGTCATTTCATCAGAGTATTTGTCGGTCTGTAGCTGCAAATAGAGTATGTACCCAAAACAAAGGGATATAAAATGGAACACTCTGTACACCAAAGATTAAAGGGAGCTCTTGAGAAAATGGATGAAAAGTGAGTCGAAGGCCAAAGACGCTGATTATCAAGCTGCACAAGCCAGTCATGAAACAATGGATCTTTTATAGGGTAATCATAAAACTACATAAGAAATAGAAATAGCTGATGTATTATTTGTCCTAATAACAACTACATTGTTGCAGTTATCATCGGCACGGTAATTGATATTAGATCAAATAAACTCACTTGCATACTTTTTAGTTCCAGAAAAAGTCCCACTTAGACTTTATTATTAAAAGTAATTTAATTCCCATTTAAACTGATTGATTGTTCAGTGGCATTTTCCCCAGCATGAATTATCCTCAGACAGTAAGAACTTTCTGTAGACTTTATCTTACAGAAGAGGAAATTCACGTGCAGAGGAGTTAAAATACTTCCATGTAGTCACATCATTTACGAGCTGTTAAATCAAGAGAACTGTTTCCAGCTAGAGAATTTTGTTGCCAAGTCCAGGTTTCTTTTCACCATACATGAGCTATTTTAAAATTCTCGTTCTCTTATATTCTATATCACATTGTAACTTAAATATCTTTAATTTGGCTACATAATTTGGCTACTGCTTTTCCCCTCACATGAAAATTCACTATCACCAAAACAATTTCTTTAGGCTCCTGATTTTAGGGGTTCCTTTTAGAATAATCAGTGTTGAGAGATATTGCTTGGTCGGCTGTTCCTTCCCGTCTGATGTTCGGAATCCCAGGCAATTTTAGACTACTGCCATTGGAGACAGTGGGCCTCCTTACTGGTGCCATCCGTATCCCATGTAGCTAGATTTAATATTTGCAATTGCAGGATTTGTGAAAGAGTGCTTAATTTGGGGGTGCTTTCTCTGATTATTTAATTTATACAACCCAGATATCCCTGACTGATGAGAAAAAAGAGGGGTGCCTAGGAGGCTTAGTTGGTTAAGCCACTGATTTCAGCTCAGGTCATGATCTTGGGGTCCTGAAATCAAGCCCTGCCTCCTTGCTCAGCGGGGAGCCTGCTTCTCCCTCTGCCTGCTGCTCCCCCCTGCTTGTGCATGCTCTCTCTCTCTCTCTAATAAATAAAAATTTTAAAAAAGAAACTTCAATTCTATCAAGTGCCCCACAGAAACCTTTTACACACTCATGCCTTCAATTAGCAGCAGGTTTGTCATTGAACTTTAATATTAGCCACTTAAACATGACAATATGCTTCAAAATGTAGGAGTATTGTAAACTCCTTGCTATTAGAAATGTGTTCTTGGTAGTAATTGGCATTGTTTGAAGACCTTATTTTTGCGTTAGGATAGCAAAAGACAGAGAAATCATATGGCTGTGCTTTCAGTGGATGATTTTAAGACTTTCGTTATTTCAAAAAGTAATAGAATCATTGTTTTTCTGTTGAATACATTACGTTGCCCCCACCTCTATGTCCAGCAAAAGATATCTGTCACTTTAATAGAAATAACTAAAATAGTTCTAAAGTAATGGCCATCTGCATGCCATCAATTCAAGAGCAAACTTGAAATTATTTGGTTATGATGAAATAGAGCCTCTTTAGCTGTGATAAAGGCAACACTGCATTGTTATTATTCTTATAGCAATAGAATAGAATGCAATTATAATGACATTTAGGGTAATAGGTATTTAGGTCAAGAGAATAAATATAAAGATTATTATAAAACTGAAGAGCATTTAAGCAAGAGTTAATGTAAAATCTTGAACCAACTGTATTCACCAAGCAGGGACATTTCATATGAATGATGTCCAACTGGTATGATTTTACTTGAGTGATGCTGGGTAGGACATCAACAACGCATGGTCTTCATAGGAAATCTCTCCCGAGAAGAATGGGTCAATTCTGTTGTTTACCAAGCATGTGTCATTGTTGACTCAAATTTTACCTTCCCGTAAAAGAAAGGGGTAAGTAGCTATCCTTGCTCTCTAACTCAGGGCTAACACAGCAGCCTCTGGAACAAAACTTTGAGTTTGAATCCTGTTTTGCAACTTAGTAGTTTTTTTGATCTTAGACCAGTGAATTAAAGTCTCCCTCATTTTCCTTATCCATAGTATGGGAAGAATTTTCCTTTAGGGTTGTTGTTATTCTTCGGCATTTAAGTATTTAGAATATTACCTTCGTATTTGGTACCTTTTCAATAATTGCGTTGATATATCATCACACATTTTCAGATACCGGATATCATGTAGACAATGTATGAAAATATGAATTAAACAAATATTCAGTGCTTAATATATGTGAAGCACCATGTTAGGGACAGAAGCCCAAACCTCAAGGATGAAGAATGCAGTGATTAGAACCTCCTAGGAATGCCTGGGTGGCTCAATCGGTTAAGCACCTGACTCTTTTTTATTATTATTATGTTCAGTTAGCCACTATATAGTACATCATTAGTTTTTGATGTCGTGTTCAACAATTCATCAGTTACGCATAACACCCAATGCTCATCACAACACGTGCCCTCCTTAATACCCATCACCCTGCTATTCCTACCCCCCACCCCCCTCCCCTCTGAAACCCTGAGTTTATTTTCCGGGGTCCATAGTCTCTCATGGTTCATCTCCCTCTCTGACTTCTCTCCCTTCAGATTTCCCTCCCTTCCCCTATGGTCTTCCATGCTATTGCTTATGTTCCACATATGAGTGAAACCATATGATAATTGTCTTTCTCTGAGTGACTTACTTCACTTAACATAATTCCCTCCATTTTCATCCATGTCGATGCAAATGGTGGGTATTCATCCTTTCTGATGGCTGAGTAATATTCCATTGTATATATGAACCACATCTTCTTAATCCAGTCATCTGTTGAAGGGCATCTCGGCTCCTTCCACAGTTTGGCTACTGTGGACATTGATGCTATGAACATTGGGGAGCATGTGCCCCTTCTTTTCACTACATCTGCACCCGACTATATTGGCTCAGGTGTTAATTACAGGGTAGTAAGTTCAAGTCCCATGTTGGGTTCCACACTGGGAGTGGAGCCTAATTTAAAACAAAAACAAAAACAACCTCTTCGTTTTCCTCAAAGGTTTTCTGTGAGGGAATTAGTTACCAAAAAACTGATAATCTTCTGGTAGCCAGTAAGAGGTCTAGTCCACTGAAAGGTGAGTCACTCTTACTTGTCTCTGAACTTGAGGGCATCTGAGAATTATTCTGACCCAGGGCTTTCAAGTGAATTCTGTGTTGAAGTGTCCTCCCTAGCTTTCCATTTTTCTTCACATACAAATCTGGAATCCTTGACATCAACTAAAACACCCCATTTTAAATAGCTTTACTAGCACTGCCTCAACCTATTCTTCCTCTAGCTCTGTTTGGGCCACATTGGCCTCCTGTCAGTTCCTCAAATGTGGTTTGCTCCTTTGCATCTCAGGACTTCTTCACGTGCCCTTTCTTCAGCATGAGACACTTTCTGTACCTCATGCCTGGCTGACGTCTTCAGATTTCTGCTAAAGGTCAGCTGCTCATGGAAATGTTCTGACTCCTTCCCAGACTGGCATATACCCCCATCACATGCTCTCATGGTACCCTCTGTTTTTCTTTTTTATCACAAATTACAATTACATAGTTAACTTTATAACAACAACGGAAGGACATCCTATTCACAGAAAATAATAATGCAACTACTTGCACATAGTACCTCATCAAAAAAAACAAAGATTAAGGACAGGAATGAGTGGGGGAGAGAGCAAGAGAGAAACATGGACATCTAACTTCTTTAACGGGTTTATGACCTGATACCTACATGTGGCCATAAAATGACATGGGAGTCCCGCTCTTTTCTTGGCTATTCCTATTAACCAATTGCCTTTTTTTTTTTTAATGAAATGCAATACCAGTATTTGAACATGTTTTTTCAAACATCATGCCTCCTTCACATAAGCCAACAACTTCATCTTGTATTCAGTGAAAAAAAAAATTTGGCCCTAAACTGTAGGACAGTTGTCCATATTGAATTAATTCAAAAATAGTCTGGAGACCTTGGGTGGCACCTTCCCAAGGAATTTTCTAGGGTAATTTGGGTTGTGTGCAATTTTTACCCTACTTGCTAATTTAGAACCTAACAGAAAAGATGCAACTCTATTTTCAATATTTTTAATGTTGGCCTAAAATACAAGGTCTGTGAGGGCAGGAGCTACAACTGGCAATCTCATCCCTGTATCCCTAGCACATAGAAAGATGCCGGGATCATAGTGGAGCTTAATAAATATTTGCTGAATTAATTAGCATTCTCCCAGTGTTTACAGGATCAGTCTATTTGGGCAACAATACAGAGTTTGGAGTTAGGAAGACTAAAGAAGTAAAACACAGACAGAATTCCAAAACCTTAAGCATTATGCAGACCTTACATAACCTGCATATCCATAGAAACCTCACTTAAAATGGCAGAAAAACTGAGAGCCAGACGTGACAAAGTTCAGTGTATTTTAACGAATGTATGTAAGGCAGCATTCTGTTTTTTAATGCCCTTACTAAGCCAGCCTATAAACAAAAACCCAACCCTTCCTTATCATTTTAGGTCGAATGAGCCGGACTCGATTTATCATTATGCCAACCCAAGGGGAAGGACGGCCATGCCCCACAGAGCTGACCCAGCAGAAAACCTGCCCAGTAACGCCCTGCTACAGCTGGGTCCTCGGCAACTGGTCCGCATGTAACCTGGAGGTAGGTCATGTGATGATGCTTAAAGAAATGCTTCTTAGTATGTCTAAAGCATTTGTCTGGTCAGCCTACGTGCTGATGGGATCAATTTCACAGCACCAAGGGCCTGGCACAATGTATTTTTATGCAATAGAGCACATGCAAAACTACAACCAAATGACTTAACCTCATGCCCCGTGGTGTTGCTAGGAAAATAGCCATTCATTGGGCACTGATTCTAACAGGGTCCTGGGACTTTCATCCTCTTACGTATTCTCCGGAATACAATGTGATGTTCTTGGCTTGTTGAAAATACCAAAGTATTATTTAATTAGGCAAAAACCTGATGTGATGGAAATGCACAGCTTGCCGTATTTCTTAAACAGGCGCTTTTAGGCTTAGATAAAATCTTGTATAGGCGCAGAAAACCAAAAAGTATGAAAGTTATATTGTAACATTATTACACGAACCAAGGTTGCTACATTTTCCTCAATGATTACTTTTTTATTGACCTGAGATATAAACGCCTAGCCCCATCATCATATATCACATACCCAGAGCTTTTGCTGGATCAGCAAGGATCGTCCACTACAGTTCTCTGTGGTTTCTCGTGTAAGAAAAAGCACATTGATTTTATTTTCTTATTTTACTAGTTTATCCTTCAGTTCATATTCCAAAGCACATTTTAATTAGGTAACAATAATCGTGATTACACGTTAAGAAATCCGCAGAGTATTCTCATGGAGATGTTTCGTGTTCCTGTCAGGATGACATTGTCATGCAGCATTACTATCTTGCAGAAGTTAAATGTCCATGTATTTTAATACGTCCCAGAGGAACAAAAATGTGTGGTACGTTTGTTCAGTCTCCTTTTTACAGAAAATAAGATAACCATGCTCATTAATTCAGTAGTAACCTCATGGCTTTTGATACGAATACTTTGTCTACCAGTTGAAAATCTTTCCTAACTCTTCAGCAATTTGTAAATGCTGCTTGGAATCCCAAAAAGGAAATGGAAGGAATGTTTTTCCTTAACACTGTGATGACTGTTGACGGAGTAGAGAAAATAAACTCGAAGAATTCAGGAACCCATTGCAGGGGAAGAGAGAGAAAAGTCTGGGGGGGGGAGGAAGAGAGGGGAGGAGGTCTGATAAAAACCCCTGCTCCAAGTCTTGCCAGGCATACAACTACTACTCTGCCTTACTTGTTCTTTCATCAACCTTCCCTTTTTATCTTCTTGGGTGTCAGGAGCCTTTTTTTTTTTTTCACACACATATCTGCCCACTTGTCCCATGGGGACATTATGGGGAAATGCCAAATGTAGTGTTTCATGTTGCTGTCACATACTGAGCTTTTGCCAGAACCATAGGAGCAAGAGCAGTGGGTTGTGAACATTCTCTGTAGAATTGCGAGTGGGGGCTGGGGCACGTGGCGTCCATTGGAGATACCCAGGCTTGGAGGCCCTGGGAGACCCTAGCGGCAAGTGTATCCAAAACTTTCAGAGCTGCTTCTGATTTCTCAATGAACTTCTTCTTGTTCACTGGCACCTCCAGCCAGGAGGAAACTCTGCAGTTAGACTTAATCCAGGCAAAGCTCTTGAAAAACATGTCTGTAGTTCATTGTTCCAGGGGCACCTTACCCAAACAGGGCCAGTCAGCCTTCTTCCCTAAGAATTTGGAATGGAATGGAAGCTGTTCGAAGACAGTGTATTTGGGAACTCTTTACCTGCCACGTTTTCCTGCCTTGTAGATAAGTAGCTCAAAAGCAAGAAGAAACAAAGAAGGTGACACAGAAAAAAAGAAGAGGCAAAAGAGAAAGGGAAGCATGATGATAGGACTTGAATTTTGCCTGAGTTCAAGCTACACTTCAGCTTTTCTTGAAGCCTAACTGTGAACTCTTTGGGAGACCGATAACCCAGTATCTTTTTCGAGGGTTGCCTCTTCTTAAATGTCTATGTCAACAGAGTTTGGAATAACTGATCAAAATACGTGTGGGCCTCTGCACACAAGGGAAGATCCCCTCTCTCACAGCTGCACTCCTGCTTCTCCTTGTCCTGGATGCCCTTGCCTGCCAGAGACAGGTTGGGCACTCATTCCCTGAAGGTGGTGGGGATGTCCAAGTGGCCCACTGCCAGCCAGTGGATCAAACCATCAGACAAGCTAACACAGGGCCCGGAGGATGTGACAGTTCGGCCGCAATCTTACATGGAAAGAGATTAGACAAGGAAGCGTTCATCCTCAGGCTTCACTTTTTTTAGTGTTTCCTAATTCTTTCTTTCCAGAGTCCTCAATTGATAACATGTATCCGCACATATGTTGATGAATGTTTTAGGAGCTCAGACTCCTGAGTCTGTCAGACTTCATTTTGGTCAAGGTTCTGTCAGTTCCTAGCTCTTAAAATTTTGCCAAGTCTGTAAGCTCTCCAAGTCTGTTTTTTTGTTGTTGTTTTTTTCCCTATCTCTGTCAGGAGAGTAGCAATGGTACTTGTTTTTCTGGGAACTTTTGGTAGGGATTACACCGTTTTAATACAGTGCTTATCATGGTACCTGACATAAATTAAGAGCTCAATAAATTGTAGTTGCTATTATAATTTTGATTAAAACTATGATTATGATTATTATCACCATCTGCCTCTCCACATCTGGTGGAGATGCCGATTCAGAGCATACAAAACACCCATTAATGATGCGGACAGCGGAGAGCCAGCGAGAGAATCCTCGCTTCCTGACAGTCTTGCTCGAAGAAGCCTGGGTCTGTTTTCAGTCTCTAGTGTGTAAAGCTTCATGAATGAGAGTGAGTGAATACTTGCTTTATGAATGAGATTATCATTCGGATACTGATTTCTCTTCATCTTATGGCTGCTGTTGTCAAAGATGGAAGAGATTAAGGTTGACTATGGATACATACTAGGTGCATATTATTGTTTGTCTTGGTTTTTAAAGGAATCCCTGATGGAGACTCGTTTTCTGTCATTTCAAACAGAACTCTGATCAACTGCATCTTTTGTTACCCGAGGTTCCAGACAGCAAATTTCAAATTTCATGCATGCCGAGGTGCCTTCAGACTCTTCTCTCCAAGCACTCAATAGCAAAACGTAGACCTCAGACAATTCTGCAATGGAGTCATCATCCGGAATAATGACTTCTAAGAGAGACCCCTCCCCTAAAAAAGAAATTCAACTTATAGTATTTTCCACTTTAGAGAGTAAACATTTACTAGAGCTAAATGAATCTGCGAATTAACTCTGACCTCTGTTTATCTCCCCAAAACTGCACTTAGGTTCAAAATTAGGGCGCATTTCTTTTGACAGTTTCACAATAGCTAGAGAAATGATTAGAACAATTATGAAGCATTGATAAATCAGGTGTAGGAATTGCCATCTTAGAGAAACAAATGATAATTCGTGTTAAAACATCTCTAAAAGCAAAGGTGATGGCCCCAATTTATGTGCCTGTTTGGATTTTCAAGTTTTAAGTTGCTACAACTTGGAGCTCCTCTGAGTTGCACCTTTTCTTTCTTGCTAGTAGGTCCTTGAATCCTAACTTCCTTATTATGTAAAGAATTTTTCTCAGCAGCCACTCCGTACCAGCCTGTACGTCCAGCAGTCTGTCCACAACCTGCCCTTGGCACTCAGCTGCTGCTGCCCCAGTGCCTGGCCCTGGTCGGTGCTCAGCAGGCCCATTAACCTCCAGACCTGCTCCACGCCCCGGCCCACTATCCTGACTGCGTCGGTCAGTCACCTCCTTCTTTGCTCCTGCCACTCTAAAGGCCACAGCAGCTCCAAAGCCTTGGAAAGGCAGTTTCTAGCTCCTGCAGCGGGGAAGGCATGAAAAGAACATGAAGCCCAGTTTCCCAGTGCAGAGCACAGTTGCCGGACTGCCCCCTAATAATGAGTGAATGGATTAGAGCGCATGGCATCCCTGACTGCAGCAGCAGGGGTGCAGAGATGGGAGTTCGCTCTAGCTCTTTCTCCCTCCCTCTCTCCCACCATATGAGCAGTAGTCAGGAAAACCTCTAGCTCTTCCACTGACTTCTGGAATTAATGGGAACTGAGTAACACACCTTGGAAGTTTAGGGGCGTTATTGCCGGGATTGCCTCCATCCCCCACCTTCAGATGGTCTTGAGGCCTGGTGTTACCACAGGGCCCGTCTGGAAGATATGGGTGTCCAAGAAACCAGCTGTGCTTCCCTGTGAAGTTGAGGCCAGCTTGGTAACACACTCCCTTGTCTTTGCTTTCCCTCCGTTCCTGCTGTGGTTAGTTCTTTACCCTCACTCTTGCCATCCTGGGATTTGGCCTCCTTTGCATAGAAGCTCTGCCTCCTGCCCTGTTTTCTAAGGTATTTATGGAAGAACACAGCTACTATCTAAAGCTGTCCAAATATCCAGTGGACTTCTTTTTGAAGTATGAACACCTGACAAAAACTGAGGACAAAATACTCATGAGTATCTGCCAAAAACGTTATAGTAGGAAACCTTTCATCAGGCAGATGGTTAGGTCAGCCATCCACTAAGAGCTTTCCAGTTCTAAGTTTCTGTTTCTGTGAGATACTACACACGGTTTTCTTCTAATTGCCCAGAAAAATCTGAGTGGGATTTGTATTGGTGTCTTCAAAAAACATTATTCAACACAGAAGGCATGCTGGTAAACAACTTCTTGTGGCAAGAGAGAAAATCAGTGTTTTATTGGAAACCCCAACCTAATCCATATGAGAAAGTACTGAATTCCCTACCAAAGAAAAACAAGCAAAGTGAAAGAGAAATGTATGCCCCGTGGCTGTACACGCTCTCTTGGGGAGTGATTATGGATTAGGCCATTTTAATACATACACCTAGACAAATTTCGTGTCGTTTGTTCTTTTCAGTCAATCCTGGCTGAGTTCCAAAACGAATCGTCATATTCTGAGTACATACATTCCATGGAATAAATTTGCATTTCTACTTCAGCTTCTCTATCAGCTCTAGGAGACTTGCTCAGTGATGCTTGATTGTCAACATTTGAAAGAGAACTCCCAAGAGGAGGAAGCTGCTGATTTTCTTGGGCAAGACGTGGCAAGAACCAAAAAACTGGGAGATGCTAAGTGTTTGGGTAATTCTGACAGTATCCTTTCCTTTAATAGGGTGGAGACTGTGGGGAAGGAGTCCAGATCCGCCACCTGTCCTGTGTGGTCCACAACGGTTCAAGCTCTCACTCGGCTATAAGTGTAGCTGAGGCACTGTGTGGAGAAATGCCCTTTCAGTACAGCATCCTGAAACAGCCGTGTTCTGTGCCTTGCCCAGGTATGCAGTTTTAAATGATTGCGAGGGACTTCACTGGTGATTTTCAAATTCTTTTTTTATTTTTATTCCTGGAGAAGCTCTTGTGGGAATTGAAATTTTGAATTAACCACAATTAAAAATGCAATAAAGTTATCACTTTGGAAGGTCCCCACAGCTTCAATGGAGGCGAAGTAGGTAAGAGGAAAAAAAAAAAAAAAAGCACTAGACTTGGAAATTTAAGAATGAAGTTCGAATTTTGTCACCTCACTGGTGTTTTATCAGGGACATAGAGTCTAGTGCCTTGGACAGATGCTGCTCTATCTAGAAGATGTGTTACTAATGCCTTACCTGACAGTATCTAGTACCCTGGCCAGCACGCAAAAAATGCTGACTGGATCCTTGAGTTGTTGAACCCCTGATAGATGGTTTGGTGGCAGCAAGTAAGGCTGTAGGTTCATGAAAGTATTCTGTCATTGTGAAGGTCATTAGTAGTTACATATAATGTATGAGCTGATTTTAATCCTAATAACCAACCTAGCTTGTGTGGCCTAAGTTTAAGGTGGCTGAATATATACACACGTGTGTAAACACATATTGTGTGTGTATATATATGTACATATGTATGTTTAAAAATTCTTTAGTCTCATACTCCACTTCTGAGACCAACTTCTTCCCTTTATATGGTTTCTGTGAATGTCTGTTTTGTGACATTGTGTCTCTTTGAAAACTGAGTTACTATTTTGAAGAGTTTATTATTACTAGAAGACACATGGTGTCCTCTAGATAAGACTACCATGACTCGAAGTGAAGTAGTGGCAATTTTGTTTTTGGTATTTTCTTGCTAACCTAGATCAAACCATAAATCATCATTCGTGGTATATTCTAAGTGGAAAATTGGTTAAGGTATAGGGTATAGTGTGTACAGCCCACACAGATCACTGTGCCGTCACCACAAATGTCACTGTGCACCCTGTCCGTGTAAACGTTCTCAAGTGCTAGTCTTCATGTTATTTTCCTTGCTCGGTTGTACACAATATCCAGGAGACTGCCACTTAACGGAATGGTCAGAGTGGAGCCCGTGTGAATTAACCTGCATCAATGGAAGAAGTTTCGAGACAATGGGCCGCCAATCTAGGTCAAGGACATTCATAGTCCAGTCTTTTGAGAACCAAGACAGCTGCCCCCAGCAGGTTCTAGAAACACGCCCTTGTACAGGTACCAAGAGCGCTTTTCGATTCTCAGCCTTGATTGATCAATGCTTATTCTATTTTATGTGAGGTGTAATAGAACCGCTGTTATCGTATTTACTTGCAGGAGGCAAATGTTATCACTACACATGGAAAGCAAGTCTTTGGAACAATAATGAACGAACTGTATGGTGCCAACGTTCAGATGGCATTAATGTCACAGGTATTCCTGCCTAAGATTTGTGTGGGCACTTCAGAAAGATCTCTGAGTGTTGCTGTTTGTGAGAAGAATTAGCTTACAAGTTATAAGCAAGAGAAGACTGGGCAGGTGGCCTTAGATGATCCCCATAGCAAATTGTCATTAGACCTTGTTTTGTTTTAAATTTGTAATTGAAGTATACTTGGCATATAACATTAAATTAGATTTAGGTGTACAACGTAGTGATCTAATAATCATATATAAGATGCCCACCATGATAACTGCGTTAATTTTATTGACTATATTCCCTATGCTGCATTTTTCTTCCCTGTGACTTATTTTGTAACTAGAAATTTGTACCTTTTAATCCTCTTCACCCATTTCATCTAACCCACCCCCACCCCACCTTTGGCAACTACCAGTCTGTTTTCTAAGTCTGGTTCTTTCTTCATTTGTTCTGTTTTTGGATTCTATGGATAAATGAAATCATATGGTATTTTCTTCTGTTTTGCTTATTTCACTTAGCATAATACCCTCCAGGTCCATCCGTGTTGTTACAAATGGCAAGACTTCGTTCTTATGGCTGAGTAATAGACCTTTGCATTTTAGAAAGCAAACAGTTTTGCAAAGACCCATAATCTATTCAAAAATTGCACAGTAAAATTTCCTTAAATATCATGTTCTGAGACAAAAGCTGAAAAAGACACATGAGAGTTTAAAACAACAGTCTCTGAAGTTTTAAACCATGTACCTTCCCAGTAAAAAGTTATTGACGACATATCTCAACATTCTATTCTGTATGATGCTACCGTCTCATATTATAAAACATACAAAAGTTGAAAATAAAAGGGTGGATAAAGATAATATATATTTGTTAATGGTGCAAAAAAAAACCCCTCTTTTGCTGTAAATTATTTGTATCATGCAATGGAAACTTGGTTTTGGATATTTTGCTAGTCGTTATTTAAATATAGACAGAGCAAAGTTTTCCTTACTCAATCTGATTATACAAATGATCTCGATTTTAAAGTTTTTTGAGTGCCTTCTCAGTGAACGTTGTCATTGTTTTTACTGCTCCTGCAGCCAACAGAGCATATCTTATCAATGAGAGAATTTCTGTCCTTCTGTAGGAATTGAAGAATTGTCAGCTTCATCTTGTTTGCCTATATTTGCGTGATTGGATTCCCTTTAATCCCTAGTTTATCCATACATTAACTTATTTTAAGCAGCTTGCCCATTCTGTAAGTTATTGTTGCAACTAAGTACACCGTAACTCTGCTGAAGCAGGACCACCACAGGCAGCATCCCTGCAGCACGCCGAGAGTTGAGGGCACACGATCAAGTTCTCCTCCGTGTACTTGTTGCACGGCCCCGGCCGTCCATGGATGAGCTCAGGTTATCACTAGCAGCTGCTAAGTATTACAGGTTCATTTCATTTTTTAAACAAAATATTGTATGAGCTATACAAATTCCAGTAGTTTCTAGCCAATTCCTTAGAGATTCTCCCCCCCCCCAGCAGTACAAGACCATGTGGTTATTGCCACTAATGTCCAAATTATCCATTTCACAGGTAGGTGTAATTCTAGACTTTAGGGATTTTTTGTTTTTTCCCTGTGGGGATTTTTATTCTTTCAGTAACACTAGGAATTACACAAATATGTTTCCTATACCATTTTAGGCTCTAAAGCTTTATTGGGTAACAATTATAGTAAGGTAAAAGCTAGAATCTATAAGTAAGTGAAACCAGTATCACATAAATACAACTTAACTACTGTCCTCAAATACATCAGGGTCTTAGCCTGGTACCTGCATCCCGAAAGGCATGACTAATATGTAAACGACTGCAGATTAGAGAGACATTGTTCCATCCATTTACTCAAAAATATTTAATACCTGCATCATTTGTATGACTGCGTCTCCCGGAGCTTAAACATTTCCTTTTAAAAATGTGTCAAACAACTCCAGATGTGAGTGTGTGTGTGTGTATGCATTCTGGTTGAGAGACATTTTAAAGTTTTACCAAAGAGCTTGCTCTCGCGGTCCGTGAATCTACCCATGGCATTCTTTTAGCATTGGTCGTTGCCAATTGGCTTATTGCCTAGTTGGAAAATAATATACATAGATTGGGTCTTGGAGCAGATATATTTTCTGCTCCTGAACTTAAATTGAAATTTCATCCGTTCTTTTCCTGATCCTGGCCCGGCACACAGATGTTGCCCTCAAGAGAGAATGACATTGCCAATGAGCAGGTACAAAAACTACTGCAGCCATCTTGTTAGCAGAGCCTCCCATCTTGAACAGTCCTTCCTAGAGTAATCAATAAAATACAGCTGGACCGTGTGTCAGCAAATGAGTATAAAAAAGAATGTTACAGAGTGGCCAGTGCCAGAGAGGAAAACAATTTTTTTTTAATGTTTATTATAGAAAAGTCCACACATGATGGTGGGTTTTTGTGTTGTTTTTTTTGTAGGAGGCTGCTCGCCTCAGGCACGTCCTGCTGCTATCCGGCAGTGTAATCCGGCCTGCAGAAAACCTTTCTCCTACTGTACACAGGTGAGTCCTGTACTGGAGCCTTCTAGACCGTTAGCTGCTGTCTTCTGCATAATGCCCTTGGGTGTTTTCCAGTAGGCTACAGCCCCGGCAGCAGTTCCATGTGCTCACGGTACCATCTAGAGGAATTTGCAGGAATAATCACAGCTATTAAGGAATTTTTTTAAACAGGGCCCTGTCTTAAGGCTATAGCCAAATCTGCCTTGCAGATAGCTAATTGATATTAGCCTTGCTTATCAATAAATGTTCTGTTGATTAATTCTTTCATTATTACCCTTTCAGCTACCCAAACTATTTTGAAAGATCTTATCAATGTTCATATTTGCTAATTAAATTGATTACACTAGTATGAGTAAATTTTCAGTTCATTTAAAATAAGTTAAATATTTGGCTATGAAGAAAAATTATGTATGCACATGTGCACCCTTTTTTTTAAAGAACTCTTTTCGATTCTTCTCCCTTAACTCCCATTTACCACTGCTCAGGAATTAATGCAGAATGTGCAATGTATTCTAATCAATGGCACTCATAGCAAACAGGGCATAAATCAAGTTATGTCATGTTCCTTAAAGAAACAGTTTATGTGCTCTTTCCAAAAATGGTATGGATGAAAGTAATTCAAGCTCAATCTCAATCCTATTTTATGGCGCTTTCACTTCAAGGTGGGTTAATTCTTTACCACAGGAAAGCTAGTGCCTAAGCTTACAGAGCAGAAAAGAGGTCAGCAACAACTTCATATGCTAATCAGGTTTGCAAAATAGAAGGTGTAGCTTTTCACCAACTGTCTGGATACCCTCTTTAATAAAACATAAGTACCTTTTGCCTTGAACTTTTGGCACATGTGATTGGTTACAGCTTTTCACTTCAACTAGACGTGATATTGTCTTAATTAGCTCGCTATTGAACACGGTGTAATATCTTCAAATGAAATGCTGTAATGTTATAGGAATGTTGCCTTTCACTAAACAATGGACAATTATTAATTTTACCCTACCTTTCTGACCTTTTCCTTTTGTAGAAGATTGAGGGGCCCTCCTTAGGTTTAGTATCGCTCCTTAAAATCGTGTGTTCAGTTAATAATCGATGACCCAAATATATCGGTCCTTACAAATCACCCAGACTTGAGCGGCTATGTGAGACTAGGGTCTGTTCCAAAATTGCCAAATAGTTTCAGGTAAGACACCCCTACAGTGGAGTCATACAGATTCATAATTTTATGCCTAACTTGTTCTAATGTCTTTACGTTTGCTGGAGGACAGAAGAGCAATTATTTTCAGTTTCGCTTCTAGAGACCGAAAGAAATCTTTGTTATATCTCACCCTAGCCAGCATCTTGGAGAGGTTTATTGTACATGAAATTGAGCAGGAATTCACAGAGAAACATGAAGGACACATTGTCACACTGCCAACTAAAAATGCGATGTCGTGTGACCCTCCAAGGAAGAATGTGGGACATGAGCCTTTGGTGAAGTCTTTTTTCTCCACCTAGGCTGCCCTCCTTGAGTAAAGAACCAAGGCTGCAAGCAGAGAGGTAGTTCAGACTAGTCAGTGATCAATGGTAGAAGGTGGTAAGCCACAGTCAGCAGCTGGTGCGGCAACAGACATCAAAGGGCACAAAGCCCAAAGGCTACGTCCATAATCCCCGTTGTTTTACTTCTCAGCATCAAGGGCAGCAGGTTGGAGTGATGGGGCAGGAATTTGAAACAGTTTGGGGGCGGGAGGGAGAGTGGAGGATAATTTGATTAAATGCCTTAAACATCTCTGTAAGAGAGAAAAGGGTAGAGTTAATGACCTCTGTTGACAAAGAATTGTGATTTCTGACTTGGAAGGCATGAAAATTGTCAACCTGTGGAAAAATCTGATGATGCATTTAAGGGCTGACTTTGGAATTCGCAATAAAGAACTGCTTGGTTTTTAAGCTCTTTGGCAACTCGGTTGCTGAAAAACCCCAAGTTGCCATAACACATCACACAGGTATTAAGTGATTATTCCAACGTTTACACTGTTCTTTTTCATCACCGTACAACTATTTTGTGTGCTGTAGGGTGGAGTCTGCGGCTGTGAGAAGGGCTATACGGAGATCATGAGATCAAATGGTTTCCTGGATTACTGCATGAAAGTACCCGGCTCAGAGGATAAAAAAGCTGACGTGAAGAACCTCGCAGGAAAAAACAGACCTGTGAATTCAAAGATACATGACATTTTTAAAGGATGGTCACTTCAACCCCTTGATCCAGGTACATTTCAATTAAGAGTAAGAAATATACATGTACTCGTGGGGCGTTGGGGTTCATATTGTCACCACTGCTTATGACATAAAGAATGGAGGGAAGGAGAAAAAGAGGCGAGACTGAAGAGGTGGTGTGGTCCAATTCAAGGTTTCTCAAATTTGAATGCCAAAAACGGGTAGTCCCTTTTAGTGTAAAATGTTCTCATGGATGGTTGACGAGAAGTCTCTTTCAACCCCAGTCTGAGAAGTACAGAATTGAGTCCCCAGAATGTTAACCGTTAAAATTATCTTCTCATTGTAAATTACCTCTGCAAGGAAGAATGCCATTATAACTGTGAATTTGTGTATATAATTGAAATTAAAAGCAAAAAGTTAGATCAAGAACCTGCAGATACCTTAGGAACTGTCTAGGAACCCTATGTGGTTTGAGAAATGCTGGTGGAACAGTAAAGATCCTTAATTTCAGACACAGACCTTGGCATCAAGGCTCAGAATGTACCTGTTCTGTGATTGATTTCGTAAATGAGGAACTAGGTCCAAAGACACCTACCTTGCAGGACATTAGAAGCTTTCTGTGCATCCTGTCAGTCATTCTGTGCGGGTTGTATTGAGTGCACGATCTCATTAGGTTGCAAAAACCTAATGATTTTGAGAATAGGAGTCTGAAACTGTGAAAATGAATTTGACCAAGGTCCTACCACCAGTAAGTGAGAGGATGATTTGAAAGGCAGGTTGCAGCATTTGTCTCAGCTCCCTTACGAAGTATGCAGAAAACGAAAGCAAGATTCTCGGTGCTAATCATATATACCTTTGCTAGGAAACAAAATGCACTAATAACTAAGCAAAGTGGCCTAACGGCATGGAGAGGGAAGACGTCGACAGAGCTCAGGCAAAACACACCCTGGGAGTTTCCTGCCAGGCTTATCAAAAGTGTCTAGATGAAGCAAAAACCAGAGCCCAGGTCCAAAGGACACTAGATCAGATGTACGCTCCTCAGCCCTCTTTTCAGGATGACCACAGTATGTTAATCGTTTCTGATTCTATGTCTGGGCATGCCATAGGTGTTTTAAAACATCTCATTTTGTGATTAAATTAGCAGTAGCTTCAAATCTGAAGGAAGGGTAGTAGGAAATGTAGCCAGGCTCACCCATTGCCTGTACAGCCCAGTTCAGGAAAAGAATTCGGGGGAGGTCCTTGGCCTTTGGGGGCTAATTAAAACATCAATGGAGGCATGTATGTGAATACACATATGTATGTGTTTTTCTCATGTTCAGAGCGTAAATTGGAGCAACCTCTAGAAAGACATTTAGGCAATATGCATCTTACAGTTTGACCTATCATACAAATATATACATCTATACTAAATGATGTTTGTTACAAATGCTTGTTATAAAGATTAGTGGAAAAATATTATCTAATATGCCTCACATTAAAGAGAACGAGACCTGCCTTACAACCTAGCATAGGAAATTGTTTTAAAAGTACAAAATATGTGCCATTTGTATCTCAAAAATGTGTATGCATGTACTCATCGGTTTGCATATACAAAGGAAACTCAAAGCTAAAGGAAAGGAAAATGGTAAGTGGTAGCTCCCGGCTTGGGAATTGAGAGAGGGTAGCAGGGTGACTCATTTTTCACTACACATCTTTTTTTTAATAGTTTCTTTTTATAAAAAGTTACACTCAAGTAACATGGACCACACACCTCTACACTGCGGATTTAAAAGTTCTGGAGCCTCCAAATACTTCAGCTCCGTGAGGTTTAGGAGTAAAAAGATGAAAGGTGCTTTTTCACTCAGTGCAGACTTTTTTTTTCCCCAATGTAAAAAACTCAGAAGAGGGGATTTCATGATTAGTGTTTCAAAGAGATCAGAATCAAAGCTTTGTTAAAAGTTTCATGACCATAGAAAAATATCATTACTACACTGAAACCTCATTCTAAAACCTAACTGAGGCTTTAAAGTGTCTTGTAAGCAAAAAGTGTAATGGGAAGTGACAATATAATTGAATGTAATTGTGATTTTATTCCAAACAAGTGTTGTTTACAATAGATTTTGATATTTGAAAGGCTTCTGTGGGATGAACAACTAAGATGCTGATATGTTTTTTTGGACCTGCAGTTAATTACATTCATGTAGTATAATGAATCTTCTGTGTGTGTGTCTTTCAGGAAGGAAGGCAGCTCCTTGGGAATGCTAAGGCATTTTCTTTCTCAGTCAACTGTGCTCACATAAACAGAACATAGAAAACCATACATAGACTCAAGTTATACGTAACATAGTAAAAAAAAAAAATTCACAAAATAGATTTGGTTTTATTTTTCTAAATTCTGGCAGATAGGACATCAAAATAATGTCTATACTTGTACATGCGTGGTTATAATTTGACATAATTTGGTGAATTTATTACCTTATTTGGGCATGTAGTTTTTATTCCCTTGACATCATTTTTCACCAAAAGTGGTGATAGCCTCTTAATTTTTTGCTTCTGTGTTGTCAAAATGTATTGCAGTCCTTTTTGTATTACATGTACAAGACAATGCACCCATAAAAATACATTTTTAAAAATTTTTTATCTCAAAAAAATAGCCTGAAAATTGTTAGATTTTATGAAATAATGATTACTGGTGTGTGTTGAGAAAAATTTGATAGACTGTTTTTCACCTTTGTTGGAGGTTTTCTAGCTGTCACATATGGGTAGGGTTCCACCACGATTGTGACTTATGCCAGTCTCAGAAATCAGATAAATAATTCAAATGAGAAAACTTGTGTATGCTAAGCTTGTTATTTAATCTCTATCTTAAACAGATGGCCGAGTAAAAATTTGGGTTTATGGCGTTTCAGGTGGAGGTTTTCTTATCATGATTTTCCTGGTCTTTACTTCCTACCTTCTTTGGTAAGTACTACCTAGCAAAACATTTATATTCCATATTCTGATAGGGGACGTATTATATGGAAAGATCCTTGGCCGTTATAACTGGACCCTTAAGCCACAAATAATTATCAACAGTAGAATAGTTGAAATCATCTGTCTTTCCTGTCCTTATTTGACATAACCTTCTTTTATGTGGTTTTTCAAATAATATCAGAAGAGAAAAATCATTAGTGAGGACTTTCCCATTTTGGTATTTTGATTATTTTTCAGCTTTGCATCTTAGCATCTCTTAGTACCTCCTAGGGACTGATACTGGGCTCCCAGCCCCAGTGATTCTGATTTAATTAGTCTTGCCTGTGGCCAGGTCATCCGGATATTTAAAAGCATCTCAGGTAATGCTAAAATGCAGCTAAGGCTAAGAGCTATTACTCTAGAGAATTCTAATTCTTGACCTGTCTTGACCAGTGGGTTCAAACAACCTGGTTAGTCCATTTTAAATAAATAGTAGAGCCAGGTGTTCATCCACCTTGACCAGATAGAAAATTATTTTCTGTCAATTCCAGGAACCCCATTTTGTAAGTGACTTGTTCCTGAAAATTTTTAGAAACTGATGATTGGTTTACTGTACAGAATATATTTTAGTTGATGAGCTGCTCTTGAAACCAGACAAAAGTAAATACATTTGAATGTTTTCATTAGCTTCCAAAGCAAAATTTAAGGATTTCTTTTTATTTTCATGAGATCAAAGTGTGACTTTGTTTTTTTTCCCTCCAAATTGAAATATTTATATTCATCATCTATTAAACTATTTCCTTCAGAATTTTTACCCCCGTTTTAATCTCAATTCAAATCCTTTGTACATTTAGCCTCAAATTCTGTTTCCAAGGTTTTACAGGTTTATAAATCTTTGCTCTGGATCAGTGAAAATTAGTGAAGAAAATAAGATGACTTTAAATCTTTCTGCCACCTATAGTGTAAGAAACCAAACCTCCAAAAATTGGATTTCTATCCAACTAATGTTTCCTTAGTGCTGTGGTAAAAAGTAACACCTTTGGTTAGTCCTCCACCCTATCATCAAGTGATTTGACCAATTTTTATGTCTCAGTTGATAAATTTTGTGTGTGTTCCTAGATCCTGTCTTAATGAACAAATGTGAAGTTGAAAGACTTGTATGAGGTTCAGAGTGATCAGACGCATTCATCACTAGAAAAGATGGAGGAGAAGGTCTTATACTGCAACAAAAGACAGGCAGGTTTGACAGATGAGAAACTTCTCCAAAAGTAATGGCCCAAACAGTGTAAGGGAATAAGCTAGTTTGTTCTTCTGTAAAAGCTTGGATGTAGCATCATTGTTAATTTTTAATCTCTTAGGTATTTCAGGGAAGAGGGAACCACAGAATTGGGAATGTAGTAGTTGATAGTAACAGTCATTGTTTCCCTTTTTACATCTCTCTATTCCGTCAATAATTAATAAATATTGAGGTCCTTTCTGAATGACTCTAAACTCTGGGGATTAATTAGGTACATATCACTGAATTCTCGAAACCGTTTTCTAGAGAATTTTTTAAAGATCAATGCAATTTTCCCTTACCTTTTAGTGACCAAATTACACCAATATTTATGTACAGTATTTCTCACATCTATTTTTTTCATCTTCGGTGCTTGACTTTAGTCATCCCCCTTGGGGAGTAGCACAATAGCTACGTATTTGGACTCGAATGCTCCTTTCTGCTGTCTACAGCCAAATTAGTCTCCCTAAACTTTGACCAGCCCCTCTCCCACTCGGACACCAGCAGTGGCTTTCTTTCTTTCTTTGAGAGCAAAATGGAAGTCATGTGTTGGCTGCCTACCCAGCCAACCAAAGTCTTCCACAACTGAAGCCTAAACGATCCTTGCAATTTCATTAGTTTCCCTATACCTTTGCTAGTGTGTGGTGGGGTATAGGCCCAAATCTCTTTAAAGTGGTAACTTTTCTACTGGAATATTTAATCCATATGTTTAGTTCTACATTACCATCTATCCTCTATTAGTTCATTACAATATACTCATTTTCTGTACTTTCCTAACAGAGGTTGTGTCCATCTTTCAGATCACTTCGTCATTGCTTTAATCTCCCTTTCCACAGGTTCAGTTTTTCAAGTTTACCATCTTCATTTATCTCTAAGTTGTTGAGGTACAGCACTTTTAGTCTGTTTGTGTTGCTGTTTCAGAGGTTTTCTCCCAAGACCCCACGTACCCATTCACATGTATTAGGGAAGTCCACCATTTTATTTGTATTGTGCATGTCTATGATGTATTTTTTATATTATAAACTCATATGAAAAACTTATAAGTACTGAATATAAGGCTACAATCTCTTTCTGAAAGATAATTTCTTGAGAGAAGTATATTAGGGTACTTACTAATTTTGCAAGGAGCCTTCTGCTTCCAGGGTTTCTTCCTTCTATCCCATTCATCTAGAATGAATTTTCACTATTAGCACTCTATTGGTTCTTCTCAGTAAAATGCAAATACCAGCATTTTCCCACCAAACAGTCTGGAATAACTTGTCCATTCTTCCTCCTCTCTGGCATTTACTCTAGGCTGTGATTATGGTGGTTTCTTCAGTATCTTCCTCCCCTACCACCCAAAGTAGCATAGTGGATGAATAAATGAGTATTTTGCATAGGTTGCTTTTTCAGTCCTCACAAAAATCTACCAAGTTGTTGATTTTATCGACCCATTTTAAAGAGAGCTAAGTTATTGAACTTTTCTAAGGTCATCAGCCTGGTAAAATCACCTCCAGGTTTGCCTAGCCCGAGAGCTTAATGCTCTTTCCACTGGTCTTCTAGTCTGCAATTTCTTTCTCTTGAGTGATCCTAAAAACTCTGTAGTGGCTACAGCTTTCATATTTTTTAGAGGCTCCTTGTTTCCCAAGTAAGCTATAGACCTGGGAACGGACCTATTGATATCAGAACACATACCATTTACTGTTACGTATGAGCTGCCTAAAGAGTCCAAATAGATACTTTCATGGCATTTACTTCTATTAAATAGCTTGCAGAGGAGTCAGAAGAGGACAGTTCTGGAGATTTTATATTTTCTCCCCCAAAAGAAAAGGCTTAGGACAAGAGAAATGCTATAATATGCCAGGCCTTAGGTGTATACTTTAGATGAAAGCAATTTATAATAAAACTTAGAAATGCTTTTGAGAAAATATAGAAAAATAGTCTTCTTAAGGACCACTTCGTTCAGATATAACCCTTTGTACAGCTACCATTAGTGCTCGAAGTTTTTGAAATATTACTGATGCCCGTGCTCCCCTGGCAGTAAAGATCCATGAGGCAATTTAGCGAAGATGAGCACCGGGTGAGCTTGTAGTTAATCTAGATATAGTGCCAGAAAATTGCTCCACATAACTACAGCATATCCATCCTGCCCTGCCCAAGTTTGAGAGTAGGGCCCCCACTTCCAGAGGCTCTGCCCTCATGAGTGGCTGCCTAAACACCCTTTCAGGCTTTCATCAAGCTATTTCATCTCTACTGCCTTGGGGATGGGTTCTTGGGGCTTGAAGTCAATGGTGCCGTTAAGTCCCAGCAGTTGCCTGTCAATTCATCATCAGCTTGCTTTTCTGGCTTCATGGGTTTATCCTCGGCTAAAATGCAAGTGATCATGGAAGAGGTCACTTTAAATGTGTGTCGTGCAATGGTCTCTTACAGCCAGTGTTGCGTAACAGCTTTATCCCTGTGCCAACCCTGAAACTGGTGGTGGCTGTCAGGAGTGCTCCATTAGGAAGAGTTATGAGGCGACACCTCAGTCCGACAGGGAGGAATAGTGTGATGGATTAGAGATCCACCCTGGGTACAGGATGAGTGGTGGTGGCCTCTGTGGCAGGCATCTGCAGGTCCTGATTTAGTGTGAGGTGGTCACGCCTTTCCCAATACCAGAGTTGGAGAGAAAAAAGGAGTACCAGTAGGGGAGAAAGGAAAGAGAGCAGGACTTAAGACAGGTGTCCTGGCTTTGCTAAGACAGCCCCCTCCTCAGGGATCTTTTTAACTAGTCAGGATGCTTTGTAAAGTCACAGCTACCCAGCTCGTACCACCTTACTCAGTTTACCAGCATTTAAGAACTTTCCACTCTAAAATTTCTCAGATCTCACATATGCATAGTTATGATATTAGTATCAGTTGAGAGATTACACGATTTGAAGAGATTCATAGAAAATGAGGTCTTCCTCCAAATGATTCCCAACACACCCCTTGGCCCACAAGGATTTAAGGCCTACATATAGGAGACCCCTCTTCTTTCCCATAATCTCATACAGGGAAACCCATTCATAAAAAATACTACTATTTTGAGCAGAATTTTATAGGCCCGACAAACGCGCTGGCCAAGTTTAGATGTCTCCCAGACAATATCAGTATAAAGATCCAGCCACCTCTATCCCTCGTCCCCACTCCCCGGGACTCAGCTCCTCTTTCATTTCTCTTTGCCCAGTACCTCTTGGCAAATGCTAATTAAGAATGGATTGTCAAAAACTATTTGGAAGCACCTACAGTTCTTCCCTCTCTCTTCCAAAGGTGGGAGGAAGATACTAAAGATACACACAGGATGGGGAAGATCCCAGTTGTCATTTCAGGTGAACTATCTTGTATTAGGACAGCTTCCGCTATCACCAGAACCACAGGAGATGCACAAGCTGTCACTTCTAAGTTGTCCTAAACTGTGGTGTAATTTCTTAATATTTTTAAAATGCTCTGGACCTTATTTCAAGCTGGGTCCATTCTCTATGCTAGAGTCTGGGCCAAACAATAGAACTGGAGCCACTGGAATAAAGTTAAGTTGAATATTATTCTAATAACTATGCAGTGAATAGCCATTTGAGAAGCACAAAACCGGAGACTGAGGATCCCGTGGCAGAGGATGCTGGAGCGGGTTTCTGCCTGTCCTGAGCTTCTCCGGTTGGAAGGTGTCTGCCTGCAGCCCATGCCCAGCACTCAGCTCATCACCCATTGAGCACCCACTGCACCCCAGATGCCAGGCAGGAGCACTGAAAGGATCTGTGGTTTTTCCTGTAGTGACTTTTAAAATCATTTTTATTTTGGCAACGTTCATTATGAAACCTCCCCCCCAAAAAAATAGTTTTCGAACTTGAGCATTTAAACTAGGTAATTCTCCCTAGCCCCATTTTAATTCGATCAAGCATCTCTTTCTGTGTATGTGGTAAAAATTCACATGATACAAAAGTCTAACCATTAAGGGAAAGAAGCCAGACAGAAAGGCCACATAACTCCATCTGTATGAAATATCCAGAATAGGCAAATGCCTAAGAGGTGGAAAGTTAGGTGGTTGCCAGGGGCTGAGAGTAGGGGAAATAGGAAGACTACTTTTGTGCGTACAGAGTTTTTCTTTGGGGCTATGAAAATGTTCTGGAACTAGATAAGATGATGGTTACACAACATTGTGAATATACTAAATGCCACTCAGTTGTACACATGAAAATGTTTTTAAGTTTGAAGTATAAAAATTCCTATGTATAGACAAAATGTTGTTTCCACCACATGCCAAGTTAATGGCATGGATAAGAGAGAGTGCACTGAAGAGGTTAAGGGCCTGGGCCTCTGTCAGACATGCTTAAATTTCAGCCACTCAATGACTTGGGGGAAGGTCAGTGACCTCTCTCAGGGTTGTTCTGGGTTTATTGAGGTATTGTATGTAAAATGCTGAACACAAGGCTTGGCACTTAGTATACTTCCAATTAATAATAGATTATACTGTAAAATAAATTAGGAGACAAGGAAAGAGTTGGCTCCCTGCTGGTAAGGATAACCCCAAAGAGCTGGGCTCTGAAGGCATGGCAAAGCCAAGGCCCTGAGGATGGAAGAGAAAGAGTATGGTAGGGGTGGGGCACGATGGAGTAAAATTCAAACTATAAAAGTTCTTTTACCCCTACTAAGAAAGTATAATGCAGGTTGTTTGGCCCCAGATCTGGGCCCTCACTGTGCGATTTGCCAAGGTTACTCAACTTCAGCTTCTCTCTGAGAAGGAAGAGCAGCCGTCCCTGACCTAGCAAAGTTGTCAACCTCAGGTAAAACAGAGACCAGGTGAGAGTGGCTCTGCATGGTGCAGGATCAGAGAAAGTTTCCTGACAGTCTCTGGTGGCATGGCATCTAACTGTCAGGTTTCAGGCCAGAGCAGAAGCGTGTTTACTTAGCACCCCCGCCAGGGTAAGGCCGAGGAGTCTGGCTGCTCCAGCTGCTCGTATGAAACATCTCGGATATGAGGGTCACAGTAGCTCAGGGATTAGTGGACAGCAGATGTTTGCATTGCTGAGTATAAACAAGAACAAGAAAAGTAGCCCTCTACCAGGTTCATTGTTTCCATGAAACCATTTTTAAAGAGGGATAAAATATACAAGTATTCAAAAAAGAAACCCACAGGTTCAGAGCACTCAGTCTTTTGTCATTTAACTACATGAATTTCTGTACCTCATAATTGTCTTTGGGAGATGAAACAGAACTATGTGAACCTTTATCTGAGGAATTCTTTTCCCTTTGCAGCAAGAAGCCAAAACCACATCAAGGCACACCGCCCCAGCAGAAGCCTCTGACCTTAGCCTACGATGGAGACTTAGACATGTAACCTGAAAAAGAAATCCAAATGTAGACATCAACTGCCTTAACCGCTTTCTCTTTTGTAGCTCTCAGACTTCTCAGTTTTTTGAGGAATCTCATGATGTGATACATTGGGCAGAATACAAATATCCCAAAAGTAATATTGCCTCAACTTCATTTGGACATGGAGTCAAGGATTATTAGGTCTGCCATTTTGCTTTCAAGTTGTTTGTGGGTGTGTGTTTAATTTTTTGATTTTCCCAAGGGTCCTGAAAACCCTTCTCTTCCTGTCTGGAAATGGGAGGAGGAAAACATGATGGAATTCCCACAGACCTCAGTACACTTTATCTTCAGCAGCATGATGACAATCTGGAGGAAAGTCCAATCAAGGCATTTACTGTAAATGATGAGCCTGACACTGCTTTGTTACGCACTATATTAGTGCAAGGCTTTACTCTTCCCATACGTCAACAATGAGTTTTCTAGAGTTTACATTGGTTCAGAGACTTTCAAATTGGATTGCCTATTTTCATGAACACAGAGAGAATGGTTTACCATTTCAGAAATTCTCTGAGTTTTTACCTTTAAATATTGTATTTTGTTTTGTAGCCAGGGGATGATGGCACTTCGTGGGTTGATGGAGTGGGCGTAATTGCTGGTCTAGATGAAAGCTAGGTGGTTTCCGAATGAAATATGTATTGAGTGTTAGGTGGCTGTATTGGAGAATGAGGTAGATTATTTCATTACTAAAACTGTATTTTAACAGAAACTTAGCCATGTAGCTATAGTACTATACCATACACACTTGTAATTCAGTTTAATGATGACAAACTCTGCTTTTGTAATTTCAATTTTCTTATCTGAATATTTATACATTTTTTTTGAACTTAATTATCTGACCTCATTTAATATACATTGAACATCAACCCTGTTTGTAGCAAGTCTTGCTTTTATAAGGTTTCAATACCTAAACACATTGAAACCATTTTATGAAGATAATTGTAACTGTAGATGGTGAGAGTAAGAAGGGGTCATCTTGTGGTATTGACTTGTATTTATAACAAATAAAGTGCTCAAGAGACTGAGATGTAGCCTATTCTATATTTATTCATTTATGAAATGCCCTTGCTTTGACAAAAACGGTTTTACTGACCGTTTCCCTGTGTCACTGCTGTAGGGGTTGACAGCTGAAATCACTGCCAGAGAAAAGGATTCTTATTCCACATTCTTAACACTATCAAGTACACTATGAAATAGAGCCAACTATAATTACACAGAGTAGCTTGAAGGAATATTTAAAGCTCAGTTAATATTAGAACAAACCACTGAAATAAGGCAAACACTGACATGTCAATATCCTAAGAAGATGGGAATGTTAGAGGATGTGACTTCTGTTAAGACTGATTAACTGGTTTCGGCCAATGCCACTATGGTTTAAAAAGAAAAAAATAAATGAAAATAGGATGGCTTATATCTATAGTGTCACTGAGCAAACACCCCCTAGAGTTGGCCTCTTATTAGTTCACTTAAATGACAGCGTCAACAGTCTTCATAATAATTCAAGAGATCCTGCTTCAGAAATCAAATCCTGGCTGTGCCCCTTACCCATGGGTGATCCAGTATAAGGATTGCAAATTATGTCTGCCTCGGTTATTTGATCCACACAATGAAGATAATGAAATCATTTTCCTCTTAGGTTAGACATTAAAGGTCAGATGGGGTTGTGGTTCAAAATGGCAATGTAAAAGGATCGTCAACTTACCCCCCCCCCCAAACACACAGACACCAAAATCTACAGCTTCCTATGGAACAATTGCCAATGAAATAAACCCCCAAAATAACTGAGCAACTCCTACACTTCCGGCAAATGAGGAAAGACAAACATCAGGACAGAAGAAGCTGAGACACAATCTCACCGTAAGCCCCACCTGTGGTGCAGTGACCCACAATTGGGAGGGAACTCACAACCCCAAGCTTCTCTCACAGGAGCAAAGGTTTGAACCCCACTTTTGGCACCCCAACTTTTAAGACCTGTACCTGAGAGATGGACCCACCCAAACCATCTAGTTTGAAAGCCAATTGGGGCTTACATCAAAAAACCTCAAGACTAGAAAACTGAGAAATAGTTCTTGAAGGATTCACACAGACTCACCATGGCTAAACTCCAGGACACAGCATACAGGCAGCAGTCTTTCTATGAAAAAGGCTATGTGCATGAGGGTCAGGTATCTAATTTAGCACACATCTAGGGGCCTACTCAAATCCAAAGACCATGGAGGTTGGTGGGCACCATCTTTATGCTCTGCCACTATCTCCTAGAAAGGAATCTGTACATGCATCTAGGGCCCTGGTTTTTGTGGCTGCAGCCAGGGGAGGACTCCTGATCACCTGACTGGAGGCCCCTGGGCATTGTTTTCATAGGTTCAATGAAAAGATGTCAAACAACAAACAGTACTTAACTGGCTATTACCCCAGGGCTCAGTGAAGAAGGAGCAGATGGAAAAGCCCATCTCCTAGTCATGGCCTATAAGAGGTCTATATACATAGTTTAAAAGCTGCTGGCTGAGATCCTCCCTTTGGGGACAGTACAGGTGTTGGCAGACCCTCACCTACTGAGAGCCACAAAGAACTAAGTAGGCTGCTTGGACAGTCACAGAAGTTTCATAAACCAGCAGGGTTCATTGCAAAGCCTCATCTATGCAAAGCCGACTCCTTCAAAACTGGTAGAGGTGGCTGTTTTAGCCAATGGATAGAAACCCAGCACATAGTCAAGGAAAATGAAGAAACAGAGAAATATGTTCCAAATGAAAGAACAAGATAAAACTTCAGAAAAAGACTTAATGAAACAAAGATAAGTGATTTATATGACAAAGTTACTGACCCATCTATCTGATGCCTACAAGAGACTCACTTCAGATCTAAGGACACATACAAACTGAAAATGGGGAGATGGAGAAAGGTATTTCATGCAAGTGGAAACCAAAAGCTGGGATAGCTATACTTGTATCACAGAAAATAGAATTTAAAAGGGACTGTAATCAGAGACAAAGAACATCAATACATAATGATAAATGGGTCAATACAAAAAAGTATATAAAATTTGTAAATATTTATATAACAAAATAGGAGAACTTAAAATCTAGAAAGCAAGCATTAATAGACCTAAAAAGAGAAATAGTAATACAATAATAGGGACTTCATTTCCCCACTTTCATAGATCAAAATCAATAAGGGAAACAGCCTTAAATAACATATTAGACCAGATGGACTTGATATATACATGACATTTTATCCCAAAGCAGCAGAACACGCATTCTTCTCAAGCACACATACAACATTCTCACACTAAGTATAATAAATTTGAGAAGACTAAAATATCAAGCATCTTTTCTGAACACAGTGGTGTGAAACTAGAAATCAACTACAAGAAAACTGGAAAGTCCCCATATATGTAAAGATTAAACAACATGCTTTGTAAAGCCAATAGTGATAATGATAATGCATATATCATAATGCTAATGCCTCCATCAAGAAACAAGCAAGATCTCAGGAAGGAGGCAGAGAGTAGGAGGATCCTGAGCTCACCTCCTCCCATGGACACACCAAATTAACAACCGCATGTATTACACCTCACTCTAAAACCCACCTGAAGATGGGCAAAACAGATCTCCCACAGCTAGCATCATAAGAACAAAGATACATTGAAAAGGGTAGAAAGGGCACTGATGTGGTCAGGACCCCCCATCATGGCTACGTACAGGTGAAAGGGATATCAAAAGCATGGAAGAGCAAGGGGATCAAGCCCCACCCTGGGCATCCCTAGCCATGGGAACCTGCACTGGGAAGGTGAGTCCCCATAATATCTGGCTTTGAAAATCAGTGGGGTTTAACTCTGGGAGATCCGGAGAGCTGTAGAAAACCAAGTGTCTGCCCTTAAAGAACCAGGGTACATTATCACCTAGTCTGAGATCCAGCACAGACACAGCAGTTTGAAAAGTACTTCCTTTATACATGAAGATTTATTGACTAATTTTAGGACACGTGCCAGAGGGTCAGGGACCTACAGAAGCTTTCTCTGGAAATAGAAGTGCTAGTGGGTATCATTTTTCTTGTCCTCCATCAGCCTAGATAGCCAGATGCTTTTGGGAGCCTGTACTGACACCCTTCATTTATCTTGCCAGTACTGCTTGCCCACCCCATCGTTCCCACCTAGACCTACCCCACCCAACCCACCCACCCCAGCAGGTGCCCTTCTAAAGTGGCTCCTGCCCCAATACACCCAGCAGGCAGACTCAGACCAGCATCTCCCCAAAGTGGCCCACCACACCCAGAAGGCAGTCCTAGCTGGATTTGATGCACCAAACTAGGCCTGCTCCAGAGAAGAGGGCAGCTGATCCCAACCATCAGTAGCTGTGGCAAGGACTCTCAGCTAACTGAGACAGGGGCAGGCACTGCCCACCATTGCACCCACAGCAGTAACAACCAAATATTTCAGACAGTGGGGCTGAGAGCTAGCCCCACCTGACAGCAAGTCTGCAGTGCCTCTAGTCAGACCTCTCAGCTAACAGTGCTGTGTGCAAACCCTACCCATCTGCACACCTACAGAAGCTGCAACTGTGCCCTTCAGCCAGCTGTGCAGGGGGCAGTTCCTACCAACCAGGATACACAGAGTTTGCAGCCTACCATTGCAGACATCCTAGTTGAGGGCCAGCTTCCCCTGCCCCCACCAGCTCACATAAAGAATTTGCAGCAGGGCTTCTTAGCCAGCCATTATGGGGACAAGTCCTGCCCATCAGTACACCACCAGCAGTTACTGCTCAACCACAAAAGGAGAGCACATACAACCCACACAGGATACAGCACTGGATCACCTGGTCCTGGTGACCAGGGAAGATTATACTATAGGGCACCCCAAGATGCTTTCTATATAATGCCACTACTTTCAAGACCAGGAGATGTAGTTGATCTACCTAATACATAGAAGCAAACAATGAGTCAGACAAAATGAAAAGACAAAGGAATATATATATTCCAAATGAAAGAACCAGAAAAAACACAGAAAAGGAGCTCAATGAAACAGACAAGCAATCCACCCGATAAAAGTTTAAAGTAATGGTCATAAAGATAACCAAACTTGAAAGAATGGATGAACTTAGTGAGAACTTCAAAAGAGAGACAGAATATTTAAAAAAGAACCAGACAGAACTGAAGAAAGTAATAACTGAAATGACAAATACTCTAAGGGAAGCAATAGTTTTGAGGATGCAAAAGAATGGATCAATCTGGAAGACAGGGTAATGGAAAGTGACCCAGATGAAGAACAAAAAAATTTTTAAAAAACATAGGGTAATTTACCTCTGAGACAACAAGCATAGTAACATTCACATTATAGGAGTCCCTGAAGGAGAAGAGAGAAAGGGACAAAAAAGTTACCTGAAGAAATAGCAGCTGAAAATTTCCCTACATCCAGGTTCAGGAATCACAGGGAGCCCCAAACAAGATAAAGCCAAGCAGGCTGGCACCAAAATAACACAATTAAAATGATAAAATAAAAGATAAGGAAACTTAAAAGCAGCAAGAGAAAATAAAATATATACAATGAAAACCCCATGAGAGTATCAGCTGATTTTTCAGGAGAAACTTTGCAGACTGGAAGAAAGTGGCATGAAGTACTGAAAGGCAAGGGAACAAAACAAAAAACCTGTAACCAAGAATATTTAACCCAGCAAAGTTATCATTCAAAGTAGGAGTGATAGTTTCCCAGGAGACAAATGTTAAAGGACTCCAACACCACTAAACCAGCATTAATGTTCCTTGGGAAAAGAAAGGGACATAACTAGAAAAAAATTATGAAAGAAAAAAATTTACTGGTTAAAGCAAAAATGCAGTACTGGCCGTAGATTAGTCACTTATAAAGAAAGCTACTATGAAAGTTAAAACACAAAAGTAATAGCTACAAAAATCAGTTAAGGGGTGCACAAAAGAAATGTAAAATATGGCATCATATACATAAAACATGGAGGAAAGAGTAAAAGTTTAGTGCTTTTAGAATGTGTTGGAACATAAATGACCATCAACTTAATAAAGAATGCTTTACACATAGGAGTTATATATGAACCTCATTGTAACCAAAAATGTACAATAAACACACACACACACACACACACACACACACAAATAATAATAAAGAGAAAGGTATCTAAACACAACCCTAAGAAAATCATCAAACCACAAGAGGGCAAAAAAAGAAAAAGAGGAGAACTAAAAAAATAACCCAAACACGACAAAATGGCAGTGAGAATATACATATCTATATTTACTTTAAATGTAAATGGACTAAATGCTCCAATCAAAAGAGATAGGGTGACTGAAATGGATAAAAAAAAAAAAAAGACCCTGCTGCCTTCAGGAGACATAATTCAGACCCAAAGACACATACAGAATGAAAGTGAATGGATGGGGAAAGATATTCCATGCAAACGGAAAGAAACAGAAAGCCGGGGTAGTTAGACTTTCGTGAGACAAAATAGATTTTAGAACAAAGGCTATGGGTCCCAGTTCCAGTCCAAGATGGAAAATCCTATGAACTATGTCTGTGAACACATAGACACCAAATTGACATCTATTTAGAGGGTTACCTAAACAGTTTCTCTATTTAAAAAAAGAGAGAGAGAGAGACCACATAGAGAATGGCAAGACACTGAGACACAGTAACTAAGGAAACCCTCATACCTGATGCTGAAAACTGCAGTGGGGAGGGAAAGTACTGAAGGGCCATGAGCTGATTTTTTTTTTTTTCTGTGCTTCAGGTTAGACAAAACAAAGCAAAACAAAACAAACAAAACACTAAAAAACAGGGTCACCTGGCTGGCTCAGTTGGTTAAGTGTCTGCCTTCGGCTCAGGTCATGATCCCGGGGTCCTGGGATCGAGTTCTGCATTGGGCTCCCTGCTCACTGGGGAGTCTTCTTCTCCGTCTCTCTCTGCCCCTCCCCCTGCTTGTGCACACGCTCGCGCTCTCTCTCTCCCCCTCTCTCAAATAAATAAATCTTAAAAAAAAAAAAAAACTTAAAAATAAAACAGTTAAAAGAGCAACAAGATAGTTCTGATCTAAGATGGCAATGAAGGAAGACACTGAACTCACCTCCCCCACAGAACACCCCAAATTACACCTATTAATAAAACAATTCCTCCTGGAGAAGAATGAAGGACTGAATTAACAGCTACTAAGCTACCAAAGAGAGAATGGCAAAAGAATAGCAAGGAATACAGTAACATGGTGACAAAGGGAACTCCACTGTGAAAAGCAGTGGGGAAGCCTAGTATTTAGGGACTTGGAACAGATTCCCCCGTCCTTGCACTGGGGGGAGGGCGAAGCCATGGCTTAAAAGAACAAGTGGCATATAAATGAGACAACACTAGACCTGCTCTACAAGCAGCAGAGGAGCTATAGGAACGCTCTCCAGGTAAGAGGAACTAGAGAACACCACAGTTTGCACTCCCACTCCATCTTAAAAGCCTAGACAAGAACAGAGTCTGGACACCACTTGGGCATGGTCTTTATGCCATAGCTTGTAGGTCCAATCATCAGAGTGATCTTGTGACCTCAGGAAGCCCAGGATCTGCAAGCCCAGACTGGTTCCAATCATGCTGTGACACAGACAAAAAAGTCAACGTTTAAAGGGCCAAGGAGGTGTGGGAACATTCCCCATCCACCTTAAAAGCTCAGTCCAGAGCAGGGTCTGGACACCATAATAGACTGGTCCCAGTGCTATAACTCACAGGTCCAGCTGTCACAGGAAGCTGCAAATTCAGCAAGCCAAGGGTCCACAAGCCCACACCTGCCCTAGTTGTGCTGGGACACTGAAGAAAAAAAAAAAGTGGTGATTTAAAAGGGCCAAGGAGCTGTGGAGAGTCTCCATCCCTACCTTAAAAGACCAGACCAGAACAAGGTCCAGATCACAGTGAGCTTGTGACATCAGTGAGCCCAGAGTCCTCAAGTCCACACCAGCTTCTGTGGTGCTGGGGCACAGAAAATAAGCCACAGGTTTTCTATATTTTTGTTGTGGGGTTTTTTGTTTTGTTTTGTTTTATTAAATTTGTTATTTGCTTTTTAATTAATTTTACTTTTTTCCATTTTGTTTTAATTTTTGTGCTTCTTGGTTTTGTTTTTCCTTTTCCTTATTACTTTCTTTTTTTTATTATTCTTTTCTTTTCTTTTAATGACTTAAAAGAGTGGCTAACATATACAGCCAAAGCTCCAGCCAGACAGCAAAAGCCACCAAGCACACAGTCTACATAGGGGACACCATACACAAAAAACACTCCTTGAAGTTCGGGAAGCCATTCTGCCTAATCCACAGGAACAAACACAAAGTCAGGCAAAATGGGAAAACAGAGGAATCTGCTCCAAAAGAAAGAACAAGAATAAACCTCAGAAAAAGAACTAAATAAAACAGAGGCAAGCCATATTCCTGATAAAGAATTTAAAGAAATGAACATAGAGATACTAACTGCTAGAGAAAAGAGTGGAAGTTCTCAGTGAGGCCTTCAATAAAGAGATAGAAAATATTAAAATGAACCAATCAGAGTTGAAGAATAAAATTACAAAAACAAAATACAGGGAATCAGGTGTAAATTATAGGATGCAGAGAAATGGATCAGCAATCTGGAAGACAGGGTATGGAAAGCAGAAAAGCTGAACAGCAAAAAGAGGGGAAAAAGTAAAAATGATGATAGATTAAGAGATCTCTTGGGCAACATTAATTAAACGAACATTGACATTATAAGGCTCCCAGAAGAAAAAAAGAGAAATGTGTGGAAAACATATTTGAAGAAATAATAACAAATTTTCCCTAACCTTGGGAAGGAAATGGACTCCAAGTCAAAGAAGCATGGAGAGTTCCAAACATGAACCCAGGGAGTTCCACACCATAGTACATAATTAAAGTGTCAAAGATTATGGGGCTCCTGGGTGGCTCAGTCAGTTAAGTGTCTGACTTGATTTCAGCTTAGGTCGTGATCTCAAGGTTGTGGGTTCACGTCTTGTGTCAGGCTCCATGCTCAGCAGGGAGTCTGCTTGAGATTCTTTCTCTCAGTCTGCCCCTTCCCTCCCTGCACTCTCTCTCAAATAACTAAATAAAATGTCAAAGATTAAAGAAAAAGCATCTGTAAGGCAACAAGAGAGAAAAAAGTTTCCTGTAAGGGAAACCATATAAGGCTATGAACTGATTTTTCAGCAGAAACTTATCAGGGCACAACAAAGTGGCATGATATATTCAAAGTGTGGAAAGACACCCACAACCAAGAATATTCTATACAGAAAGTTTATCATTCAGATTTGACCATGAGATATAGTTTCTGAGACAAAACAGGAGTTTATCACAAGTAAACCAGCCTCATAAGAAATGATAAAAGGACATCTTTAAGTGGAAGAAATGGCCACAATTAGACATAAAAAAATTATGAATAAAAAGATGTAAAATATAACATATGCATAAAACGTGGGGGAGGTAGTAAAAAGGGAAGAGAAGGGGGAAAAGAAAGTGTATTTTTTTAAGGATGTGTTCGAACTTATATGACCATCAAATTAATATAGGCTGCTATTTACTTAGGATGTTATATATGAACTTCATGGCAAATAGAAATTCAAAACCTGTGAGAGAGAGATCACACACACACACACACACACACACACACGAAGATAAAGACAAATGTAACACTATAGCAATTCACTAATCACAAAGCAAGAAGGAACAAAGAAGAACTACAAACAAAACAAAACAAAAACAAAAAAACAGAAAACAAATTTTTTAAATGGCAACAAGTATAAACCTATCAAAAATCACTTTAAATGTAAATGGCTGAGGGGCGCCTGGGTGGCTCAGTCATTAAGCGTCTGCCTTTGGCTCAGGGCGTGATCCCAGAGTCCTGGGATCGAGCCCCACGTCAGGATCCTCAGCTGGGAGCCTGCTTCTTCCTCTCCCACTCCCCCTGCTTGTATTCCCTCTCTCGCTGGCCATCTCTCTCTGTCAAATAAATAAATAAAATCTTTTTAAATAATAAAAATAAATGTAAATGGCCTAAATGTTCCAATCAAAAGACATAGGGAGGCAGAATGGATAAACACTGATTGATATGCTACCTATGAGGTTCACCTCAGACCTAAGAACACCCACTGACTGAAAGTGAAGGGATGGAAAAACATTTGCAATGGAAATGGAAGCAGAAAATAAAAAACCAAGGTATCAATACTTAGACAAAATAGATTTTAAAACAAATACTATAACAAGAGATGAACAAAATGATAAAGGAATTGATCCAACAAGAGGATATAACAATTGTAAATATCTAAGCACACACACTGGAGCATTTATACATAAAGCAAATATTAACAGACATAAAGAGAAAAATTGGTGGTCATACATTAATACTAAGGGAATTTAACACCCCACTCACATCAATGGATAGATCATCCAGAGAGAAAAATCAATAAGGAAACAATGTCTTTGAATGACACATCAGACCAGATGGACATAACGAATATATACAGAACATTCCATCCAGAAACAACAGAATACACATTCTTTTCAAGGGCCCATGTAACATTCTCCAGAAGAGATCACATATTAGGTCATAAAACAAACCTCAATAAATTTAAGAAGACTGGAATCAGAGCATGCATATTTTCCTACCACAACAGTATGAAATTGGAAATAAATCACAAGAAAAAAAAAACTAGGAAAAACACAAACATGTGGAGACTAAACAACATGATACTAAACAACCAGTAGGTCAACCAAGAAATCAAAGAGGAAATTAAAAAAAAAAAATACAAGAAGATAAATGAAACTGAAAAACGGTCCAAAGTGTTCGGGACAGAGAAGCAGCAGTTCTAACAGAAAAGAATCTACTGATACGAGCCTACCTCATCAACTAAGAAAAAGCTCAAAACCAATCTAAACTTCCACCTACAGGAACTAGAAAAGGAAAAATAAAAATAAACAAAACCCAAGATGAGTAGGAAAAAGAAAATAATAAAGATCGGAACAGAAGTACATGGCATAAAGATGAAACAATAGAGAAAAATCAATGAAACCAAGAGCTAGTTTTCTGATATGATAAATAAAATTTGACAAACCAAACTCATCCAGAAAAAAGAGAAAGGACCCAAATAATTAAAATCAGAAATGAGAAAGATTAAGTTAAAACTGACACCAAAGACGCACACAGGATTATAAGAGAACGCTACAAAAACTTACATGCCAACAAACTGGACAACCTAGAAGGAATGAATAAATTCCCAGAAATATACAATCTTTCCGAACTAAACCAGAAAGAAATGGACAATCTGAACAGACTGATTCCAAGTGACAAAACTGAATCTATAATAAAAAAAAACTACCAAAAAATAAAAGGCCAGGACCAGGTGGATTAACAGGGAAATTCTACCAAACATTTAAAGAATGATTAGTACCTACTCTCCTCAAATTATTAAAAAAAAAAAAAAATCAGAAAAAAAGGAGAGGTTTGAAATACATTCTATGAGGCCAGCATTACCTAACACCAAAACCAGGTAAAGACACAAAAAAGAAAACCACAGGCTAATAACCTTGATGAACACAGATGCTAAAATCCTCAATAAAATATTAGCAAACTGAATTCAGCAATGCATTAAAGAATATTCACCACAATTAGGTGGGATTTATTCCAGGGTGCAAGGATGGTTCAATTATTTGCAAATCAATCAGCATGATACACCACACCAATAAAATGCAGGATAAAAATCACATGATCATTTCAATGGACACAGAAAGTTTTTGACAAGATTTAACATTCATTCATGATAAAAACTCTCAATAAACTGGAGTTAGAGGGAACACATTTCAACAATATGAAGGACATATATTAAAAACTCACAGTTAACATCATACTCAATGGTAAAACACTGAAAGCTACCCCTCTAAGGTCAGGAACAAGACAAGAATGTCCATTCTCAACACTTTTATTTAACATCACACTAGAAGTCCTAGCCACAGCAATCAGACAAGAAAAATAAATAATAGGCATCCACATTCATAAAAAAGAAGTTAAACTTCACCATTCATAGGTGACATACTACATATAGAAAACCCTGAATATTCCACCAAAGTGGAGGGGGGGGGGGACTACTAGGAGTAATAAACAAATTCAGTAAATTGGAAGGATACAAATTTAATGCCCAGAAATTGGTAGCATTTCTCTATACTAATAATGAAGTAGCCAAAAGAGAAATTTAAAAAATAACACTGTTTACAATTGTACCAAAAAGAATAAAACATCTAGGAATAAACTTAACAAAGGAGGTGAAAGACCTGTACTCACACTCTGAAAACTATAATAAACAACGATGAAAGAAATTGAAGATGACACAGACAAATGAAAAGATATTCCATGTTCATGGATGGAAAAAATGAATATTGTTAAAATATTCATATTATCCAAAGCATCACCAATTGAATGCAATCCCTATTAAATACCAACAGTTCTCACCAGACTAGAATAAAAAAAAAAAAAAATCCTAAAGTGTATGCGGAATTACAGAAGACCTTGAATAGTTAAAGTGATTCTGAGAAAGAAATACAAAACTGGAGGTATCACAACCCCAGATTTCCAACTACATTATAAAGCTGTAGTACTCAAAATAGTATGGTACTGGCACAAAAATAGACACACAGCTGAATGAAATGTAATAGAGACTCCAGAAGTAAAACCACAATTATCTGTTCAATTAATTTATGACAAAAGAGGAAAGAATATACAATGAAGAAAAGCTGGTCTATTCAATAAATCGTGCTGGGATAACTAGACAGTTACATATAAAAGAATGAAACTAGACCACTTGCTAACACCATATACAAAAACGAACTCAAAATGGATTAAAGACCTAAATGTGAGGCCTGAAACCATAAAAAATCCTACAAGAGAGTACAGGCAGTAATTTCTCTGACATTGGCTGTAGCAACACTTTTCTAGATATGTCTTCCAAGCCCTGGGCAACAAAACCCAAAATAAGCTATTGAGACAGCAAAAGACAAAACAAAACAAAAAACAAAACAGAACAAAATGCACACACATTTGCACAGCAAAGGAAGCCATTGACAAAACAAAAAGTCAGCCTAGTGAATGGGGGAAGATATTTGCAAAAGATATATCTGATAAGGGATTAATTTCCAAAATATATAAAGAATTTAGACAATTCAACACCAAAAAAAACCAAATAATCCAATTTAAAAATGGGCAGAAGACATGAACAGACATTTCTCCGAAGAAGACATACAAATGACCAACAGACACAGGTAAAGATGTTCAACATTACTAATCATCAGGGAAATGCAAATCAAAACCACGATGAGACATTACCTTACATCAGATAGAATAGCTATAATTAAAATGACAAAAAAAACCAAGTGTTGACGAGGATGTGGAGGAAAAAGAACTCTTGTGTGCTGTCAGTGGGAACATAAATTGGTACAGCCACTGTGGAAAACACTGTGGAGGTACCTCAAACAATTCAAAATAGATATACGATCCAATAACTCCACTACTGGGTATCACCCAAAGAAAATGAAAACATCATTTCTAAAAGAGATACACACCTCTATGTTTATTGCAGTACTTACAATAGCCAAGATTTGGAAGTAACCTAAGTGTCCATCAGTAGGTGAATGGATAAGGAGAAAATGAGGTGTACATGTATGGATATACATACTCACACGTATAAATACAATAGAATATTAAGCATCTATTTTAAAAAAGGATGAGATCGCCCCATCCAAGCCAACATGGGTGGACCTAGAGGGTATTATTCTAAGTGAAATAAATCAGACTGAGAAAAACAAATACCATATGATTCCACTCATAAGAGGATTCAAAAAGTAAATAAGCAAAAAAGAAAACTATAAATACAGAAAACAAACTGATTGGGTCAGGCAAAATGGGTGGAGGGGAGATATAGGCTTCTAGTTATGGAAGGAGTAAGTCACAGGAATAAAAGGCAGAGCATAAGGAATATAGTCAATGATATTGTAATAGCAATGTAATGGGACAGATAGCTACACCTGTGATGAACATAGCATAATGTATAAACGTATCAAATCACAAAGTTGTATACCTAAAACTAATATAACACTGTGTGTCAACTATGTTCAAAAGACAGAGAGAGAGAGAGAGTTCACTTGAGAGAGAGCAAGTGAGAGCAAGAGAGTGCTTTACTGGAATATAAAGAAACTGGCCGAAAAAGAAAAGAAAAGAGAAAAAAAGAGGAAAGAAAGGGAAAGAGGAAAGGAAAGAAAAATGAAATCAGCCAAATGGCAAGGGAGCTACTGGAATTATTTCCAGGACTGAGAATCTGTCTGCCAGCATGTTTATGTTTCCCTCCAACTTGGTAGCGTGGATAGAAAGAGGATCCAGGTACCCTAGCTGGCTTACCATCTCCACAAGCCCTGGGCCTCTAGCCCACACCAGCCCCAGCTCTCCTACCAAGGTGGCCCCAGTGCAACGTACACTGAGACATCAGAGTCAGCACTAACTACAACTACAGCTGTAGTGCCAAGGTGACACAGACACAAAGCACCCCAGAACACTCCAGGCCTTCACCACTTAGGTTCCAGACAGTTTGCTAGAGCACCCCCGGTGAAGAGCTCTCTGGTAACTCCCAACTCATACTTGACAGATGCCTCTCCAAGATGCTCTGTGCGAGAACACATCAGCCTCCACTTCTTTGGCTTTAGCTATCTTCCCAGAATACCATCAGTGAAGATAGTGGCAGGACACCCTGGCTTTTACCCACTTCGTCTACAGCCATTCTGCCAGGGCACCCCCTGGATGGAGCACTGCTGACACCCCAGCCCATGCCCTCCCTTGGCTACAACATCTCTGCCAGGGTGCCCTCTGCACAGAGAACCCTAAGACCATGCTGATCCACATCGACTTCAGTTCTGCTCATCCATCAAGGGCAGTCCTAGCATGGAGCGCCCCAGGAACCTTAGCCCATGACAACTACCGAAGACACAAAACACACACAACTTATACATGGGAAGTTTAGAGGAAATAAAATCTTCAGCCTAGTTCATAGAAACAAACAGAAAAAGTCAAGCAAAATGAGGAGACAGGAATATGCTCCAAATGAAAAACCTCAGAAAAACAAACAAATGAAACAGACATAAGCAACATGTCTTGTAAAAAATTTAAGGTAATGATCATAAAGATGCTTCCCACACTGGAGAGAAGAGTGACAGAACTCAGTGAGAACTTCAACAAAGTGAGAGAAAAAAAAATACACACACACACACACACCAATCAGAGTTGAAGAATAAAATAACCAAAATTAAAATACACTACAAGGAAACAACAGATGATTAGAGAATGCAGAAGGATGGATGGGCAATCTGAATAACAAGCTAATGAAGAGTAACAAAAAAGGTAACAAAGTAACAACGAAGTAACAAAGAAGAACAAGAAGGAAAAAGACTTTAAAAAATGAGGGTGGGTTAAGGAATCTTTTTGACAACATCGAACAAACATTCACATTATAGGGTCCCAGGAGGAGAAAAGAGAAAGAAGGGGGAAGAAAATTAAAGAAACAAATCTGAAAACTTCTGTAAACAGGGGAAGGAAACAGATATCCAGGTTCAGGATTCACAAAGAGTTCCAAACAAGATGAACCCCAGGAGGTCCACACCAAGACACATAATTAAAATGTCAAAGATTAAAGATAAACATACTTTTTAAAGCAGCAAAGGTGAAGCAAAAAGTTTTATACAAGAAAATCTCCAGAACACTATCAGCTGATTTTTCCTTTGCAGACCAGAAAGGGGTGGCATAATATATTCATAGTACTAAAAGGAAAAAATCTATACCTCTTGCCTACTGTGCTTTAAAAAGAAAAATAGTTTCCCAGATAAACAATAGATAAAGGAGTCAATCACTAATTGAAACTTATAATAACTGCTAACAGGACTGCTTGAAGTGGAAAAAGAGAAAGAATATTTAGAAGAAAATTATAAATCAAAAGATGTAAAATATGACAAGATTTACATAAAATGTAGAGGGGGGAGTAAAAAAAAGTCATTTGAGAATGTGTTTGATTTTAAATGACCATCAACTTAAAGAGACTAATATATATTTGGGTTGTTAATATATAAGCCTTATGGTAACCACAAATCCAAAACCTATTACAGATACACAACAAATAAAGGGAAAGAAAGCCAAGCATAACACTACAGAAAGTCATCAACCACAAGGAAAGAGATTAGGAGAAGAAACAGCAGAGAGGAACTACAAAAACAACCAGAAAACAACTAATAAAATGGCAAGAATATACTTATCAATAACTACTTTAAATGTAAATAGTACAAATGCTCCATTAAGAAGACATAGGGTGGTAGAAAGGATTAAACAACAATGACAAGATCCATTTATATGCTATCTCAAAGAGATTCATTTAAGACCTAACACACATATAGATTGAAAGTAAAAGGAGGAGAAAAGATATCCCATGCAAATGGAAGCAAAAAAAACAAAACAACCTGGGATAGTAATGCTTATATCAGACAAAAGAGACTTTATAACAAAGACTTCAATAAGAGATAAAAATGGGCATTAGATCATGATAAAGGGATCAGTCCAACAAGAGAAGATAACAATTGTGAATACCGACGCACCAAACATTTGAACATTTAAATGCATAAAATACCAGCAAAGGGAGAAATTAAGAATAATACAATACAGATCCCCGGAGTTAAGACGGCGGAGGAGTAGGGGACCCCTTTTTCAGCCGGTCCCCTGAGTCGAGCTGGATAGGTACCAGACCAGCCTAAACAACCACGGAATCAGCCTGAGACGCAGGAAGATGCATCTGGATCTCTACAAATGAACATCTCCAGCGCTGAGTATTGAGGAACGAAGCGGGGAGCCGTGAAACCGCGCACAGATATCGGAAGATAAACGGAAGGTGGAGGGAGCCGCCGCATTCGGGTGCCGGGAAGCGGTAGCCACCTGCACGGGAGAGCGGGCGGGGCTCACGGTCGGCACCGGCAAAACAGCAGACTGAGACCGTGAGCCGGGTGCGCGCGCCACCAGGCATCTCGCGGAACACCGGAATCCCGGTGCGTTCACCGGATCCAGACTGAGACCGGGAGATCTGGGAGCACGCGGGGCGGCTGGCGGCGTTAGAAACACAAAGGACAGAGACGCGCCGGCCCTGGAAGAGAGGGCTGGGACGCCGGGTGGAGGGCGCACATCCCGGACGCTGCAGGGTTGAGCAGCACCAACAGTAACAGAGTTAAAGTGGCCAGAACATCAGTGGAGAACGGGCCGCAATCCCTCTGTTCTGTGACAGAGGCTGAGATTCGGCCGCTGCTGCTCTGACCCTCAGAAGAGGCACAGCAAACCGCCAGGGAAAGCCGCCAGAGAACAAAAGCCTGGAAATACCGGCTCACAGTGTGCCCATCCCCATCCCCCCTCGCAGGGGACACGGAGACTCTACCCAAACAGGGTTGCCTTAGTATCAGCGCGGCAGGCCCCTCCCCCAGAACACAGAAGGCAGGCTGAAAAATCAAGAAGCCCACAACCCGGGCGCCTGGGTGGCGCAGTCATTGAGCGCCTGTCTTCGGCTTAGGGCGTGATCCCGGCGTTCCGGAAAGGAGTCCCTCATCGGGCTCCTCCGCTGGGAGCCTGCTTCTTCCTCTCCCACTCCCCTGCTTCTGTTCCCTCTCTCGCTGGTTGGCTGCCACATAAATAAATAAATAAAATCTTTAAAGAAGAAGCCCACATCCCTAAGATCCCTATAAAACAAGGGGCACGGCCTGGGACCCAGTCAATAATTTGGGCTCTGGAAACCCCGCAACCTCTCCTCATCAGAATGACAAGAAGGAGAAGCCCCCCCCAGCAAAGAAAAGACAGTGAGTCTGTGGCCTCTGCCACAGAAATAATGGATATGGATGTAACCAAATTATCAGAAATGGAATTCAGAGTAACGATGGTCAAAATGATGAGTAGAATTGAAAAAACTATTAACGAAAAGGTTACTGAGAATATAGAATCCCTAAGGACAGAAATGAGAGCGAATCTGACAGAAATTAAAAATTCTATGAGCCAAATGCAGGCAAAACTAGAGGCTCTGACGGCCAGGGTCACCGAAACAGAGGAACGGGTTAGTGAATTGGAGGATGGGTTAATAGAAGAAAAAACCAAAATAGAAGCTGCTCTTAAAAATATCCAAGCCCGCGAATGTAGGTTACGGGAGATTACTGACTCAATGAAACGATCCAATGTCAGAATCATCAGCATCCCCGAGGGGGTGGAGAAAAACAGAAGTCTAAAAGACATATTAGAACAAATTGTAGCTGAAAACTTCCCTAATCTAGCGAGGGAAACAAACATTCATGTCCAAGAGGCAGAGAGGACCCCTCCCAAGCTCAACCATGACAAACCTACGCCACGTCACATCATAGTGCAATTCGCAAATATTAGATGCAAGGATACAGTATTGAAAGCGGCCAGGGCAAAGAAATTTCTCACGTACCAAGGCAAAAGCATCAGAATTACGTCAGACCTGTCTACACAGACCTGGAATGAGAGAAAGGGTTGGGGGAGCATATTTAAAGCTCTTTCAGAGAAAAACATGCAGCCAAGGATCCTTTATCCAGCAAGGCTGTCATTCAGAATTGATGGAGAAATAAAGACATTTCAGAATCGCCAGTCACTAACCAATTTCATAACCACGAAACCAGCCCTACAGGAGATATTACGGGGGGTTCTATAAAAGTAAAAAGGCCCCAAGAGTGATACAAAACAGAAAGTCACAGCCAATACAAACAAAGACTTTACTGGCAACATGGCAACATTAAAATCATATCTCTCAGTAATCAGTCTTAATGTAAATGGTTTGAACCATCCCATAAAACGCCACAGGGTTGCAGATTGGATAAAAAGAAATGACCCATCCATTTGCTGTCTACAAGAGACTCATTTCAAACCCAAAGATGCATTCAGACTGAGAGTAAGGGGATGGAGTACCATCTTTCACGCAAATGGACCTCAAAAGAAAGCTGGGGTAGCAATTCTCATATCAGATAAATTGGATTTTAAACTACAGACTATAGTTAGAGATGCAGAAGGGCACTATATTATTCTTAAGGGAAGTATTCAACAAGTGGATATGACAATTATAAATATATATGCCCCCAACAGGGGAGCAGCAAGATACACAAGCCAACTCTTAACCAGAATAAAGAGACATATAAATAAAAATACATTAATAGTAGGGGACCTCAACACTCCACTATCAGAAATAGACAGAACACCCTGGCAAAAACTAAGCAAAGAATCAAAGGCTTTGAATGCCATACTCGACGAGTTGGACCTCATAGATATATATAGAACACTACACCCCAGAACCAAAGAATACTCATTCTATTCTAATGCCCATGGAACATTCTCAAGAATAGACCATGTTCTGGGACACAAAACAGGTCTCAACCGATACCAAAAGATTGAAATTATCCCCTGCATATTCTCAGACCACAACGCTCTGAAATTGGAACTCAACCACAAGGAAAAATTTGGAAGAAACTCAAACACTTGGAGACTAAGAACCATCCTGCTCAGGAATGACTCGATAAACCAGGAAATCAAAAATCAAATTAAACAATTTATGGAGACCAATGAGAATGAAAATACAACAGTCCAAAACCTATGGGATACTGCAAAGGCAGTCCTAAGGGGGAAATACATAGCCATCCAAGCCTCACTCAAAAGAATAGAAAAATCTAAAATGCAGTTTTTATATTCTCACCTCAAGAAGCTGGAACAGCAACAGAGGGACAGGCCTAATCCACGCACGAGGAAGCAGTTGACCAAAATTAGAGCTGAAATCAATCAAGCAGAAACCAGAAGTACAGTAGAGCAGATCAACAGGACTAGAAGCTGGTTCTTTGAGAGAATCAATAAAATTGACAGACCACTGGCAAGACTTATCCAAAAGAAAAGAGAAAGGACCCAGATTATTAAAATTATGAATGAAAAAGGAGAGGTCACGACGAACACCATTGAAATTGGAAGGATTATTAGAAATTTTTATCAACAGCTATATGCCAATAAACTAAGCAATCTGGAAGAGATGGAATCCTTCCTGGAAACCTATAAACTACCAAGATTGAAACCGGAAGAAATTGATTCCTTAAACAGGCCAATTAATTATGAAGAAATTGAGTCAGTGATAAACAACCTTCCAAATAACAAAACTCCAGGCCCGGACGGTTTTCCTGGGGAATTCTACCAAACATTCAAAGAAGAAATAATACCTATTCTCCTAAAGCTATTTCAAAAAATAGAAACAGAAGGAAAGCTACCAAACTCATTTTATGAGGCCAATATTACCTTGATCCCCAAACCAGGCAAAGACCCCATCAAAAAGGAGAATTACAGACCGATTTCCCTAATGAATATGGACGCCAAAATCCTCAACAAGATACTTGCTAATAGAATCCAACAGTACATTAAAAGGATTATCCATCACAATCAAGTGGGATTCATACCTGGGATGCAAGCGTGGGTCAATATTAGCAAATCAATCAGCGTGATACATCATATCAACAAGAAAAGACTCAGGAAACATATGATCCTCTCAATTGATGCTGAAAGAGCATTTGACAAAATACAGCATCCTTTCCTGATTAAAACCCTTCAGAGTGTAGGAATAGAGGGTACATTTCTCAATCTCATAAAAGCCATCTATGAAAAGCCTACAGAAAATATTATTCTCAATGGGGAAAAGCTGGAAGCCTTTCCCTTAAATTCAGGAACACGACAAGGATGCCCACTCTCGCCACTCTTATTCAACATAGTACTAGAAGTCCTTGCAACAGCAATCAGACGACAAAAAGGGATCGAAGGTATCCAAATCGGTAAAGAAGAAGTCAAAACGTCTCTCTTCGCAGATGACATGATACTGTATATGGAAAACCCAAAAGAAGCCACTCCCAAACTATTAGAAGTTATAGAGCAATTCAATAATGTGGCGGGATACAAAATCAATGCTCAGAAATCAGTTGCATTTCTATACATGAATAATGAGACCGAAGAAAGAGAAGTTAGGGAATCTATCCCATTTACAATAGCACCAAAAACCATACGTTACCTTGGAATTAACTTAACCAGAGATGTAAAGGACCTATAGTCTAGAAACTATAAGTCGCTCTTGAAAGACATTGAGGAAGACACAAAAAGATGGAAAAATATTCCATGCTCATGGATCGGAAGAATTAACATAGTTAAAATGTCCATGCTACCCAGAGCAATCTACACTTTCAATGCTATCCCGATCAAAATACCAAGGACATTTTTCAAAGAACTGGAACAAACAGTCCTTAAATTTGTATGGAAACAGAAAAGGCCCCGAATCTCCAAGGAACTGTTGAAAAGGAAAAACAAAGCTGGGGGCATCACAATGCCGGATTTTGAGCTGTACTACAAAGCTGTGATCACAAAGACAGCATGGTACTGGCACAAAAACAGACACATAGACCAATGGAACAGAATAGAGAACCCAGAAATGGACCCTCGGCTCTTTGGGCAACTAATCTTTGATAAAGCAGGAAAAAACATCCAGTGGAAAAAAGACCGTCTCTTCAATAAATGGTGCTGGGAAAATTGGACAGCTACATGCAAAACAATGAAACTTGACCACTCTCTCACACCATACACAAAAATAAACTCCAAATGGATGAAAGACCTCGATGTGAGACAGGAATCCATCAAAATTCTAGAGGAGAACATAGGCAGCAACCTCTACGACATCGGCCAAAGCAACCTTTTTCATGACACATCCCCAAAGGCAAGAGAAACAAAAGATAAAATGAATTTATGGGACTTCATCAAGATTAAAAGTTTCTGCACGGCCAAGGAAACAGTCAGAAAAACTAAGAGGCAGCCCACGGAATGGGAGAAGATATTTGCAAATGACACTACAGATAAAGGACTGGTATCCAAGATCTACAAAGAACTTCTCAAACTCAATACACGAGAAACAAATAAACAAATCAAAAAATGGGCAGAAGATATGAACAGACACTTTTCCAATGAAGACATACAAATGGCTAACAGACACATGAAAAAATGTTCAAAATCATTAGCCATCAAGGAAATTCAAATCAAAACCACACTGAGATACCACCTTACGCCAGTTAGAATGGCAAAAATAGACAAGGCAAGAGACAACAATTGGAGAGGATGTGGAGAAAGGGGATCCCTCCTACATTGTTGGTGGGAATGCAAGTTGGTACAGCCACTCTGGAAAACAGTGTGGAGGTCCCTTAAAAAGTTAAAAATTGAGCTACCCTATGATCCAGCCATTGCACTACTGGGTGTTTACCCCAAAGATACAGACGTAGTGAAGAGAAGGGCCATATGCACCCCAATGTTCATAGCAGCATTGTCCACAATAGCTAAATCGTGGAAGGAGTCGAGATGCCCTTCAACAGATGACTGGATTAAGAAGTTGTGGTCCATATATACAATGGAATATTACTCAGCTATCAGAAAGAACGAATTCTCAACATTTGCTGCAACATGGATAGCACTGGAGGAGATAATGCTAAGTGAAATAAGTCAAGCAGAGAAAGACAACTATCATATGATTTCTCTCATCTATGGAACATAAGAACTAGGATGATCAGTAGGGGAAGAAAGGGATAAAGAAAGGGGGGGTAATCAGAAGGGGGAATGAAACATGAGAGACTATGGACTATGAGAAACAAACTGAGGACTTCAGAGGGGAGGAGGGTGGGGGAATGGGATAAACCGGTGATGGGTAGTAAGGAGGGCACGTATTGCATGGTGCACTGGGTGTTATACGCAACTAATGAATCATCGAGCCTTACATCGGAAACCGGGGATATACTGTGTGGTGACTAACATAATATAATAAAAAATCATTAAAAAAAAAAAAAAAAAAAGACGACCTATCCACCCTGCAGGGTAGGCCCTGGGATTGAATGGGATAAAAATAAAGCTGAAACCCATGAAAAAAAAAAGAATAATATAATACACCCCATTTATATGAATGAATCAATCATCCAGACAGAAAATCAATAAGGAAATACTGGCTTTGAATGATAGTCAACCAGATGAACTTAAAAGATGTATATAGAACTTTCCATCCAAAAACTCAGAATACACATAGTTTTCAAGTGTACTTGGAACATTCTCCAAGATAGATCACATGTTCAGCCATAAAACAAGTCTCAATAAATTTAAGGTTAGAATAATATCATACATCTTTACTAACCATAATATAAAACTGGAAGTCAATTACAATAGGAAACAAAGAAACAAACAAACCCTCAGACACAAACCCATGTAACCAAACAACATACTACTAAATAACAAATGGGTCAACAAAAAAATCAGAGTGGAAATGAAAATATACAGGGAGACAAATGAAAATAAGAAGTCAAGGGTTCCAGATCTTTTGGACACACTGAAAGCAATACTTAGAGGAAAATATTTAGTGATACATGCCTACCTCAAGAAATAAGAACAAGCTCAAATAAACCAACTAACCTTATAATGAAGGGAATAGAAAAAGAACAGACTTCACTCCAAATTACAAGAAGAAAATAATAAAGATTAGAATAATATGATAATTTATCAGAAATAAATGAAATTTTAAAAAGATCATAAAACTAGAAGCTGGTTCTTTGGAAAGATAAGTCAATAAACCTGACCAGACCTATAAAGAAAAAAAAAGACAGGACACAAAAAGACGACATAGAACACACCACATAAATACAGGGAATTATAAAGAATGCTATAAAAATTATATGTCAACAAATTGGACAACCTACAAGAAATGGATAAGTTCCTAGAAACACAATATCCTAACAACTGAATCAGAAAGGAGGAGAAAATTTGAATAAACCAATTACTATTATCACAATGGAATCGGTGATCAAAAAAATCCTAACAAACAATAGTTCAGGACCAGATGGACTCACAGGTGAATTCTACCAAACAGTTAAAAAGGAATTGCTACCTATTCTCAAACTATTTCACAAAATAGAAGAGGAAGGAAAACTTCCAAATACACTCGATGAGGCCAGCATTACCCTGATAACAAAACCAGTCAAAGACACTGCAAAAGAAAACTATAGCCTAATATCCTTAATGAACATAGATCCAAAAATCCTAAAATAAAAAATAAAAAATAAAATTAAAAAAATAAAAGTGAACTGCATTCAACAATACCTTAAAAAGTTCATTCATCATGATCAAGTGGGATTTATTTTGGGGATGCAAGAATGGTTCAATATTCCCAAATCAATCAAGTGATACACCACATCAACAGAAGGAATGATAAAAATCATATGATCATCTCAAACACAGAAGAAGCATCTGACAAAATCCAGCATTAATTTACAATAAAAATTCTCAACCAAGTGGGTTTAGAGGGAACATAGCTAAACAAAGTAAGGCCATATATGACAACTTGACAGCTAACAACATACTCAATGATAAAAATCTGAGAGCTCTTCCTTTAAGATTAAGAACAAGACAAGAATGTCCCTTCCTGCCATTATTATTTAACACAGTACTAAAGTCCTAGCCACAGCAATCAGGCAAGGAAATAAAAGGGGTCCATACTGGTAAGGAAGAATTTAAACTGTCACTACCTTCAGAATAAATGATACTATTCATAGAAAATCCAAAAAAATCTACAAAAAAAAACTATTAGGAGAATAAATTCAGTAAAGTTGAAGGATACCAAATTAATACACCAAAATTTGTTGGGTTTCCATTTATTAAAAATGAAGAAGAAGGAAAAATTCAGAAAACAATCCCTTTTACAATTGCACCAAAGATAATACCTAGAAATAAACCTAACCAAGAAGGTAAAAGCCCTATAATTTGAAAACTATAAAATATTGAAGAAAATAATTGAAAATGACATACAAAAAAACTGAAAAATATTCCATGCTTGTAGATTGGAAAAATATTGTTAAAATGTCCAAACTACCCAAAGCAATCTACAGAGTCAATGAAATCCTTATCAAAATACCAATGGCATTTTTCACAGAACTAGAATAAGAAATCTTAAAATTTGTATGGAACCACAAAACATGCCTAATAATAAAAGCAATCTTGAGAAGAACAAAGCGAGAGATATCACAACCCCAGATTTTGAGGTATACTACAAAAAGCTGTAGTAACCAAAACATTAGAGTACGGGCACAAGAATAGGCACATGAGCCAATGGAACGGAATAGAGAACCCAGAAATAAATCCATGTCTATATGGTCAACTAATCTACAAGAAAGGAAGTAAGGATAAACAATGGAAAAAGACAGTCTCCTCGCAAATGATGCTGGGAAAATTGGATGGCTACATGCAAAAGAATGAAACTGGAACACTTTCTTACACCCCACACAAAAATAAACTCAAAAGAGATTAAAGACCTCCATGTGAGACCTGTAACCATAAAACTCCCAGAAGAAAATGTAGACATTAATTTCTTTGACATCAGCCTTTGAAACATTGTTCTAGACGTCTTCTGAGGTCAGGAAAGAAGACCATAGCTAAACTTTTGGAAATACACCAGAATAAAAGGGTTTTGCACAGTGATGAAAACCATCAACTAAACAAATGCAACCTGTTGGATGGGAGAAGATATCTGCAATTGAGATATCTGAGAAGGGGTTAATATCTAAAAAATATAAAGAACTTGCATAACTCAACACACACACACACACACACACACACACAAAATAATCCAATTAAAAATGGGCAGAGGCCCTGAATAGACATTTATTTTTCCCCAAGAAGACATACAGATGGTAAACAGACATGAAAAGATACTCAACATTACTAATTATCAGGGAAATGCAGATCAAACTATAATAAGGTATCTCCTGTCATAATGGCTAGAATCAAAAAGATAAGAAATAATGCTGGCAAGAATGTTGAGAAAAGGAACCTTTGTGAATTGTTGGTGAATATGTAAATTGGTGGAGCCTTTAAAACAGTATGAGATTCCTTAAAAAAAAAATATGATTCAGAAATTCCACTACTGGGTACTTATCCAAAGAAAACAAAAATACTAATTCAAAAAGATACATGCACTCCTGTTTATTACAGCATTATTTACAATAGCCAAAATATGAAAGGAACCCAAGTGTCCATCCATAGATGGATAAAGAAGACACTGTAGATATATAAATGGAACGTTACTCAGCCATAAAAAAGAATGATATCTTGGGGCACCTGGGTGGCACAGCGGTTAAGCGTCTGCCTTCGGCTCAGGGCGTGATCCCGGCGTTATGGGATCGAGCCCCACATCAGGCTCTTCCGCTATGAGCCTGCCTCTTCCTCTCCCACTCCCCCTGCTTGTGTTCCCTCTCTCTCTGGCTATCTCCATCTCTGTCGAATAAATAAAATCTTAAAAAAAAATGATATCTTGTCATTTCCAACAATTTGGGTAGACCTGGAGGGTATAATTTTAAGTAAAATAAGTCAGTCACAGAAAGACAAATACTATATGATTTCACTCATATGTGTAATGTAAAGAACAAATAGACAAAATTCAGAAGTAGGCTCATAAAAACAGAGAACTAGTGAGTGCCAGAAGGGAAAAAAAAAGAACTAGTGGGTACTGGAAGGGAAGGGAGAGGAGTGGGGGGATGAGTAAAAAGTGGTGAAGGGGAGTGGTAGACATAGGCTTCCAGTTAAGGAATGAGTAAGGGATGAAATATATAGCATAGGGAACACATTCACTGGTAAAGTAAATATGTTGTATGGTGAAAGAGGGTAGATACACTTGTGGTGAACATAGCATAACATATAGACTTGTCCAATTGTTATGTTGTATATCTAAAACTAATGTAATATTGTGTGTCAACTATACTTAAAATATAAATATGTATATATATATACATACACATACATACATATATATGGAATGAGGTTGGTGTGGGTGAAAATTGCATCAATACCCCTGGCATTTGGTTGCAGCAATCATTTGCAACGTAGAACCGGGCTGTATTATGGGGCAGTGGGACTCCTTTTGGGATGTTTAGCATCCCTGGCCCTGCCCACTAAATGCAGTGGTGCCCCTCTCCCAAGTCATTTTGATTACAAAAAAATCGTCTCACTGTACAGCATGGTGGCTATAGTTAAAAATATTGTTTTGCATATTTGAAAGTTACTGAAAGTAGATCTTAAGAGTTCTCATCACAAGAAAACAAAAGATGTAACTATGTGTGATAGGAGATGTTAACTAAACTTCCTGTGGTACTCATTTTGTAATAATATATATATCAAATCATTGTTATACTACTTAAAACTAACACAATGTTGGGGCGCCTGGGTGGCATAGCGGTTGAGCGTCTGCCTTCGGCTCAGGGCGTGATCCCGGCGTTATGGGATCGAGCCCCACATCAGGCTCCTCTGCTGGGAGCCTGCTTCTTCCTCTTCCACTCCCCCTGCTTGTGTTCCCTCTCTCGCTGGCTGTCTCTATCTCTGTCAAATAAATAAATAAAATCTTTAAAAAAAAAAAAACTAACACAATGTTATATGTCAATTATATCTTAATTTTAAAAATGAATAAATAAAAGATAAAACGAAGACTGTAACAAGAAACAAAGATGAGCAATCCTAATGATGATGGGATCGATTAAAAAAAAGATAGGATGATTGTAAATATCTTTGCATCCAACATTTGAGCACCTAAAACATATAAAGCAAATATTAACAGATAAATGAAATTGGCACTAATATGAAAATAGTGGGGGACTTTAACATCTCACTTACATCAATGGATAGATCATTGAGAGAGAAAATCAACAAGAAAATAGTGACTTTGAATAACACATTAGACCGTTGGACTTAACATGTATATATGGAATATTCCTTTCAGAAGTTGCAGAATCCACCTTGTTCTCAATTGCAGATGGAACATTATCCAGGGTAGATCATATTACACCACCAAACAAGTCAATAAATTTGAGAAGACTGAAATCATATCAAGCATTTCTGACCACAATAGCATGAAACTAACAATCACTTATAAGAACCAGAAGAAATAGAAACACAAATGAAGGCTAAATAACATGCTACTAAATGACATCAATGAAAAAATCTGAAAGGAAATTTAAAAAAAATACATGGAGACAAATGAAAACATAAACACTATGGTTCAAAATGGCACACAGCTAAAGCAGTTCTAAGAGGAAATTTATGGAGATACAGGCCTACCTCAAAAAGAAGAAAAACTTCAAATAAGCCATCTAACCTTAAAATAAAGGGAGTAGAGAAAGAAGAAACCATATCCAAAGTTACTAGAAGAAAGAAAAATGTAATATCAGAGCAGAGATAAATAAAAGATATAGATTTTGAATAAATAGAGAAGTGTTGGGGGACGCTAAGATGGTAGTGTAGTAGGACCCTAAGCTTGCCTCATCCCTCAAACACAGCTAGATTACTATCAATCATTCTGAACACCCAAGAAATTGACCTCGGGACTGACAGCACAAACTGCACAGCTACAGGGACAGAAGAGGCTGCACTGAGGAAGGTAAGAAGTGCAGAGACATGGTTCAGGGGCGAAACAGATCACAGGTGCTGCAAAGGGAAGGGAGTCCCTGTCACAGGGAAAGGCAAGAGAGAGTGGAGTATACAAGGTGCACACAGGGAGAACATTTCCTAAAGCCGTTGGCTGGGAAAAAGAGAGGCTGATTTTCATGAGATTTTGCAACCAGCAAGGCTCAAAGACAGGAGTTTTAGAGGTTCCTGTGCTTGGCTGAGATAGAGACCTGAGGATGTTGCCCAACTTCTGGAGAGGGGCAGGAGAGCAACCCCAGGGGACAGACCGTGTGACCTAAGGATTGCCTAAGGCACATGGGAAGAGACCGTTGGTATTTTCTGGAGAGCATTGTGAGATGTAGCATTGCCTCTCTCAGGACAAAAGAACCAGTGGGTGCCATTGCCTTCCCCTGCCCCTTAGCAGAGGTGCAGACATGTGCTGACGGCCGCTAACCTGGACACTGGCTGTTTAGCCTGCTTAGCTCTAAACCCCATGCCCCTGCACTCTGGCGGGATTGCCTATCTGGGTCAAATCTGCATCACTCCCAGTACAAGCAGGACCCATTGCCAGAGAACCAGCCCAGGTCCCTGCCACACCATGTCCCTGAAGTTTGGAATTTAAATCAGCAGGCAAGGCTGGGATAAAGCCCAAGGTACACTGAACTGCTCCAGGCAGGCAGGTGACCCACAGACAGATAATGGGAAAACGGTGAACTGAAAAATGTCTGGGACACATGAGGGGAAATTATTCACTCCTTTGAAAATGCTTCTCTGAGAGCAGGAAGCAAAGACTCCCCTCTACGGGGGCAAAGGAGATGGCTGGTGGCATTTCCGTCCATGCCACTCAGCACAAACCAACTTCAGTAAACAGCACAGCACCAACACTGGTTGCCTAACCTGCTTAAGCCAAGTCCCACCCCTCTGTACCTTCTCAGGCAAGTGTGCCTAAAAACCAGCACAGCAGAGCCCTTCCTCAGAAGACCAGCATGAGCCCCTGCATGCACTACATCTACTGACAGAGTTCTGCAAAGCTTCAGTTCTAGTGGAAATGGCATCAGGTCTCTTTTAACAAGCATGCCAGAGTACAACTAGGTGAAACTTGCCACACTGTGGCCAAAGTCCAAACACTCCCCACTGCAGGTAAGGAGAACCTCTTCAGACAACTGACATGAGAGATAGAGCAGCCAAAACACGGCAGCAGAGTACACAGAGCACACACTAGACCCGCTTCCTGAAGCCCCAGGCCCTGGACATTATATGACCTCTTCTTCATAAAGCCATTACTCCCAGGAGCAGGAAACATAACAGGCTTTTCTAACACACAGAAGACAGAGACCTAGACAAAATGCCAAGATGGAGGAATTCATCCCAAAAGAAAGAAGAAAAGTTCAGGGCCAGGCATCTATTGAAGCAGATATAAATAATATGCCAGATTCAGAATTTAAAGCAACAATCATAAGGATACTGGCTGGGCTTGAGAAAAGCATGGAAGATATCAGGGAGACCCTTGCCACAGAGATAAAAGAGCTAAAAAACAATCAGGCCAAAATGACAAATGAAATAATTGAGATTTGAAACTGACTGTATGTCATGACCACAAAGATGGAAGCAGGGGAATGAATAAGTGATGTAGAAAGAATAATGGAAATAATGAAGATGAACAAAAGAAAAATTTTGCACCAGGAGAGTAGACTTAAGGAACTTGGTGACTCTATCAAACGTAATAACTTTTGTATCATAGGATTCCCAGAAGAAGAGAGAGAAAAGGGGTGAGAAGGTTTACTAGAGGAAATTATAGCTAAAAACTTCTCTAATCTCGGGAAGGAAATAAACATCCAAAACCAGGAGCCTCAAAGAATTCCTATCAAAATCAACAAAAGCAGGCTAACATTAAGATCTATTGTAGTTAAATTTGCAAAATATAGTGATAAAGAAAAAACAACAACAGTAACAATACTACTACTACTAATTTCTCTGAATGTAAATGGACTACATTCTCCAGTCAAAAGACACAGAGTATCAGAATGGATGAAAAAACAAGACCCATCTATATGCTGCCTACAAGAGACTCATTTTAGATCTAAAGATTCCTGCAGTTTGAAAGTGAGGGAATGGAAAAATATTTATCATGCAAATGGTCATCAAAGGAAAGCTGGAGTAGCAATATTTATGTCAGACAAACTAGATTTTAAACCAAGGACTGTAACAAGAGATGAAGAAGAGCACTACATCATAATAAAGGGGACTATCTAATACGATCTAACAATTGTAAATACTTATGCCCCAACTTGGGAGCACCCAAGTCTATAAAATAATTAATAACAAACAAAGAAATGTGTTGATAATAATAGTAGTAGAGGACTTTAACACCTACTTACATCGATGGATAGATTATCTAAGTAGAAAATAAAAAAGGAAACAATGGCCTTAAATGACCCATTAGATAAGATGGACTTAAACATATTCAGAATGTTTCATCCTAAAGCAGAACAATGTACATTCTTTTAAAGTTCACATGGGACACTCTCCAGAACAGAGTACATACTAGGTCACAAATCAGGTCTCAACAATTATAGAAAGACTGGAACCATACCGTACATATTTTCTGACCACAACATGATGAAACTTGAAGTCAACCACAAGAAAAAATTTGGAGGGGCACCTGGGTGGGTCAGTCAATTAAGCATCTGTCTTTGGCTCAGTTCATGATCTCAGGGTCCTGGGATCCAGCCCCACATTGGGCTCCTCTGCTCAGCATGGAGCCTGCTTCTCCCTCTCCTCCCTCTGATCCCCCCCCACTCATGCTCTCTCTCTCTCTCTCTCATGAGTTCATTCTCTCAAATAAATAAATAAATAAATAAAATTTTAAAAAAGAAAAAAATTTGGAAAGACCACAAATACAAATACACAAATAATACAAAGTTAAAGAACATGCTATTAAAGAATGAATAGGTCAACCAGGATATTAAAAGAGAATTTTTTAAAAAATACATAGAAACACATGAATATGAAAGCATGACAGTCCAAAAACCTTTGGGATGCAGCAAAAGTGGTCATAAGAGGGAAATACAGAGCAATACAGGCCTACCTCAAGAAGCAAGATAAATCTCCAACAACCTAACCTTACACCTAAAGGAGCTAGGGGGGAAAAAAAGTTCTAAAGCCAGCAGAGGGAGGGAAATAATAAAGATTAGAGCAGAAAGAAATGTTATAGAAACAAATGAAAAAGCCCAATAGAACAGATCAGTGAAACTAGGGGCTGGTTCTTTGGAAAAAATGAAATAAAATAAACCCCTAGTCTGACGTTTTCTTTTCAAAAAGAGAAAGAACCCAAATAAATAAAATCAAAATGAGAGAGGAGAAATAACAACCAACACCACAGAAATACAAACAAGTATAAGAAAATATGAAAAACTATATGCCAACAAATTGGACAACCTATAAGAAATCAATAAATTCCTAGAAACATATAAACTACCAAAATTGAAACAGGAATAGAAAACTTAAACAGATGAATAACCAGCAAAGAAATTGAATCAGTAATCAAAAATCTCCCAACACAAGCCCAGGGCCAGATGGCTTCACGGGGAAATTCTGCTAAACATTTAAAGAAGTAGTATTACAATTCTTAAACTATTCCAAAACATAGAAATGAAAGGAAAACTTCTACACTCATTCTATGAGGCCAGCATTACCCTGCTTCCAAAACCAAACATTCCACTAAAAAAGAGAACTACAGGCCAGTATCCTCAATGAGCATGGATGTAAAAATTCTCAACAAAATACCAACAGATTAAATCCAACAGTACATTAAAAGGATTATTCACCACGATCAAGTGGGATTTCTCCCTGGACTACAAATCTGGTTTGATATTTGCAAATCAATCATTGTGATACACCACATTAATAAAAGGATAAGAGCCATATGATCCTCTCAATAGATGCACAAAAAGCATCTGACAAAGTATAACATTCTTTCTTGATAAAAACCCTCAACAAAGTAGGGATAGAAGGAATATACCTCAGCATAATAAAGGCCATAAATGAAAAACCCACAGCTTATATCATCCTCAATGGAGAAAAAAAATGAGAGCTTTTCCTCTATGGTCATGAACAGGACAAGGATAGCCATTCTCACCACTATTGTGTAACATAGTATTAGAAATCCTAGTCTCACCATTAGACAACTAAAATAAATAAAAGGAATCCAAATTAGCAAAGAAGTCAAACTTTCGCTATTTGCAGATGACATGATACTCTACAGAGAAAACCCAAAACAATCCACAAAAAATTACTATAACTGATACATGCATTCAGTACAGTCACAAGACAAAATCGAAGTAGAAAAACCTGTCACATTTCTATATATCAGTAATAAAGCAGCAGAAAGAGAAATCAAAGAGTTGATCCCATTTACAATTGCACCAAAACCCATAAGATACCAAGGAATAAACTAACCAAAGAGGTAAAAAAAATCTGTACGCTGAAAACTATAAAATATTGATGAAAGAAATTGAAGAGGACACAAATGGAAAAACATTCCATACTCATGGATTGAAAGAATATTGTTAAAATGTCTAAACTACTAAAAGCAATCTTCAGATTTAATGCAATCCCTATCAAAATACCACCACCATTTTTCACAGAGCTAGAACAAACTATTGTAAAATTTGTATGGAGCCACAATAGACCCTGAATAGCCAAAGCAAACTTGAAAAAGCAAAGCAAAGCTGGAGGCATCACAATTAAAGAATTCAAGTTATATTACAAAGCTGTAGTTATCAAGAGAAGTATAGAACTGGCACAAAACCAGATACAGATCAATAGAACACAATAGAAAACCCAGAAATGAATGCACAACTCTATGGTCAACTAATCTTTGACAAAGCAGGAAAGATTATCCAATGGAAAAAATACAGTCTTTTCAATAAATGGTGTTGGGAAAACAGGACAGCATATGCAAAATAATGAAAGTGGACCACTTTCTTACACTATACACAAAAATAAATTCAAAATGAATGAAATGTGAATCAGGAAACCATCTCACATGAGGAGAACACAGGTAGTAACCTCTTTGACATTGGCGATAGCAACCTCTTACCCTGAGGCAAGAGAAACAAAAGCAAAAATAAACTATTAGGATTTCATCAAGATAAAAAGCTTCCACATAGTGAAGGAAACAATCGGTGAAACTAAAAGGCAACCTTCAGAATGGGAGAAGATATTGGCAAATGACATCTCTGATAAAGGGTAATTACCAAATTATGTAAGGAACTTATCAAACTCAACACTCAAAAAACAAATAATCCAGTTAAAAAATGGGCAAAAGAATAAACATTTTTCCAAAGAAGACATCCAGATAGCAAACAGACACGTGAAAAGATACTCAGCATCACTCATCATCAGAGAAATACAAATCAAAACTACAATGAGATATAACCTCACACCAGGCAGAATAGTTAAAATTAACAACACAGGAAACAACAGGTGTTGGCAAGGATGTGCAGAAAGGGAAATCCTCTTGCACTTTTGGTGGGAATGCAAACTGGAGCAGCCACTCTGGCAAATAGTATGGAGGTTCCTCAAAAAGTTGAAAATAGAGCTACCCTATGATCCAGCAATTGTACTATTATTAGGTAGTTACCCAAAGAATACAAAAATAGTGAATATGGCAGCATTAGCAACAACAGCTAAATTATGGATAGAGTCCAAATATCCATCAATTGATGAATGGATAAAGAAGACATGGTATGGAATATATGGAATATATTATATATATATGGACTATATTATATACATATATAAATATATATTATAAATAATATTTATAATGTTTATATTTATATAAAATATTCCATATATACATATATACACACACATATATACATACACATACACGAATATATATACATACACGTATGTGTATATATATATATAAAATGGAATACTACTCAGCCATAAAGAATGAAATCTTGCCATTCGCAATGATGTGGATAGAGCTAGCCAGTATTATGCTAAGCAAAAGAGATTTGTCAAAGACAAATACCATATGATTTCACTCATATGTGGAATTTAAGAAACAAAACAGATGAACATGAGGGGGGAAGAGAGGCAAATCTTAGACTCTTAACTATAGAGAGCAAACTGAAGGTTACTGGTGGGGAGGTGGCTGGGGGAATTGGTTAAATGAGTGGTGTGTTAAGGAGGGCACTGTAGTGATGAGCACAGGATGTTGTATGTAAGTGATTAATCACTAAATTCTACACCTGAAACCAATACTACATCATATTTTAACCAACTGGAATTTAATGTAAATCTTGAAGAAAAAAATAAAACAAAAAAATAATAGAAAATACCAATGAGGAGCAGGGAAAGATGGCGAGGGAGTGGGGGGCCCTATTTCAACCAGTTCCCTGAGTTGAGCTGGGTATCTACCAGACCATCCTGAACACCCACGAAATCAGCCTGACATGTAAGAAGATACATCTGGATCTCTACAAATAGAACACCTCCGGCGCTTGGTCCCCATGTATGAAGTGGGGACCTGAGAGTCTGCAGATATCGGAAGATAAACGGAAGGGGGAGGGACCACCACGCTCATGTGCCAGGAAGGCAGAAGCCTCCCATGCTGGGGAGCGGCCACACTAGCAGACCGGTAGCAGCAAGGAAAGTCTTTAGGATGCCACATCAGACTGAAACCTGGAGCTCGGGAGCACACATGCAAACTGGGGGTAGCTGGTGGTTTTAGAAGCACAAAGGGCAGAGATGTGCCAGCCCTGCAAGTGAGGACTGGGAGAGCGGCTGTGGTGCTCACAACCTGGGACACTGCGGTTTTAGCAGCACAGACAGAAACGAAGTTAGAGTGTCCAGGAGAGCTCAGTGGAGAGCAGACTGTGATCTCGCTGTTCTGAGACAGAGGTTTGGATACAGTCACTGCTGCTCTGACCCTCAGAAGAGACACAGAAAGCTGCCAGGGAAAGCTGCCAGAGAACAAAAGTCCCCCAAAACTGGTTCTCACTGAGCCTATCCCCCCACAAAAGGGGGCAGGGCAACTTTACCCAAACAGGGTTGTCTGAGTATCAGGGTGGCAGGCCCCTCCCCCAGAAGGCAGGCTGAAAAAACAAGAAGCCCCCATCCCTAAGGTCCCTATAAAACAGGTGCATCTTGCTTGGGTCCTGGTCAATAATTTGGACTCTGGACCCTGCAACCACTCCTCATCAGAATGACAAGGAGGGGCAACCCCCAACAAAGGAAAGAAACAGAGACTGTGGCCTCTATCACAGAACTAATGGATATGGATATAACCAAGATGTCAGAAATGGATTTCAGAGTAATAATTATCAAGATGATGTATAGGCTTGAGGAAAATATTAATGAAATTATAGAATCTCTAAGGGCTGAAATGAGAATGAATCTGGCAGAAATTAAAAATGCTATGAATGAAATGCAGTCTAAACTGGGTGTTCTGACTGCCAGGGTAAACAAGGCAGAATGAATTAGTGAGTTAGAGGATAAGATGATAGAAAGGAAGGAAAAGGAGGAACATGGGAAAAAAGACTCCAATTTCAAGAAAAAAAGTTATGGGAGATTACTGACTCAATGAAATGTTCCAATGTCAGAATTATTGGGATCCCTGAGGGGGTGGAGAAAGAGAGAGGTCTAGAAGAGATATTTGAACAAATTGTAGCTGAGAACTTCCCTAATCTGGGGAAGGAAACAAACATTCGTGTCCAAGAGGCAGAGAGGACCTCTCCCAAGCTCAATGAGAACAGACCTACACCACAACATATACTAGCACAATTCACAAATCTTAGATCCAAGGAAACAATCTTGAAAGCAGAGAGGGGGAAGAGATTCCTTACATACAGAGGGAAGAACATCAGAATAACATCAGACCTGTCTACAGAGACCTAGCAAGCCAGAAAGGGCTGGCAAGACATATTCAGAGCACTAAGTGAGAAGAACATGCAGCCAGGGATACTGTATCTGGCAAGGCTGTCATTCGGAATGGATGGAGAGACAAGGAGCTTCCAAGACTGGCAGAAACTGAAAGAATATATGACCACCAAGCCAGCCCTACAAAAAATATTAAGGGGAGTCCTATAAAAGTAGAAAGACCCCAAGAGTGATACAGAACAGAAATTTAGAGATAATCTATAGAAACAAGGACTTCACAGGCAACATGATGACATTAAAATCATCTCTCTCAATAATCACTCTCGATGTGAATGGCCCAAATGCTCCCATAAAACGACACAGGGTTGCATATTGGATAAAAAGACATGACCCATCCATATGTTGTCTACAAGCAACTCACTTTGAACCTAAAGATACATTCAGACTGAAAGTAAAGGGATGGAGAAAAATCTTTAATGCCAACAGACCTGAAAAGAAAGCTGGGGTAGCAATTCTCATATCAGACAAATTAGATTTTAAGCTAAAGTCTGTAGTTAGAGATACAGAAGAACAGTATATGATTCTTAAAGGGTGTATCCAACAAGAGGATCTAACCATTATAATTATCTATGCCCCCAACAGGGAAGCTGCCAACTACATAAGCCAACTGTTAACAAAGATATAGATAATAATACATTGATAGTGGGGGACCTCAACACTCCACTCTCAGCAATAGACAGATAATATAAACAGAAAATCAACAAAGAAACAAGAGCTTTGAATGACACACTGGACAAGATGGACCTCATAGATATATACAGAACATTCCACCGTAAAACAACAGAATACTCATTCTTTTCGAAGGCATATGGGACTTTCTCTAGAATAGACCATATACTGGGTCACAAAACAGGTCTCAATCAATATCAAAAGATTGAGATTATTCCCTGCATATTCTCAGACCACAATGCTTTGAAACTGTAACTCAATCACAAGAAAAAATTTGGAGGAAACTCAAACACTTGGAAACTAAAGACCATCCTGCTTAAGAATGATTGGGTAAACCAGGAAATTAAAGAAGAACTTAAGCAATTTATGGAAACTAATGAGAATGAAAACACATTGGTCCGAAACCTATGGGACACTGCAAAGGTGGTCTAAGGGGGAACTACATAGCCATCCAAGCTTCACTCAAAAGAATAGAAAAATCTAAAATGCAGTCCTTATATTCACGCCTTAAACAGCTGGAGATGTAACAAAAGAACAGAACCAAAGCATGCAAGCAAAGACAACTGATTAAGATTAGAGCAGAGATCAATGATTTAGAAACCAGAAATACAGTGGAGCTGATCAACAAAACTAGAATATGGTTCTTTAAAGGAATTAATAAGATTGATAAGCCACTGGCCAGACTTATTCAAAAGAATAAAGGAACCAAACTAATAAAATTATGAATAAAATGGGAGAGATTACGACTAACACCAAGGACATAGAAACAATCATTAGAGACTATTATCAACAACTATATGCCAATAAATTAAGCAACCTGGAAGAAATGGATGCCTTTCTGGAAACCCATAAACACCAAGACTGAAACAGGAAGAAATTGACAACCTAAATAGGCCAATAACCAGTGACGAGATTGAAGCAGTGATCAAAAACCTCCCAAAAAAGAGTCCAGGGCTTGATGGATTCCCTGGGGAATTCTACCAAACATTCAAAGAAGAATTAATACCTTGTTTCCTGAAGCTGTTTCAAAAAATAGAAACAGAAGGAAAACTTCCAAACTCATCCTATGAGGCCAGCATTACCTTGATCCCAAAACCAGGCAAAGACCTCATCAAAAAGGAGAATTACAGACCGATATTCCTGATGAATATGGACGCCAAAATTCTCAACAACATCCTAGCTAATAGGATCCAACAGTACATTAAAAGGATTATCCATCACAACCAAGTGGGATTCACCCCTGAGATGCAAGGGTGATTCAATACTTGCAAATCAATCAGTGTGATAGATCACATTAATAAAAGAAGAGTCAAGAACCATATGATCCTCTCAATTGATGCAGAAAAAAGCATTTGACAAAAACTGCATCCTTTCCTGATTAAAACCCTTCAGAGTGTAGGGATAGAGGGTACACTCCTCAATTTCATAAAAACCATTTATGAAAAGTGCACAGCGAATATCATTCTCAATGGGGAAAAGCTGAGAGCCTTTCCCTTAAGATCAGGAACATGACAAGGATGCCTACTCTTGCCATTATTGTTCAACATAGTACTAGAAGTCCTAGCAACATCAATCAGAAAACAAAAAAGAAAAAAAAATATTCAAATTGGCACAGAAGAAGTCAAACTCTCTCTCTTCACAGATGACATGATACTTTATGTGGAAAACCCAGAAGACTCCACCCCCAAATCAGTAGAAACTCATAAAACAATTCAGTAACATGGTAGGATAAATAATTGATGCACAGAAATCAGTTGCATTTCTATACACTAACAATGAGTTTGAAGAAAGAAATTAGGGAATTGATTCCATTTACAATAGCACCAAAAATCATATGTTATCTTGGAATTAACTTAACCAGAGACGTAAAAGATCTATACTCTAGAAACTACAGATCACTGATGAAAGACATTGAAGAAGACACAAAAAGATAGAAAAATATTCCATGCTCATCATCGGAAGAATAAACATAGTTAAAATGTCTGTGATACCTAGAGCAATCTACATTTTCAATGCCACCCTGACCAAAATACCAATGACATTTTTCAAAGCGCTGGAACAAACAATCCTAAAATTTGTGTGGAATCAGAAAAGACCCCCAATCGGGAAGGAAATGTTGAAAAAGAAAAAACAAAGCTGGGAGCATCACATTGCCTGATTTCAAGCTGTATTACAAAGCTGTGATCACCAATACAGCATGGTACCGGCACAAAAACAGACATATAGATCAGTGAAACAGAATACAGACTCCAGAAATGGACCCTCAACTCTATGGTCAACTAATCTTTGACAAAGCAGGAAAAACATCCAGTGGAAAAAAGACAGTCTCTTCAATAAATCGTTCTGGGAAAATTGGACAGCTATATACAGAAGAATGAAACTCGACCATTCTCTTACACCATACACAAAGATAAACTCCAAATGGATGAAAGACCTTGATGTGAGAAAGGAATCCATCAAAATCATAGAGGAGAACATAGGCTATAACCTCTTTGACATTAGCCACAGCAACTTCTTTCATGACACGTCTCCAAAGGCAAGGGAAACAAAAGCAAAAATGAACTTGTTGGACTTCATCAAGATAAAAAGCTTCTGCACAGGGGCGCCTGGGTGGCACAGCGGTTAAGCGTCTGCCTTCGGCTCAGGGCGTGATCCCGGCGTTGTGGGATCGAGCCCCATGTCAGGCTCCTCCGCTATGAGCCTGCTTCTTCCTCTCCCACTCCCCCTGCTTGTGTTCCCTCTCTCGCTGACTGTTTCTATCTCTGTCGAATAAATAAATAAAATCCTAAAAAAAAAAAAAAAAAAAAGCTTCTGCACAGCAAAGGAAACAGTCAACAAAAATGGGAGAAGATATTTGCAAATGACACTACAGATAAAAGGCTGGTATCCAAGATCTATAAAGAACTTATCAAACTCAATACCCAAGAAGCAGATAATCAAATTAAAAGCAGAATATACAAATGGACACTTTTCCAATGAAGACATACAAATGGCTAACAGACAATGAAAAAATGTTCAACATCTTTAGCCATCAGGGAAATTCAAATCAAAACCACATTGAGATACCACCTTATACCAGTTAGAATGGCAAAAATTGACAAGGCAACACACAACAAATGTTGGAGAGGATGTAGAGAAAGGGGATCCCTCCTACATTGTTGGTGGGAATGTACGTTGGTACAGCCACTTTGGAAAACAGCGTGGAGGTCCCTTAAAAAGTTAAAAATTGAGCTACCCCATGATCCAGCAATTGCACTACTGGGTATTTACCCCAACGATACAGACATAGTGAAAAGAAGGGCCATGTGCACCCCGATATTCATAGCAGCAATGTCCACAATAGACAAACTGTGGAAGGAGCTGAGATGCCCTTCAACAGACGAGTGGATAAAGAAGATGTGGTCTATATATACAATGGAATATTACTCAGCCATCAGAAAGGATGATTATCCAACAATTGCATTAACATGGATGGGACTGGAGGAGATTATGCTAAGTGAAATAAGTGAAGCAGAGAAAGACAAGTATCACATGATTTCACTCATTTGTGGAACATAACGAATAGCAGGGAGATTGTTAGAAGAAGGGAGGGAAAAATGAAGGGGGGGTAAACAGAGGGGGAAATGAACCACAAGAGACTATGGACTCTGGGAAACAAACTGAGGGTTTTAGAGGGAAGGGTTGTGGGGGGATAGGCTAGCCCGTGAAAGGTATTAAGGAGGGCACGTATTGCATGGAGCAATAGGTGTTATACACAAACAATGAATCCTGGAACACCACATCAAAAACGAATGATGTACTGTATGGTGACTAACATATTAAAAAAAAAAAAAAAGAAAAAATACCAATGAAACTAAAAGCAGGTTCTTTGAAAAGATAAAAATGACAAACTTTAGACTAATCAAAAGAGAAACAGAACACACAAATAAAATCAGAAATAAAAGAGAAATTTGACACCACAGAAATACAAAAGATTATAAGAAACTACTACAAAAAATACATGCCAATGATTGTACAACCTAGAAGAAATGTATACATTCCTAGAAATATAAATCTCCCAAAAATGAATAAGGAAAAATAGAAAACCTGAACAGACCAATTACTAGCAATGAAATTAAATCATTAATAATTTAAAAAACTGCCAACAAACAAGTCCAGGACAAGATGAATTTACAGATGAATTCAACCAAACATATAAATGACTTAATATCTATTCTTCTCAAGCTGATTCAAAAAATAGAAGAAAGAGCACTTCTAAATTCATCCTATGAGGCCATCATTACCCTGATATCAAAACTGGACAAGTCACTAAAAAAAAAAAAAAAGAAAAAAGAAAAAGTCACACATCAGTATCCCTGATCAAACTACATGCAAAAACCCTATATCAAATATTGGCAAACTAAATTCAAAATATATTAAACGGCTCATTCACCATGATCAAGTGGGAGTTATTCCAGTGATGCAAGGATGATTTAATATATGCAAATCAGTGTGATCATCACATTAAGAAAATGAAATATAAAAATCCTACATTCATCTTGATATAGAAAAAGCATTTGACAAAATTTAATATCCATTTGTGATAAAAACTCTCAACCAAGTGGGTACAGAAGAAATATTTCTCAACATAATGTCATATGTGACAATCCCACAGCTAACAACATTCTCAATGGTGAAAAGCCGAAAACCGTTCTCTTAGTTTCCATCAGGAATAAGACAAGGATGTCCACTCTCACTTTTATTCAACATAGTACTAAAAGCAGTAGTTAAAGCATTCAGAGAAGCAGAAAAAAATAAAATAAAAGGTAACTACACTGGTAAGGAAGAAGTAAAACTACTTGCAGATAACATGATACTACATGTAGAAAATCCTAATGACACTACAAAAACAAAAACAAAAAACAAAACAACCCAAAACCTATTAGGAATAATAAACACATTCGGTTAAACTACAGGACAAAATCAATTTGCCAAAATCTGTTGTGTTTCTATACACAAATTGCAAAATAGCAGAAAGGGAAGTCAAGATAATAATCCCATTTACAATTACATAAAAAACAATAAAATATATAGTAATAAACTTAATCCAGAAGGTGAAGGACCCATCCTCTAAAAACTGTAAGACGATGAAAGAAATCAAAGAAAACAGAAATAAATGGTAAAATATTCCATGCTCATGGGTTGAAAGAATCAGCATTGTTAAAATGTCAATACTACCAAAAGTAATCTACAAATTTAATCCAATCCTTATCAAAATAAAGTTTTTTCACATATGTAAAACTAAAAATCCAAAAATTTTAATGAAACCATAAAAGACCCCAAATAAACAAAGTAATCTTGAGAGAAAAGAATAAAGCTGGAGGTATCACAGCTCCAGATTTAAAACCATATTACAAAGCTACAGCAACTAAAACAGTATGGTACTGACACAAAAATAGATAGATCAATGCAACAAAATAGAGAACACAGAAATAAACCCTCACTTACATGGTCAATTAATCTTCAACAAAGGTGGTAAGGACATATAAAACCCACAGGAGGGTTTTAAACAGTGGAGTGACAGGCTGTAATGCAGGCCACCACCATGGTCTCATGACTTCCTATACTCCTTACCCAGATCGACCAGGCCCCTTCATCTGTTACTTACCTGGCCTGTACTATCAATTTCGGTATAGCATATACTCCATGAATGAAAGATGATCATGGTAGTAGAATCTTATAAGAACAGTGTTCAATGACTCCACCTCGAAAAATTCCTCTGTTGACAGAAGCCTCAAGGAGAGATGGGTTTACTGGCAAGCTCTGCATAGTTGTTCAATAGCAACATTAAATAGCGACCTCAAAGATTTTGACACAGATCTTATGGGAATTCCATAAATTTTATGAAGTACATTTGTTATAACACTTATGTTATCTTCTGAGAAATTTATGCCAAGATGTTATTGTAACCAAAGTACATAAAACTCAATTAGCAATCAATATACCGAGTGCACATGCATGCTACCCATGGGTTACAGGTGTGTTGAGAGATCACTTCCTCTCTTCCTTGGGAATACCAGAACCCCTCTCAAGAGCTCCGTCATGGACTCATCCATTTATCCTGATACGTTATAGAATTATTATTTTATATGAATATTGTAAGGTTAAGAAGTCCTGCAATGGACAACAATCATTAATGATATTTTCCAAAAAAGAAGGATAATCAAAAATTTGGCTACTGCTAAGATTATGAGGCTCATTAGGAAAATTTAATGAAAGCTTCCTGAATATATTCCTATTTTTAATGATTTTACAAACTAGAGGAAATACATATAAACAGTAAGGAACACTGTTATGAATGGGGGCACAAGGGGGAGATCAAGGAGGAGCTTAGAAAGAAATGAGAATTTGAGCTATACTTTTTGATGGAGTTGGGAAAAGAGGACTCCTAACTTCCACCACATTGCTATTCCAGAGATCTAACTTTCCATTCCAAGGAATGAAGACCAAGAATAATTTTCACATTTTTGAATTGGCCCAAGAACAAGTCAGCCCAAACTGAGATGTATCAATTCCTTTATAAAGCAGTGTGAAACGGTCCTTCCCTTGCAACTCCTTAACACGCTCCTTCTCAGAACCAAATCACTAGAAGACTCCCTACTAATGAGCTTGTATCCCATGTATACCATAAAGCAACCTCATCAATCTCACACAACAACTGGGAGTTGTGGAGAGCAGAACATGCTACTCACATACCTGATTAAGAAAACTCTGCCTCAGTTCATTGTTGGTTACAGACAGGGGACCTGGGGAATATTTAGCCATAGTCTAGAGATCATGTACACACATACACACTCCAAAAACCCAAAAAAGCCCCAAAGCAACAATAGTGAGAAGCTTCTTAGAGTGTCACTTGGCCTTTGTTGTTTATTCAAAGAAAAATCAACAGATTCAAACTGCTTAACAGTGTTGAACACTGCAATTGTGTAATTCAGAGTTTCCCAGACTTCCTTGATTTACAGGACCCTTAGTGTCTCAGCAATTATTCCACTGTGCTCAATAGGCCAAAAGTAATACCCAATGATTCTGTTTATGAAATAGGGAGATCCAAACAGCCTAATAATTTATGTCTTAACAAATTAGTAACCTTCTGGGAAAAAAATACACAAATTAAAGAATTTTTTTTTCATTTTTAAATAACCGTAATTACATATAAAATGGATTTGTGCTCCTGGAACTTAAACCTTCAAATTAGATTGGATGCTGCCCACCCTCTTTTCTACTCTGTATTGATTTTCATTCACTATTCATTTTTATCACATCAGTGAAAACCCAGCTTCAGAAAGATGTGACCTCACTGAAAGAAATGTAGTGCAATCTAATGTTGAAATATGAACTACCTCAAGCTAGTAGTTCACACCATATCTGACAGATGCCACCTTTTGCTGTGTTTTCCCTGTAAATTTAAAAACTGGCAAATGTAATTCCAAAGACACTCGATAACACAGCCAATCAGAATTTTGTTTTTGAAGAGCCCTGAGTATATCAGGGCTTTAGATCAGTGTCTGTTTTCCATGGGCTTGTTTTTCATCTCAGGGATGAATAACCACTTGAGCCTCATTTGTTTTTGTTTTGGTTCTTAAAAATTCAGCTTCAATTTATTTCTCAATTCTCCAAATGTCTCTGTATCAAACATTATTGATTTGCAATATATTTAAAGGCACAAGGGAAGCAAAGAACTCGCATGTAACTACTCACCCCTAGAAATATGTTCTGTACACATATTATTCTGTATAGTTTCCTTAAAATGGATTACTATGTACACCCCCCCCTTTGTTCTCTATCACCAGACCCTTTACCCAAACACTTCCCACTGACACCTTCTTGACATAACTGTATTTATATATGACAAAATAGTATCTAGGAGACAGGTAATTAAAAGAGCAGATATGAAAAGGCAAGACACTGCAGGAAAAAGAAGGATAGAGGTAAAAAAAATGGAGAAAAACCTTTCTTTACTGATTATTTCATAAATTGAAAGAATCCAAAACCATTGCAATAAAAAGCAACTTATGAAAGTTTTGTTCATAACTACAAAGTTGAGAATACGTTTGTATGTGTATGTATACATGCATATGTGTGTGTATATGCATTTTCTCAGGGAATTCAAATTTTAAGTCCAACAAGAGGAGATCTGAAGCTACTCAAGAGCTAGTATATTGCATATTGCTACATTAGGCAAGAAATACATTATTATTCTCATTTTACAATGAAGTTAGATACTTTGAAAGATAATTCCATTAGTAAGTTGTAACAAATCCACTAGAATACGTCTGTGAGTAGTCAGGGGATTAATCTTTTAACTAACAGGCAATCCCATAGCCTAGCCAATGTTTGGAACTGCTGTTAAGCCCACATTGCAAACTAAGATCTTCATACAGATTTATCTATGATTTTAAGCATGAACATGTAGCCATGCTCCATGCATGGTCACTGACAAATCCTAAAAATTATTGTTCCCATTCTTTTAACAGAATAAGGGGTAGTCCCTCTTCATGGCTCCATGCTATATTTTCCCCTGGACAAAACAACAGGACAAGCCAATGAGGCTAATCATTTGGAGGGGAATGGAGAAAATACTCTGGCAATTTAAAGAGTTGTCATTAGAAAAGAGAGAGAGAGAGAGAGAGAGAGAACAAGTAAAGAGCTTCAAGTGCTCCTGTTTTGGATACTTGATATAAAAGATAGGAAGCATTTACAGCCTTCATGGAGGCTGTAGGGCATTGCCCAGTCCCAAAGAGCTCCATTCACATACAGTTGCAAAAGAGGGTTGCTATTCTGAATGTTTTCTATGTAGTTCTACCGGCATTGTATAATGCTCCAGCCCTGATGGTCTTCAGAGTTTGATAGTTTGGAGTAATTGCCTCTAATATTTTGTAAGATAAACGATAGTATTTTTTATTTTAAATAAAGAGTGTTTTACACTGAAAGCAATCCCTATCAAAATACCAACAGCATTTTTCACAGAATTAGAATAATCCTAAAATTTGTATGGAATCACAAAAGACCCCAACTAGCCAAAGAAATTTTGAAAAAGAAAAACAAAGCTGGAGGTATCACAAGTCCAGATTTCAAGTTATAATACAAAGCTGTAGTAATCAAAACAGTATGGTAGGTACTGGCACAAAAACAGATACATAGATCAATGGAACAGAATAGAAAACCCAGAAATGGACCCATAACTGTGTGGTCAAGTAATCTCAACAAAGCAGGAAAGAATAGCCAATGGGGGGGGGGGAGTCTCTTCAACAAATAGTGCTGGGAAAACTGGACAACAACATGCTAAAGAATGAAGCTGGCCAACCTCCTTATACCATACATGCACGATAGCTACAGTAAATGAGTCTTTTTTTTTTTTTTTTAAGATTTTATTTATTTATTCAACAGAGATGGAGACAGCCAGTGAGAGAGGGAACACAAGCAGGGGGAGTGGGAGAGGAAGAAGCGGGCTTATAGTGGAAGAGCCTGATGTGGGGCTAGATCCCATAACGCTGGGATCACACCCTGAGCCGAAGGCAGATGCTTAACCACTGTGCCACCCAGGCGCCCCGACAGTAAATGAGTCTTAAAAGCAAATGGCTCAACAATGCTTTTAGCCTATATTTATTAACACACTTATTATTGTCTACCCTAGAGCTATTGAAATTGTTAAAGCTACAAAAATAGAGATGCATTTCAAAATGAAAACTAAGTCATTAGGGATGGCCCTCAAAATACCCCCCCTAAAGCAAAGAAAATGTGAGAAATGACTTTTTGTCTTTATCATTGTTGAGCTACTTGGTAATCTCTACAGTAAAAATACAAACATTATAGGTAAAAAGTACTGGTTGGCCCAAGTTTTATTCTCACATGTTCTCAGTCAACCCTGCTCTAATAATTAAAATAGCAAATAAAAATGAATAAATTTCTCCAGAATACATGCATGCCACAACCTTTAGTAACTTACATACAGTCAATGCTCAGTAATAAGACATATACTATGGGCTGACTTGGTGTGATGCAGAAGACAAAGACAAATAAGAAAACCATCTTTTCTCCAAGGGGAATACCACTTAATGGAAGAGAACGATAATTTCACAGATGCAGTACCAACTATGAACCGACAGGTGCTAAAAGTGAAGGGTAAGAAGGGCCATCAGACTAATGTTTGGTACCAGTTGATCGTGAAATAAGAAAAATAAGGAAAATATAAAGAGATTTTTCATAAAGTTAAATAACTTTAGTTGAAAGGACTCAACTTAGGGGTGCCAAGGTGGCTCAGTTGGTTTAGCCTCTGACTCTTGATTTTGGCTCAGGTCATGATTTCAGGGTTCTATGATTGAGCCCTGTGTAGGGCTCTGTGCTGAGCGTAAAGGCTGCTTAAAATTCTCTCTCTTCTCCCTCTGTTCCCCTGCACAAAAGAATGTTTTACACTGAAGATAGAGCACAAAATAAACAGAAGCTTGAAGCAAAAAAAAAAAAAAAGTCTTATAAATCTACTTTTTTTACCTGAAAAACTGTATTTTATTGATCTATTCTTTAAACAGATCGACTTTAAGTATAAGGCCTTCAGTCTGTCAGCTTTTCATCTGCAGTGTGTCTTTCAGATATTATGACACCCCACTAGCATCTTGTCTTATCCTAAGATTCAGGAAAAAAAAAATAGAAAATAACTTTTAAGTACTAAATAGTAATCCACCAATCCATTAGCTTCCTAGATTTCCCTTAAAGGGCCAGTCTTGTATCAATTTACAGAAACACTAAATGTACACATGACTTAATATTTGGTACATTTTCTTTCACTAACATTGATTCATCTGACTCTAGGTATTATATACTACTACCAATTCACATAGTCTGTCCCCCAAACATAATGAGTTAATTTATAATTAAAGTTGAAAATTTACTAGTTAAATGCAGTTATAAATTGAAAAAACAGGTCAACGTTAGACACTTTTAAGGATACAAAATATCCATAAATCTGTTGAGGACAAACCTTTCAGTTTAAGTAAAATGGCAAATTTGTGCCTCTTTTCAAACAAGCTTAAGTAAAACTTTGATTGCAAATTATTCATAAAAATCCTGGCACAGATATGCAGAGTGCAGATACATGGTGCTGGATTTATTTGAATTCAATTGAAATACAGAATTGATTTTTCCTTCCCGGCAGTTTTCTGAAATGTACATTATGGCTTTGTTTAGTTAAACCAGTTATGACACTTGAGCCTCTGAAATGCTAATGAACCTGCACCCAGGCTCCAAGTGTGTTGATTTTGCTTCTTTGGTGGAACAAATTTCAATCCCTTTCAGGCAGAAGACTAAGATGAGCAGATATTTGTGTAATGTATATGTTAATTAAAGCACACTGTTCCCTAAGGGCTGGGAAGCGAAGAATGTATTATTGTGGATATGTTAAGGAAGACACTCACTCATATAAAATTCAAGACCAAGAGAGCAGGGGTAGTATATTGCTAGATGTTATAAAGTGACCTATTATAATAATATATGAAAAAATAAGAAAAAGTCATGCTTTTCAAAATAAATATGGGTGCTTTAATATAACAGCAACGTGGCTCCCATCAAATGTTGCATCAGGTTGACAGGCACTGTAACAGATTTCAAAATGGGGCAAGCCAGCCTAGCTAGGAGATCTCCTTTAAATAGGGTCAGGAGGCCATAAGGGGTGAAGAATTTATGCGTGTCCTCAGGCGAGGAACTACGAACTTTTTGCCAGCTACAAGCCCTCAGCCTGAACCTCACTGCTTCCTCACTATGACATCGTAATTCTTCACTTATAAAGGAGCCAATGTCTTTTGCCAAATTTTAATTTCTCATTTGCATATTAACCTCAGTTAACTTAGTTTCAATCCCTGTTTTCCTAGAGGAAATAAATGAGAACTGTCCTCATGACCATTCACCTTTCTACCTCTTCCCCTTTATTGTCTTCTTTAGACCAGGGTTCATGTTTCTACTTGAATATGTCTCCCAAATTTTAACTCCAATTGCTTAAAAAATGCCTGTTTGCTTAAATTTTTAGTGAATTCTTTCATGGTTGACATTTCTTGGCATCGCTGGCAGGATCCGGAGGAATGGATCCTGGATCCTGGTTGCCTGTGTGGACGTGTGGATGGTGGCTCTAGGAGATCATTGTTCTCTATGCATTTCCAAAGGGTGAGGCGCAGGAGGTCTGGCTGTGAGTTCTCCTGGATCTGAAACTCCTATCTTTTTTACTCAAGATTCAGGCCAGACTTCATTTGAGCAAAGTAACCAGTTCTGTAGTCACTCTTTAGAGAATGCCATTCTCCCCTTAAATGGGGAAGGATTTGGGTTGCAAGATATTTATTGGTGAGTGTCCAACTTATTTTCAAGCGGCCACGTTTTCTTTCAACTTAAATCCTATCTTATTCATAGGGAAAGATTTCCTCTATAACAGCCCTACATGACCAACCTTCTTTGGGAACCCCCGCTGGGTTTATATTTAAAGAATATGGTCCTTCATATTATAAATTTTTGCCCTATTAGACTCACCTTACCCAGGATAATTTAAAACGTCTTTGGCTAAGATGGGACACTTTCGTTATCTCTGAATTATTTAATGTGTGCAAAATTGGAAAGAGAGAGATTATAAAAATCAAAGCAAATAAGCAAATGAGTGGGAAGTTTATTTTAATTGGCATGTGGAGGCCTCCAAAAGAAATACTAAAAAGGTTGCTTCCCTTCAAGGAGTTAACTCAAAATGTTCAAAAGCTAATTGAGATCTTTTGAGAATCTTTCAAATTAGGTATGTGGGCTGAAGCCTCATGAACAGCTTCTCCTCCTCCTCCTTTTGCACTACCCGACATTTCTCCCCTAAGTCTCTCAACATTTTCCTCCTGTTCTCTCTCCCCATGCCGTTTCCACCTCTTCCTATCCACCTTCTTCTCTATAGCCTTAGCAAAACAGCACGTTAAAGAACAATCATTTTAGCTTCTTGATTGTGAATGTTCTTTAAAGTTTCTAAGGGAGGACTGAAGGGGTTGAAAGCAAGTTTACCCCAATATGTGCCACCTTGGCCTATGGACTATTTTGAGCTGAAGGCAATGCAAGCAAGGACAAGGGGCCCCACCCGAAAATGAAACCAGCGTCAAAAGAATTTTACACCACCCTGAAAGGAGTGTGGAGGGTTCATCAGATTAAAACAGCCCACCAACATTCTCATAAACACCCCTAGACTTAGCAACTCTGGGGCAACCCTCTCAGGTACCCCCTCCTTTGGGACATTTGTACTGTCCCTCAATAACTTCGCTTTGCTGCCCACCACTCTTTGTCTGATCTACCTCTTCCTTCTTTACACCTGTGTGACCAAGTGAAGTGGGAAACAGGCAGAAGGAAATGCAGGTAAAATTACATGTCCGTATAACCTGCAGCCCGCTGACAAATACCTGGGCAGGCAGAGTATAGTGTTCCTTCAGGAAGCTCCTGTATTACTGTTAAGGCCTTGCTGGAGGGAAAAACAGCCTTAGTTAGACAATAGTCAGGCCTCCAGTATCCTGTGAGACTTCTTTAGTGTTTGAAAATCCTTTTGGAACTTCCCTTATCTTTCCTGCCCCCAACCCCAAAGTATGTAACCAGTTCCCCCTCACAGTCCAAGGGCAGCAGGGAGCAGCAGGCAGGGCCAGAAGCAGCTCTTTCTGCCCATGGGTGCTGTCCCCTTGCTTTTAACAAAACCACCATTTTGCACCAAAGACGTCTCAAGAATTCTTTCTTGATCATCGGCTCCAGATCTCACCCCAACAAACCTGAAACAAAACCATCAATCCCAAACTAGCTTTTATATCAAATATAATATATATACATACATAATACATATTTCGTATCAAAATATACTTTGTATCCTATGAACTTTAAACAAACCTCACCTATATTCCAACACTGTATCACAAGAACCGTGAGCACTAAAGGAAAAGAAATCCTGAAAAAACCCATCAATCTCAAACTAGCTTTGACACCCAACAGATACAGGGAGATAGATATATCTGTCTATCTCCTGTGAACGTTAAAAGCATTTGCGGTAGTTTTTATCTTTCTGCGTTTTAGAATGCCCAATCTTTATAAGTGCTTGCCTTCAAACCAACGAAATGTTATTTTACAAATTAATTTTAGCTATACCATCTGGAGGTAGAAACACATCTAGGACACAAATATAAACACATGTCAACATTAGAGACAAAACAGAAGCTATAAGATCTGCATCTAAAATTACTGCCATCAAATAGGTACAAAATTTACTACTTACAACAGCTGGTTCTGCGTTTGCTTTCCTGGTAGATGAAATAAGTTAAAGGTATTGGTCTAGCTGGTTAGAGCCTTCTTTTAATATCTGTGGGGAATACACTTAAGATTTTTATTTGTCTTTGACAGGTTAAGCTTTAAATGGCTTTCCCCCCTTGTTTTTATTTGATGAGAACTACCTCCCTGAAATTTGCATTTTAAAAAAGATGGGCTAGATGAAGAATTCTTGCAGAAGACCAAGCAGTACACTGTATATTTACATTGTAAAGGCACAGGGGGACATGCAAGCACTTTCTAGAAGGACTCTTGTTCTCCTAAGGCCAGAATTTCTACCATAAATTTATTGGCCATCCCAAAGATAGCCAAATAAGGAACCGACAACCTGCATGTCACAGGCAGGCAGGAAGCCAATCATGTTCTTCGGCTGTAAAGCAAGACCAGCAAGAAGGAAATAGTTATTCCCAGGAGAAAAAGGATTAATAAGCAATGGGTCTGGATTTGGAAAGGAAGGGATAACACGTGATGTAGTTTGGAATGTAGATGAGGTTGTGGGGGGGTGGGGGGTACCAGAGCCGACAACCAAGAAAATTCTTGAGACGTCTTTGGTGCAAAATGGTGGTTTTGTTAAAAGCAAGGGGACAGCACCCATGGGCAGAAAGAGCTGCTTCTGGCCCTGCCTGCTGCTCCCTGCTGCCCTTGGACTGTGAGGGGGAACTGATTATATACTTTGGGGTTGGGGGCAGGAAAGATAAGGGAAGTTCCAAAAGGATTTTCAAACACTAAAGAAGTCTCACAGGATACTGGAGGCCTGGCTATTGTCTTGTTAAGGTTGTTTTTCCCTCCAGCAAGGCCTTAACATAAGATAGTTGGAAGTTTCCTGGAGGAATGTCACACACATCCCACCCAGGGGTGGGGGTGGAAGTTGCAGGTGTCAGCTTGTGCTTTGTCCTCAGCTAGCCTTCTGCTCCCTCATTAACATGAATTTTTTTAAAGATTTTATTTATTTGAGACACAGAGATGGCACGGGGCGGGGGGAGTGTAGATGAGAGAGAGAAACAGACTCTCCCCTGAGGAGGAAGCCCAACTCGGGGCTTGATCCCAGGACTCCAAGATCATGACCCAAGCCTAAGGCAGACACACAACCGACAGAACCACCCAGGTGCCCAGGATAACATGAATTTTTATTTCCCCCTCTCAACTGTGCTCCGGAAGTAACCTATCAAAAACAAAACCAAAACCAAAACCCCCCCACAAAACAAAACAAAAAACTTTGTAGGATTCTCCCTGGGTTTACATTTTTTATTATAGCCCTTACTCTTTAACCAAGGAGTGAAATGTCTGAGGAAGATCTCCTGTCACTTCAGGTAGTTTTGTTTTAAAATGTAATTGTCTCTTCAGAGTGGAAAGGCAGTTGAGACACAAAATTAGTAGCTGGTGTACTCAGGTCAAGACGGGCAGAAGGGAGGAGTAGAAGTCACCTCAGTCGTACAGTGTTTTGTCTTAGGTATCGCGCGCGCGCGCGCGTGTGTGTGTGTGTGTGTGTGTGTGCGTGTGTTAACCTTTGTAACGAATCTTTTAATGAGACTACTTTGGAATCTTGAAGGCTTTTGGAAGCTTCTGTATGCCAGTTAAAATAGACATGCCATTTTGTTTAATTTGGGAACACTTAAGTGTACTTCTTAAATGAACAATCTTGTCTAATTGGAACATTCCCCATAATGACCACTGCAATTTTATGTGGTTTTGGTTTTTTTGTTTTTTAAATTTCATCTTGTTAGATAGCTGCAACTTCTGGGACTGTAATTCTTAAAGATAAGCAGGTGTGCAGGAAGGTAGTGTGCTTGACTCTTTAAAACCCAAGTATCTCATTAGCTAAGACTTGGGTTTCCTGGAGCCAAACTAGTCCAGAAAAGGAATGTGCTGCTGGGTTGGGGATTGTGCATGTTACACAGTGGAGCTTGTTGCACAGAAGTTTTCTTCAAGTTGGCAGGTGATCCAGTGTCAATCTAACCTGTTCCATGACCAACTTGTCCTATTACGGGAGTCTTTTTGAGATGGCAAGTGATGTGGGAAACAAAGGCAGAAGAAAAATTATGAAATTTCCTTACTACCTACAGCCCATTGACAAGGCCTTTAAACAGGCAGAGTGCCATTCCTATAGGGACTCAACTGCCTCAATGTTAATACTTTGCTAAGGGCAAAAGGCAGTCCTAGCCTGAACGCACCCCACTCCCCAGGATCTTGTAAGTCTACTTTAGCGTATAAAAATTCCTTTGGAAATTTCCTTTATTCCTTTATTCTAAAACCCCAAGCATATGGCCCAACAATATACATCTGAAGGGTCTCATGACTAAGGTTTTATTAGATGGTAAGAAATGACCTTTGGCCAACAATAGCTAGCCCTCTCAAGGTCCTGGAAACCTTGCTTCCAAAATTCCTTGGAGACTTATGTTATTCCTAATTCCCTCCCAACTTGAAAGTATATAATGGGCCACGCCTCATGACCCCAGTGCAGCTCTTTCTGCCCATGGGTCCTGTCCCCACGCTTTAATTAAAATCACCTTTTTGCACCAAAGACATCTCAAGAATTCGTTCTTGGCTGTCAGCTTCGAACCCTATCGTCTTTCCTACATCAGCGAGCACTGTAATATCCTTTAAATACTTAACCTTTGCCCATCAATTTTTGCAGCTTTTTGGGCTCCTAAATGCCACTGGCAATAGCCTTTATTTACACAAGACAAGACAAACACTGGCCTTAATATATTCGAAGTACTGCATCCTGACCATAAGAAGGCCCTGTGAACACCACCACCAATTCCTGTGAAACCTTACTGATATTTTCTGCCCAGGAATTATGGACTGGAAAAGCTAGGGGCTTGGGTCTAGTCAAAAATATACCAGCTCTACTGGGCTCTGAGTATAACTGTCCGCCAGCTCAAGTTGACCAGCTCTGTAAAGGAAAGCCAATCAGATCAGTAGCTCAAAATGAAATAGAACAGAGCTCAGACTTCAAGGAATTTACATACAGCCCTCTGAAATGGCAAGAAAGACAGTGAACTGAAAGGGTTCACAGATTCCACACCTGTGTTTCTTACTGTCTAAAGATGCTGCTGCAAGTTCACTCTGGATCCCACCACTCCCACCAACTCTGTTAAACAAAACTCAACTAAGTAAGTTTGGAGACCTAACTGGCTTTATTAAATGATGCACGAATCAGGCAGCACCTCCCCTAGCAAGTAGAGAGGTGCTCTGAGGAGTTGTACAAGATGCAAGGTTTTTATAGGAAGGAGAGTGGGGCAAAGAAGTTATGAGCAGAAGAAAAGAAAGGATTATTTCAGTCCAGGTCACTTTCCTTTGGGGGAAAGGGCAGAAGGTCTCATCAGGCAGATTACTTCATCTTCCTTTAGGGGATGGAGAGGGCACATGTCATGGATTTCTTCATTGGTGCTGATCAGAAAACTCCTGACTATTTAAGGCCACATTTCTGGGGGAGGTTGAAAGTACAATTATATCGAGTACTAAGCCCCAGTTTGGGAACTTGGTGTAAGTGACACTGAGTAAGGGACAGGTGGGGCTAGGCAGGGAGAGGTAGGTAGGAGGCTATGGGATCGGGCTCACAAAAATCCCCAAAAATGTGGAGGTGTAAGGAAACCAGAGATAAGGGAACAAACCAGACCATCCTGTCCTAGATGTCAGAGGTGGGGTCTTGTTATAACAGCTGCATGTGACCAACAAAAAATTGTTGGACCCTAAAAAGGAAGTAAGCCATTGAAAGTGTTATCACTGGTCCCTATTAAGTGGTGCTGTCAATAGAGATGTTAAAAGGACTTAAGTTCCCTGGTTAAATTTCTATAAAAGACCAACCTTAAAGTCCCTCAGTGGAAATGCTGTCTAGACTCCTCTCACTTGTCAGAGCTTTTTCTGTATCCTTGCTTAATAAACTTTAAAAAAAATTTTTAAATTTAAATTCAATTAGCCAACACATAGTACATTAGTGTTTGATGTAATGTCCAATGATTCATCAGTTTCATTTAACACCTAGTGCTCATCACATCACATGCCCTCCTTAATGCCCCTCACCAAGTTACTCCATTCCCCCACCCACCACCCCTCCAGAAACCCTCAGTTTCCCAGAATCAAGAGTCTCTCATTGTTTGTCTCCCTCTCTGATTTCTTCCCATTCAGTTTCTCCTCCCTTCCCCATTGTCCTCTGCACTATTCCTTATATTCCATGTATGAGTGAAATCATATGATAATGGTCTTTCTCTGGTTGTCTAATTTCCACTTAGCATAATACCCTCTAGTTCCATCCATGTTGATGCAAATGGTAGGTATTCAGCCTTTCTGATGGCTGAGTAATATCCCATTATATATATGAACCACATCTTTATCCATTCATCTGTTGAAGGTCATCTAGGCCCCTCCCACAGTTTGGCTATTGTGGCATTGCTATGAACATTGGGGTGCATGTGTCCCTCCTTTTCACTACAACTGTATCTTTGGGGTAAGTAGTGCAATTGCTGGGTCGTAGGGTAGCTCTATTTTTAACTTCTTGAGGAACGTCCTTACTGTTTTCCAGAGTGGCTGTACCAGCTTGCATTCCTACCAACAGTATAAGAGGGCTCCCCTTTCTCTACATCCTCGCTAACGTTGTTCCCTGTCTTGTTAATTTTAGCCACTCTAACTGGTGTAAGGTGGCATCTCATTGTGGTTTTGATTTGCATTTCCCTGATGCTGAGTGATGTGGAGCACTTTATCATGTGTCTTTGGGCCATTTGTATATCATCTTTGGAGAAGTATCTGCACAGTCAATGCAATCCCTATCAAAAAACCATTGACATCCTTCACAGAGCTGGATCAAACAATCCTAACATTTATATGGAACCAGAAAAGACCCTGAATTACCAAGGAAATGTTGAAAAAGAAAACCAGAGCTGGGGGCATCACAATGTCTGACTTCAAGCTATACTACAAAGCTGTGATCATCAAGACAGCATGGTACTGGCACAAAAGCAAACACATAGATTAATGTGATGAGGGAACAGAAGGCAAGCTGAGGACAAAGCAGAAACTGACACCCTGCAACCCCTCCCCCCACCCCGCCGGGACATCCCAGCTGAAGGGAAAAAAAATAATAGTTAACTTACGGAGATCACAATCCTGCAGGACATGAGTCTCCCTCAGTTTTACAAATGTCTTAGCAATTTACAAGAACAAAGCTATCAATAACCTAGCTTCCAGAAGGTTATGTATGTAGACACAATTAGATTTCCTTACTACCTATAGCCCATTGACAAGTCCTTGAAACAGGCAGAGTGACATTCCCCTAGGAACTCAACTGCCTCAATGTTAATACTTTGCTAAGGGCAAAAGGCAATCCTAGTCTGGGTCCCCCCTCCCCCAGGATCCTCAAAGTCTACTTTAATGTATTAAACTTCTTTTGGAAACTTCCTTTATCTCTAAACCCTCCCAAGTTACCTGTTAGCAATCATCCCCCAAGCATATGGCCCACCGATATACATCTGAAGGGTCTCATGACTAAGGTTTTATTAGATGGTAATAAATGACCTTTCCCCAACAATAGCTAGCCCTCTCAAGGTCCTGGAAACCTTGCTTCCAAAATTCCTTAGAGACTTATGCTATCCCGAACCCCCTCCCAACCTGTGGCTATATAATGGGCCACTCCTCAGGACCCCAGTGCAGCTCTTTCTGCCCACGGGTCCTGTCCCCGTGCTTTAATAAACCACCATTTTGCACCAAAGATGTCTCAAGAATTCTTTCTTGGTTATCGGCTCTGGACTGAACCCCACCCCACCCCATCTCACCCATATCCCACAATCTCATCAATATGATGATTTTGTCTCACGAAGTTTTCATGGGTAATTGTTAAGAACAAATATGTTGAACAAATTAAGTTTTGTAGGTAAACTTTTAAATAGTTCCAAAATATTTGCTAACCTAAAACTTTGCAGTTTTGCTAGATTAAGTGATATATTGGGTTGAATTTATTGGATACCTATGTCTTTTCCAAACAAGATAAAATACCAAACTATTGATTCAAACATAGATTTATGTACTTGTGTTGTATCACAGAAAAACTAAAGATAAATTCGGGTCTGTTAGATGTTTTATGCATTACTGAATGATCATACTACAAAAAAGCACGTTTCCAAAAATTTTTAGATTTATTCATAAATTCGCAAATTTAAAAAAATGCTGCCTACTACTTAGTTTTTACTAGAAATTAAGGTTTCTAAGCATTAAGGATTATAATAAATGCAATTAAAACTATTGGAAATACTAAGGGAAGCAACTCTGTATGCAAGAGAAGAGATATATTTTTGTTAAAGAAGATATGAGAAATGGGAATACATTTTTGTGGAAGGGAAAGTAAGTAATTTTGTCCTAAAATGAAACTGGGTGGGTACAGTGAAGGAAAACTTCAGATAAAATATAAATGAAAAAGTTGTAGAAAATTTGTGAAAAAAGAATCTTTAGGAAAGAATTTTATGAGTGGTCAGAACTAAGAATGAAATAAATGAAAAACATATTCCTGGAATATTCCAAAAGATTTGATAATTAGTTTCTTTAATATGCAAAATATGTAGAAAATATTGCCAAATAATAAGCATTCTTTAGATTATGTTTATAAGATTGTGGCATATGTAGAGTCCATTCTGTTTCTGCAAAAATGGCCCATCATCAGGTTTTTGCCATTCTAATGTTCTTGTGACATGCCAATAGTCTACTTCTGAAAACAAATTAATATATACAAATAATGGCTGTAAATTTAATAAACGGGGCTATGAGAAGCCCAAGACAGCCACTCGGTTCTTCCTGGATCCCTGACAAACCCCTTTTCAGTTTTTACCTTCCTTAACCCACAATAATACATTCAAAATGACTCAAATTATGAATAGACATTGGTGTAGAAACTTCTATAAGATTTTAAAACCTGAAACTGGCCCTCATTAAGCTGCCATTTAGTATGAGTTATCAATATGTTGTTACTGTATATATGAATTCTGGATGGGTCAGCCTTTCTTTGCTACAAAGCTGATGACCTTGCAGTAAAACAAAACAGAACGAAATTGTTAAAAAAAAAAAAAATTCCCACTTGGGGTGTATTTTCCATTATGTCCAGTGATCAAGGCACCCACTCCACTGGACAAATCAAAGACGCCTTAATAAAAACCTTCCAAAAGTCTTGAAATTCTATCAGTGTGCAACCTTCTATTGATCCACTGTTGTCTTGTGCTAGTATGAACTGCTTCTGTTAAGTCTCTAATGTTTATTCTCAGGCCTGTCATCAACCGGTTAAAAAAACCTTTTCTAAACTCATTCAAAAAAGCCTGTCCATCGGAGTCTACAGCCTGGTAACTTGGTATTTTAAAACATCAGAGAAAGACAGCCCGTGTACCATTAAAAGCAACCTTACCAAGTGCTTCTGACCACTGACAAGCTGCAAAACTAAAAGATACTAGAAACCTCTAAATCAAATTGACAAGGAAGAGAATTAACTAACACCAAGGTGTGGACTCCTTCCACCCAAGACACAAGATCAAGACTTCATACTTCAACAAAATATAACATCCTTTCTCTTTCTTTTCCTTTTCTTTTCTCTGGCATTGGCCTAAAAGGATGGCGACCTCATTAGTATCTCCCAGGCCATTGCTAAGCGAAAGTGACCTCTTTTATTTCAGGATAGAAAAAAAAATCTAACCGTGTGTCTAACTTTTCACAAGAAAAAAATAAGACATCTCATGGGTCACTCCCCTAAGTTCACACTGCTGAGTTAAAAAGGAAGCCTCTTTTGGTGGATCCCCGTTTCCCCTGTTAGGGATAAATGTAAATGAAGTTATGATCAAAAACTTCTTAATTCTTAAAATTATTACAAAATCATCTAAAAGCAATAACAGCCTAATAAAAATCCATAGTTTCTCTGTCCTAAGTTGTACTTAATCATAGAATAGCTCTTGGGTATCATTGAACTGAGCAAGGGGGTGTCTGTGCTGTGTCTAACTCCCTGCTGTGCCTGGATTAACACTTCTGGGGAAGTTAAATCTCAATTACATAGGAATAAGTTGCTTGGCTTAAAAAAAAAAAATCAGGACATATAGATACCAAAGGAGCTACGAAAACTGAACTGTACTGGGGGAGATGAGGGAGTAGGAGGATGCTAAACTCACTTCATTTCACAGATATACCTAGATAACATACACATCAATGTAAAAAAAAACATAGAAAATGTCTTGAAGACTGGCAGAACAGATTCTCCAAAGCTAAATATAGAGAAGAGGCCACACTGAAGAGGGTACGGAGGGTCAGAGACTGGTGTGGAGCTAAATGGACCCTCAGGACTGTCCCTGGGAGGGAGAAATACCATGGATGTAAAGAGGAGAGATAAACAGAGCCTCACACCAGCTCTACCACCAGGCAGAGGGAACCCACACAGAGAAGATGAATTCCCATAATATTTGGCTTTGAAAACCAGAGGAAACTAATTTCATGAATTCCTATGATCAGTGGGACTTAACCCCTGGAATTTTAAACATCAGTGGGCTCAGCTCTGGTAGAGCCTGTAGGCCAATAGGAACCTGAGTCTCCACCCTTGAAGAAACAGCACAACAAACACACCCACAAAGATACAGTATAGAAGAAGCATTTTGAAAAATGCCTGAGGTATAAGGGAGGGAGATTGGTTTACTAATCTCAGAGTGTGTGCTGGAGGGGCAGGGATCTTTGGGAGACTTCTTCAAGAGCAGAAGAGCTGGCAGTTGCCATTTCCTTCCCTAGTCCCCAAGCATAGACCCACGGACACCTGTAGGAACGAGTAGAGCTGGAATACTTTCTGCCTCACTTGCTAACAGCATGCCCCACCCCCATATTCTTCTGCAGATCTGCCCACTCCAACCCGGCTAGCCTTTGCAGTTTGGGGCACTTACAGGTCCTTCCTGCAGAAAACAGTGAGGAACATGCTGGCACTGTGTGTCTTGCCCCTACATTCCTGTGGATTCATCCCCTCCAGCCCTGCAGCAGGAGTTTTCTAAAGCAGCTCCCAGTTCCCTCCCCAAAGCAGATCTGTGTAAATCTTGCTAACATCTCTCTCTTCATCCCTGCATTTTTCTGCAGACCTGCCCCCTCCACTACACACTCGGAGTCCGTCCTAAGTGGTGCTACTAGCCAGGCAGTGTGCAAGGAGCCCCAGTAGGGTACAGCACCAATCCAAAGTGACTCCTGCCCCGGAAAGAGGGGAAGATAACCATGAACACTAGTCTGACTACAACCCTAGTAGCAGGCTGAGGACATACCCCTGGCTTAGCTTCAGACCCTGGCCACCAATGAAAGATTCTCGGGGGACAACAAAGGGAAGCACTGCAGTTTGGTACTACTGCATCTCTGGCAAATGCCTCATGACTCAACCAAAGCGGCCCCACACTGCTCTACTAACAACACAGGGACAACATCTTGCCCATGACAGGCAATGAGAGCCGCTGGAAATGACTGGACTGAAGGCAAAGTGGTTCTGCCACAACAGTAGGGCATGCACAACACACCCAGTTGCCACTGCAGCACCGGGTTCTAGTGAACAGGGGACATTACACTGCAGGACACTATAAGACCTCTTCCTCTATAGGCCACTACTTTCAAGAGCAGGAGATATAGCTGACTTTCCTAACGCACAGAAACAGACACAGTGTTAGACAGAATGAGGAGACCAAGGAATATGTCCCAGATGAAAGAACAGGTCAAAATCACAGCAAGAGAGCTAAGGAAAGAGAGAATTTTAAGTAATGGTCATAAAGATAATCACTGGCCTTGAGAAAAGAGTGGAGGACCTCAGTGAGACCCTTAATAAAAAGAGAAAACATGAAGTACTAATCAGAGATAAAGATCTCAATAACTGAAATTAAAAAGACACTAGATGGAATACATGGTAGATTAGAGAAAGCAGAAGAGCAGATCAGTGACTTGGAGGACAGAGTAATACAAGACAATTAAGCTGATCAGGAAAGGGAAAATAATAAATGAAGATAGACTTAGGGAACACAGAGAAAACATCAAGTACACTAGCATTTGCATTATAGGGATGTTAGAAGGGGAAGAGAGAGAAAAGGAAGCAGAAAGTTTCTTTGAAGAAACCATAACTGAAAACTTCCCATATCTGGGGAAGGAAACAAATCCAGATTGAGGATACACAGAGAACTCAAACAAAACCAAACCAGGGAAGTCCACATCAAGTCATATAGTAATTTAAATTGTAAAAAGTAGTGATAAAGAATTTTAAAACAGCAAGAGAAAAAAGACAGTGACATGCAAAGAGAACCCCATAAGGCTATCAGCTGATTTTTCAGCAGAAACTTTCTATTTATTTATTTATTTAAAGATTTTATTTATTTATTTGACAGAGAGAGACAGCCAGTAAGAGAGGAAACACAATCAGGGGGAGTGGGAGAGGAAGAAGCAGGCTCACAACAGAGGAGCCTGATGTGGGGCTCGATCCCAGAATGCCGGGATCACGCTCTGAGCTGAAGGCAGACGCTTAACGACTGTGCCACCCAGGCGCCCCCCATCAGCAGAAACTTTTTAGGCCAGAAGAAAGTAGCATGGTATATTCAACCTGTTGAACAAAAAAACCCCTGCAGCCAACAATACTCTATACAGCAGGAATATCATTCAGAATAGAAGATAAAGAGCTTCTCAGACAAACAAAAGTTAAAGAAGTTTATGAACATTAAACCAGCACTACAAGAAATATTAAAGGGGACTCTGAGCAGAAAGGAAAGATCATAAGAAGAAAATTAGGAGGCACAAAAGCAATAAAAGTATATCTATAAAAATCAGTCAAGGGATTAACAAAATAAAAGGATGTAAAGTATGACAGCATACACCTAAAACATGAGGGGTGAGGAGTAAGAATGGGTACAAATTTAAGTGACAGTCAACTGAACATAGACTGCTATATGCAGAAGATGTTATGTACAAACCTAAGGGGAACCAAAAATAAAAAGTAATAGATATGCAAGAAATAAAGAGAAAGGAATGCAAGCCAACTTGTAGTGAGAGAAGAGAGCAAGGGAAGAAACGAATAGAGAAGAATGACAAAAAACTTAAAACAATTAACAAAATGGCAGTAAGTACATATTTATCACTAATTACTTTGAAAAAAAAATAATTACTTTGAATGTAAATGGACTAAATGCTCCAAAAGACACAGTGTGAACAAATGGATAAAGAAGCAAGACTCATCAATATACTGTCTACAAGGGACTAATTTTAGACCTAAAGACACAGGCAGATTAAAAATGAAGGGATGGAAAAGCATTTTTCATCCAAATAGAAGTGAAAAGAAAGCTGGGTTACAATACTTACATCAGACAAAATAGATTTTAAAACAAAGACTGTAATAGAAAACAAAGAAGGACATTATATAGTCATAAAGGGAAAAATCCAACATGAATATTTAACAATTGTAAATATTTATACACCCAACATAGGAGCCCTGAAATATATAAAACAGCTATTAACAAACATAAAGTAATCAATGGTAGTACGATAATAGTAGGAGACTTTAACATCCCAGTACAATCAATGGCTAGACCATCCAAACAGAAAATCAAAAAGAAAACAGTGGCTTTGAATGACACGTTGGACCACATGGATCTAATAGATATATTCAGAACATTCCATCCTAAAACAGACTACACATTCTTTTCAGGTGTACGTGGAACATCTCCAAAATAGAGCACATGTGAGGGCATAAAACAAGTCTAAACAAATTTAATAGATGGCAGTCATGCCATGCATCTTTTCTAACCACCGCTATGAAACTAGAAATTGACAACAAGAAAAAAAATCCAGAAAGAACAAAAATACATGGAGGTTAAACAACGTGCTACTAAAAAATAAATTTATCAATCAATAAATCAAAGAAGAAATAAAAAAATACACAGAGACAAATGAACATGAAAATACAGTGGTCCAAAATCTTCGGGATGCAGCAAAAGTTGTTCTTAGAGGGAAGTATATAGCAATACAGTCCTACCTCAAGAATAAAAATTCAAACAACCTAACTTTCCACCTAAAGGAGCTAGAAAAGAACAAAATCCAAAACCAATAGGAGGAAGGAAATAATAAAGATTATGGCAGGAATAAACAAATTAGAAACAAACAAACAAAACAATGAAACGTAGAGCTGATTCTTGAAATGATCAACCAAATTGATAAAACTTTAGCTAGACTCATCAAAAAACAAAAACAGAGAAAGAAAAAGAGAGAAAGTACTCAAAATCAGAAATGAAAGGAGAAAGAATTATTGACACCGTAGAAATACAAAGGTATAAGAGAATATTAGGAAAAATCACATGCCAACAAATTGGACAACCTAGAAGAAATAGATAAATTCATAGGAACATAACCTCCCAAAACTTAATCAGGAAGAAATAGAAAATTTGAACAGACTGATTATCAGCAATGAAATTGAATCAGTATTCAAAACATTCCCAACAAAGGTCAAAGACCAGACAGTTTCATACATGAATTCGATTAAATATTTAAAGAAAAGTCAATGCCTATTCCTCTCAAACTACTCTGAAACACAGAATAGTTAGGAAAGCTTCCAAATTCATTCTATAAGACAAGCATTACCCTGATACCAAAACCACAGGAACTACAAAAAACAGAAAACAAAACAAACAAACCCCCCCCCAAACTACAGGCCAGTATCTCCGATGAGCATAGATGGAAAAATCTTCAACAAATTAGCAAACCAAATTTAACAATACATTAAAAAAATCATTCACCGTAATCAAGTGGGATTTATTCCTGGGATGCAAGGGTGGTTCAACATTTGACAAATCAATCTACATCATACATCTCATCAATAAGGGATTAAACCATATGATCATTTCAGTAGATGCAGAATTAGTGTGTGACAAAGTACATCTATTCATGATAAAAATCCTCAACAAAATTTGTTTAGAGGGAACATATATTAACGTTAAATAAAGGCCATATATGAAAAACCCAGAGTGAACCTCATACTCAAGGGTAAACAGAAGTTTTCCCCTAAGTTCAGGAACAAGACAAGGATGCTCACTCTCACCACTTTTATTCAACATAATACTAGAAGTCCTAGCCACAGCAATCAGACAAGAGAAACAAAAGGCATTCAAATTGGTAAGGAAGATGTAAAACTTTCAGTATGTGCAGATGGCATGATACTATTTACTGAAAACCCTAAAGAATCCACCACCAACCTTCTACGACTGATCAATGAATTCAGTAAAGTCACAAGATCCAAAATAAATGTACAGAAATCTATTGCATTTCTATACACCAATAATGAACCAGAAAAAGAAATTAAGACATCAATCCCATTTATAATTGCACCAGTAAGAATAAAGTACCTAGGAATAAACTTAACCATGGAAATGAAAGACCTGTACTCTGAAAATTATCAAATATTGATGAAAGAAAATGGCAACACAAATGAGTGGGAAGATATTTCATGCTCATGGATTGGGAGAATATTGTTAAGATGTGCATACTACCCAAAGCAATCTACATATTTAATGCAAACCCTATCAAAATACTAACAGCATTTAAAAAAAAATTTTTTTTTAATTTTACTCATTTATTTGAGAGAGAGCAAGCACAAGCAGAGGAAAGAGGCAGAGAGAGAAGCAGCAGGGAGCCCGATGCGGGGTTCAATCCCAGGATCCCGGGATCTTGACAGGAGACAAAGGCAGACACTTAACCAACTGAGCCACCAGGTGCCCCAATACTAACAGCATTTTTTTTGTAAAATTAGAACAAATTATCCTAAAATTTGCTTGAAATCACAAAGTCCCCCAAAAATCAAAACAATCTTGAAAAAGAAGAACCAAATTGGAGCTTTTGAAATCCCAGATTTTGAGATATACTACAAAGCTGTAGTAAGCAAAACATTATGGTACTGGCACAAAAATACATCCATCAATCAATGGAGCTGAATAGAGAGACCAGAAATAAAACCACAATTATAGGGTCAATTAATTTTTGACAAAGGCAAGAATATGCAATGGGAAAAAGGCCATCTTTTCAACAAATGGAATTGGGAAAACTGGACAGCTACATGAAAAAGAATAAAACTGGACCACTTTCTTATACCACACACAAAAATAAACTCGAAATGGATTAAGGATCTAGAAGTGAGACCTGAAATCACAAAAATCCTAGAAGAGAGCACAGGCGGTAATTTCCCTGACATCAGCTGTAGCAACATTTTTCTAGATATGTCTCCTTAGGCAAGGGAAATAACAACAAAAATAAACGATTGGGATTTTATCCAAATAAGAAGCTTCTGCACAGCAAATAAAATGGTCAACATAACTAAAAGACAACCTACTGAATGGGAGAAGATATTTACAAGTGATCTATCCAATAAAGTCTTAGTATCCCAAAAATACAAAGAACTTCTACAACTTAACACCCAAGAAATAAATAATCCAATTAAAAAAATGGGCTGAAGACATGAGCAGACATTTCTCCAAAGAAGACATACAGATCATGAACACACACACACACACACACACGAACAGATGTTCAATATCACTAATCATCAGAGAAATGCAATTCAAAAACCACAACGTAGTATCACCTCACACCTATCAGAATGGATGAAAAACAAAGTGCTCGTGAAGATGTGGAGAAAAAGGAGCCCTTGAATACTGCTGGTGGGACTGCAGACTGGTGCAGCCACTGAAAAAAAATATAGACATTCCTCGAAAAATTAAAAAAAGAATTACCATATGATCCAGTAATTCCATTATCTGTTATTTACCCCAAAAATGCAAAGAACATTAATTCAGAAAGACACATGCTCCCTTATGTTTATAGCAGCATTGCTGACAATAGCCACATTATGGAAGCAACCCAAGTTTTGTTGGACAGATCAACGGATAAAGAAGATGTGTGTTTATGGTGTACATACACCCAGCATACACACACAATGGAATATTACTCAGCCATAAAAAGAATGAAATCTTTCCATTTGCAACAACACGGATACATCTAGAGGGTATAATGCTAAGTGAAATAAGCCAGTCAGAAAAAACAATTACCATACGACTTCACTCATATGTGGAATTTAAGACAGAAAACAAAAGAAAGAAAAAAGACAAACCAAAAAAACAGACTCTTAACTACAGAGAACTGATTGTCACCAGAGGTGGGTGGAGTGACAGGTGAAAAAAATGAAGGAGATTAAGAATACTGGTCAGTTACAAATTTTCGGTCAGCGCCAGTGATGTAATCAGTCACATGAGCACTCTTCATCCCCCGCAAAGGAAGAGGAAATAATCTGCATGATAAGATCCCCCCCCCATTCTTTCCTCTAAAGGGGAATGACTGTGCCTGGAAAAAACCTGTTTTATACAACTTGCAGTGCCTCTCTACTTGCTAGATGAGGTGTTGTCCAATTCATTAATCATTAGATACCGCCAATTAGATCTTCAAATATATTGGTGGAATTCTCTTTGTTTTTAGTCCAGTTAATAAGGCTTATTCCTTAGTTCTCACTACAGATTAAGGTTTCTAAGGGTTAAGAATTCTAATATATGTAATTAAAACTACTAGGAATAACAAAGGAAATCTCAAAATGCCAGCAAAGTAGGATGTGTTTTCTAAGAGAAGGTAGGAGAAATGGAGATGTGCTGTGTGTGTGGGGGGGGGGTTTTGAGACATAGTCCAGTTAATAAGGCTTATTCCTTAGTTCTCACTACAGATTAAGGTTTCTAAGGGTTAAGAATTCTAATATATGTAATTAAAACTACTAGGAATAACAAAGGAAATCTCAAAATGCCAGCAAAGTAGGATGTGTTTTCTAAGAGAAGGTAGGAGAAATGGAGATGTGCTGTGTGTGTGGGGGGGGTGTTTTGAGACGTGTTTCTTTTGAAAGTAATGTTTTCCTAAAGTGAGTCTGGTTTTTTAAGGAAAAACAACAACAACAACAAACAGGACAAAAATCAGAATGTAGGGGGGAAAAGTTGAGGAAGGATTGCACAAAAGTAATCTTTAAAAAGGAATTTTAATTTGTGGTCAAGCTCGCTAAGAATTAAAAAAGTTATTTAAAAATGAGTTTTAGTATCATATGCTGATACAAAATTAGAATTTAGTTTTCTTTTAAAAGGACAAAGTTTTCTTGGAGTTTTGGTCTGTTTCTGATAAGATTATGAAAGTTTCTTTAACTTCTACATATTAAGTTTCATAATGACCTGTGATCCTATTTAGGCAAGCGCTATAAAATCTTTAAAAGGTATTTTTGACAAACTTCTCCAAATCTAAATGAAGTCTTTCTGCTCTGGAATATTCCAAAGGATTTATTAATCTAATTAGGCTTATTTGATATGTAAATTACATGGGAAACATTGTCAAAGAAGTAACACTGACCCTTCTTTATACTATATTTATAAGACTGGCACATATGCATAAAGTCCTTTCTGCTTCTACGAAATATGGTCCCTCGTTACCAGACTTCTGCTATCCTGATGTCCTTGTAACATGGCAATAGTTCACTCCTGAATCAGAAATTAAGATGGAAAAACAGTGACTATGAATTAAGGGACAGTCAGGGCTATGGGAAACCCAAGATAGCTGCCTCATTCTTCCTGGCTTCCTAATTAACCCCATTTTTCAGTTGTTCTATTCCTTCACACACCATAGTGCATTTAAAATGATTCAAATTATAAATATAGACGCTGGTAATGAGACTTCTACAAAGTTACAAAAACAGTCTACCAGAAGATCTAATATCTTAGGTCTATAATCCCAGAAAAACTGTTTTTGCTTCCAGAGCCTTCAGACCTCTTTTTAGACCCTTTGAACACCTGTAGCTGGACTTCATTCAACTACCACTTAGTATGGGCTACCAACATGCTCTTATTTGTTATGTTTTCCAGATGGGTTGAAACTTTTCCCTGCTGCAAGGCTGATGCCCTCACAATGGAACAAAAATTGTTATAAAATGTTTCCCCCTTGAGGTGTACCTTCCATAACCTCCAATGGTTGAAGCACCCACTTCACTGGGCAAATTATACAAGCTCTAACAGAAACTTTGCAAACTTCTTGGAATCCTTATTCCAAACTTCTGCTGATTCTTTATTGTCTTATTTTAGTATGACCTGCTACTGAAAGTCTCTAATACCTTATGCTCAATCACCAGCAGGTTAAGAAAGGCTTCCAGGGTACCAATTCAAAGGACCCTGTTGCTCCCAATCTGGAGCCTGGTGACTGGGTATCCTAGAGATGTTATCAGAGAAAGATAGCCCTCAAGCCCTGTTGGAAGGGACCTTACCAAATGCTCCAGACCACTAACCATGCTGTACAACTAAAAAAAATATTGAGCCTTGGGTACACATCTCACAGCTAAAGAAGGCTCCACCCGACACGTGATCCTGGTCCTTTACAGACACTAGATTCCTCCGATTCAAATTAACGAGGATCAGAAGATAACATCTGGATAGACTGCTTTCCCAAGACTCAGGACCGGCCCTGTATTTATACATCCACCGCCATCACCATTTTAAATGATTAACACACTATATCCTACCTTTACCATCCTTTCAATATTACAACTTCCCTACCTACTAACCAATCCCTCAATTTCTAAAACCAATCTGGTACCCCTAAAGGATATATTTTTGTTTGTGGCTATGGTTATTAACCTTGGGCCTACACATGCCTTGACAACTAGAGGGAACTTGGTCTTACTTGCTTTTTAGGCTGCCCTTTTTCCTAAAATTGGTTACAAAACAATCTCAAGGTACTCATAGCTCAAAAAAGAGGGCCCTCAGCATTCTATTACCCATATAAAGATCCCTCAGAATACGAGGATGGCTCTTACAGTCACAGTCAAGGTTGTCACCTCCCAGGTTTATTTTCTGGAGTCAAAGGCAATTATCTTATCAAAATCCTTTTCTCTTGGGCAGACATAGGCAACGGGGTGAGGGGGCAGTGCTCTAGAATTTATGATGAGAAATCTCAAACTGTAAATAGAATTGTCTTGTCCATTGCTAGAACCGTTAGAGCCCACCAGAGGCCCCTAGACTCCCTATACTAGTTATAGTATATTACACTAGACAACAGAGTAGTTTCAGATAACCCTCTAGCTGCCCCAGGAGGAGCCTATGCAATAGAAAACACTGCTTGCTGTCACTTCACAAAAGGTGGAACTAAAAACTATTAAGCTATTTAAATTGGTCAAGTCCCTAAAGATATATTCACAATTTTCCCCAGGATGGTTTAACTTTACATTGGCTAAGATTTTTAGTTGGCTCTCTTGGGGCTTGGAGCTCTTTTGTGTTTGGGTTTACAAGTCGTACTATTAACCATTATCATAACCTGTGTCTTAATTGTTATATTTAAGCTGTTTGTAGTTCACTACTCAAATGTCAGTACTTTCAAATTTTGCTACTCAAAATGTCAAAGGAATGGTTGGAACGTAAAAAGTATTAATCAGACCTACACTTTGACAACAAAAAAGTAAACTTTAACCACAGCCTAAAGTCCCTCTCCCTAAAAGGTCTCCTTCTTTCTCAGATGTGGTCCTAGGACTCGCCCACAACAGGCTTAGAGATAGAGTGTAAGCATATGAGAGTCTCCGTTCTGAAGAACATGATGGACCCAGAGCAGGTACTAACCCTGCTGGCAGTGCAGTGGGGCCCAAACCGAAGGACTGATTATGGCTGCTTTCTTGTTAAGAAAGACCTTGACCACAAAAGGGAAATGTATAGAAGGTTTCAAAACTGAACAATCAAGCCTAGCTAAGAGAATCTCTTTTTAAAAATGGGGTCAGGAGGCCATAAGAAAGGAGGAATTATCAACTCTTTGGCAGACACAAGTCCTCAGCCTGAACTTAACTTTCTTCTCACCATGACACTGAATCACTCATATTCTTCACTTTGAAAGGAGCCAATGCAGTTTAACAAGTTTTGATCCACCATTTGCATATCAACCAAAGTAATCCCAGTTAACCTAGTTTTAATCCTTGTTTTGCACAGAAGACCTAAATGAGAACTGCACTTAAAACTTTTTTGCCTTTATAACTTTGCTCAATCTGTTTCCCTTAGAACATGAATCAAGTTTCTACCTGAGCCTGTGTCTCCCAAACTGCAATTCTAATTGCCCAAATAAATGCCTGTTAGTTTAGCTTTTCAGTGAATTCCTTAGACATCACCAAGATGCTGTAATTGCTTCACGTCAAGAATTTTCTTCAAAGCTATACTCAGCTCATGGTGGTTGGGTTTATATTATCCTAAAGGATTCAACCACCCACACCCCCACCATGAGCTGAAAATTATGATCAGACTCCGTCACCATTCTGCTCACTAGCAAACCATGGGTTTATAGATTACAAAAGCCAGCGTCCCCGTTGCTGCCATACTTTCATGCCAGCCCAACACTAATAGCAAGCAGCAACTGGGCCATAAAGGCAAGGCCTCAAAATCCTCTGGGCTTCTGGCAGTCACTGCAGAACATGCTCCTTAGCTTCCAACTGGTCTTTTGTCTGCTCACTGGTACAGTTCCCCAAAGTTGAGGTTTTCAATTATTGTTTTGGTTTGAGTGTTGGTTACTTTCCCCCCAATAGCTGGCAAGCATGCTGGCCTGGAATTGCCAAGAAACTCCCTCTTCTTCAGATGAGCATGGCCTAGCAGATTCCCCCACAACAAGCATCTAGTCAGAGTGTTCAAATCTTACTTTGAAGAGGGACATTTTTGACAAGTATGTCTTAGAAGGACAACATAAAGGATGCCACAAAGTGACCCACCCTTTTATTTACAGGACAGGGAGTACTTAGCTCTTACCCTCAATGTGAGATGTTGCAGCTGACTACAAACACATGAAAGTTCTTGAGTAATTTCATCAGCCTCCCAGACGTAAATGCGTATTTCCATAATTCCAGAAAATACATCACTATTTATTGATTTATTAACTGTAGAAAGTAGCTATTGATATCATGATATGAAAGACGACTATGCAGCTCACAGGTAGTTTCTTCAGTTTTTCATATTTACATCTTAGATAGTCTATCCTTTCCATTTTAAATGTAAAAACATATACAAACCTCTGTATCTTCAATGGCAATCTTTTGATTCCTTATTTTTTTACAGTAAGCATATTAACACTTCTCTAACTGCCCTCATCCATATGCCAATCATTTTTAATGACTAAATAAAAATTGTGCTCTAGTTGACCAAGTGGCATACTGGATTATATTTTCTTCAGTAGGCATCTAGTGATGACTTAAATAGATGACTTATCAGGTACTTAAAAGTATGCTTTTTTTGTTTTGCTTCATATTTGGACAAATTCTTTCTCATCCAGTTTCCCCACCTCCCTCCTTGGAGTGTCTTGTTGCTCCTCTCCTCTTGCGTTTTGTGTCTTTATCATAGACAAACTTTTAACCTCATAAATATACATTTTGTGCTATAAAGACTTTTCCCTAGTTACCAAACTCTGAGTTCATTCTCTTTCTACAATCCAAACCGGTTGTACTTAGGTTTTTTTGTTTTGTTTTTTAAATAGAGATCTCCTTCCAGGACTTCCCTTTATTATTTATCTGGGTGGATCCACGTTTTTTAGGTCCCGGGACTTCCTTCTCTTGGATTACTTTATTATTTTGATGATGAACAACTCAAGTAATTTCCTTGAAGAGATGCTAAGAGACAAACTTTGTCTTTTCACGTCTGAAAAGACCACATTTCACCTTTCTATGAATTAAGTCTAAGCTTAAATGGTTTTTATATAATAATGAAAAGTTTAACTTTGCAAAAACTGTAATATTAGGTCATTAATTAGAATATGTTAATATAGCTTCAAATATATTTTTAAAAAACTAAACTATAATGTGATATGATTCCGTTATAGTGGAAGATCTCTTCCAGCAAATTGTCAATTAAACAGATAAAAGATAAATTTGTGACTTAGTTACAAATTATGGAAAACTGTAGGCATCAAGTAAAGAACACACATTTATATCATGCATAGAAAAGCATGTATGACCACAATTATAATTATGAAGACCAAACGTCAAATAGATTTGGAAATTTGGAAGGGAAAATGAAATAGAGGATCAACAATGTCAAGGGTTGTGTTTTTGAAACTAATGAAAAACAGATTATCTTCTTGAAAGAGATCAAGAGAAAAAGAAAAATTATAAAGTAAAAGAAAAAAGAAAAAAATTATAAAGAATATCTAGAATGAAAAGAGGGATATATTGCATGGTATAGAGAGTGAAAAGTAATGGGAATAACATCATCAACTTTACGAGAACATAATGGGCAACTTAAAACTTTAAGAAAAAAAGAAATTGAAAACCTGAACAGATTTCTTAATATTAAAAACATAGTAGTATTTAGCTATAAAAGAAATAACTGGCCCAGACGGCTTTGTTAGTTCTAGCAAATACTCTAGAGTAGTTTCAAATATGTATTTTATATCATACAGTTTTGGGATATATCTAAGAATATAAGATTTGCTGATCATTAATCAACTAAAGTAATTAATTGCATTTACATTTTAAAGAAAATCTCATGATCACCTCAAATGCTGATAAAGAATTTGATAAAATAGAACAAAACTATTAATAGAAGATACTAATTTGATATAGCATTTAGTCTCTAAAATGGTCTCCAATGATCCCTATCTTTTTTTTTCTTTTCTTTTCTCTCTCTCTTTTTTTTTTTAAGATTTATTTGAGAGAGAGAGAGAGAGAGAGAACACAAGCAGGGGGAGCAGCAGGCAGAGGAAGAAGCAGGCTTCCAACTGAGCAGAGAGCCTGAGATGGGGCTCGACTGCAGGACCCCAGGACTATGACCAGAGCTGAAGACAGACACTCAATTAACTGAGCCAGCCAGGCGTCCCTGAGCCCTACCTTCTGGTGCTCATGCACTCATGTAATTACCTCTTATTGTATTGGGCTGCAATAAGATATTGTAGAAATAACAGTATGTGATTTGTGGGTTGTCATGAAAACATCTTGACTCCTGCTTTCCTGTCTCTTGGATTGCTCACTCTAAGGGAAGCCAGTTTTTATGTTGTGAGGACATTCAAGCAACCTTACAGAGAAGTCCATGTGGAAAGGATCTAAAGTCTCCATCTAACAAGCACCTACTTGCCAGCCATATGCGTTGGCCATTTTGGAAGCTGATACTCCAACTCCAATCTAGATGACTAGAGCCCTGATTGACATTTTAACCATACCCATGGCTGACATTTTGAATACATCTTCGTGAGATGACCGCAAGCCAAAATCATAGTCCTAAGGTGCACCAAGATTCATAACTCACCCACAGGTAATATAATATGCTTTATTGTTATTTTGAGATATTGATTTTTTTCATATTAAATAAGAAGTTTATTTAAATAAGATGCTTGACTTGAAGGGAAAACTACCTGGAATTCATTTTTTTTTAGAGTAATTTATCCTTAAAGACAGATTGCCCTACATGTGATAGATACGTACAAAAAAGTTATAAAATTGTCCTTGGTTTTACAATGATAAATGAAAAACATTAAAATTCTTCAACTGAACAAGGTGGGCAAGGATTTTTATGTTGTTGTTTTTGTTGTTGTTAAACAGTGAGAGCAAAATAACTTACTGGAATATAAAGATAAGAGCTGAATGAGCGTGCCACTAATGGAGAAAGAGGGTATTTTCACAGAACCAGTATTTTTAGGTCATCCCATCTCCTTTTGATGTTGATCGAAACATATCATTGGCTTTAAGAAAAAACAACATGCTTGTGCACATACACACTTCCTTCATGTACAATAAAGGAATGGGGAAGGGGAAAAAATGAAAGAATGGAGAAAAAAAACTACGCTGAAGTAAGTTAGAATGTGGTGGAACCAAATTGTGGTTTCCTAATTGAGAATGTTTCCTTGGTCTGGAGGAAGGGGTTCTGGAGTAAAGTAGCAGGTTCCCTTTTTAGTAGACACCTCCTGTCTGCTGCAGGAACGCATCAATTGTATCTCCATCCTCCATTTCCAACTGTGCAGGTAGGTCTCTTTCATTGATTGGCTGCCCATGAAATCAGAATCTGATCAGCCTCATTGACAAACCCTGTCATTCATAATAGGCTTTCATTAGTTTACTAAGTAGTGTATGCCTCTTAATCTTAAACTGCACCACAGAACCATCCTGCCCCATCAACTTCAAATTGATATCATCACTATTCTCAGTCTAGACTCCTTCCTTTGCCTTTTTGTAGGCCATGGCAAGTGCTCGGGTGTCCTTAGCTGCTGTTTCATAAAGAGGCACCTGCTGTGCACCGAAAGAGCACACAAGCACACTTCACACCAGCAGTGGCAGAGGAAGGAGGTGGCAACAGTGTTGAGGCACTAATTTTTAAAGTAACTTGTTATGTGACAATAGATAAGTTAGATACCTGATAATATGTTTTTATAAAATAGTATTCTTCGTATACTATAATGAAATATTAAAATGCTAAATTTAAATTAAAAATAAAATGAGGAATCCTGATATCACTTGTTTTTAGTACATATTTAAGAAGTTCTAGCCAGGGGTACCTGGCTGGCTCAGTTAGTTAAGCATCTGCCTTTGGTTCAGGTCATAATCCCAGGGTCCTGGTATAGAGCCCTGTGTTGGGCTCTCTGCTCAATAGGAAACCTGCTTCTCCCTCTCTTTCTGCTGCATGTGCACTCTCTCTCTCAAATAAATAAATAACATCTAAAAAAAAAAGGAAAAAAAAAAGGAAAAGAAGAAGTTCTATCTAGCTTAGTAAGATAGGGGGCAGCTTTTCCTGTGGGAATTATTGGGTTGAGGGGAGTGTAGTCTTCCTTCTTTTCCCCACTATGGTGTGGGGCAACCATTGATATCAACCATTGAAAACTACTCCAAAAAGGGTAGTTATCTGGCAAAAAATGCAACTGCCTGCTGTGTTCAGGCTTCCATTTGACCATATATCGTGAACTTTGTTCAACTTGTGCAATGAAAACAGCACTATGCTGCCAGTCAATTAGCAGGCCATCAAACCAGTGATGGGTGTTGGGGTATGAACAGAGTGTGGCTTGAATTCCCAGAATTCAATACGGTGTGACTCACAGTTCTGCCCAGGGTGCTTTTGGAGATAAGTGTTGCGAGACCCCATGTTTGTGCCAGCCAAAACCTCACACCATTGGAAACACAGAATGAACACAATACGGAAGTGTTATGTCTTCTGCTCTGCCCTGGCTGCTTTGGCCTTACCAGTGCTGGTCATATCTAAAGGTCATTATATTGAGAAAGTTCCTGAACTTCCTTTGATAGTTGAAAATAAAGTTGAAAGCTAAGAGACGACTATGGAATCTACTTCACTTAAGAGACTCAGGGCCTAGGATGATATCATAAAGTTCCATGCCTCTCAGCAAACAAAAGCTGCAAAAGCAAAATAAAAAGTGGTGATTGTATGCAGAGCAGCGGGCTCTGAACCATCAATAAAAAGGACAAGTGTCATCAAGGTCTTCAGAAACATACCAGGAATTACTCTGCTTTATGTAAACAAACTGAACATTTTGAAACTTGCTCCTGGTGGGGATGTGGAATGTTTCTACATTTGGATTAAAAGTGCTTTCTCTAAGATAGATGATTTACTCTCAAGAGTAAATACAATTTCCATGCACAGTTTTCAATACAGACCTTAACAGAATCTTAAAAATCAGAGATCCAAAGATCCCTCTTAGAATAACACAAAAAGTTTCATTATAGAGTCCTAAAGAAGAATCCACTGAAAAACCTGAGAATGATGTTGAAGCTAAACTCATATTTAAAGACCATAAACTAGAACAACATTCTTCACCAGGTCAAGAATCGGAAGCTCCAGGTGGATAAATCTGCAGCAGCACTAGAAGCCAAATCAGATAAGAAGGAGGTTCTAGGCAAGTAACCAGGGGTAGGGAAGAAAGGGAGGCAGAACTCTTTGGTGGGAAAAAAGGTTGCGGCTGCCAAGAAACTAGCAGCTGAACAGATGCCAGCAGAAAACACCCACCACAGAAAAAAAAAAAAAAAACAACAACAACATGCTGCAAAAACTTAATTTATTCCATAAAGGTCAAATAATTTTGGGCAGCTCATTTTGAATAAAGACCAGATTAAAGAAGTGGTGAAAAAACAACAAAAATGGAAGAAAAAGTTGTGAAAGTTTGTGAAATCAGAAAAAAAAATTATTTATAGATGGAAATTTGTCTTGATGGATGCGGCAAAGAAAATCTATAAACAATTACAACTAGTAAGAGAATTTAATAAGTTAATCAGGTAGGAAATCAAAACACTGATGTTGCCCATTCAAGATGGCAACATAGGAAGATCCTGAATTCGCCTTCTCCCCCACTGACACATTGAATCTACAGCTACATGTAGAATAATTTCTTCTGAAAAAAGCCCTAAAAACTAGCTAGGCAACAATTACACATTGAGCATACCAGAAAAAAACACATCAAAGAAGCTGGGACAAAATTCCACCATAAACCCCAGCTACTTTTTTTTTTTTTTTTGAAAGGGGAGGTGGAGGGAGAGGGAGAGAATCTTAAGCAGTCTCCATGTTGAGCGCAGAGCCTGATGCAGGGCTCAATCTCTTGATCCTGAGATCATGATCAGAGCCAAAATCAAGAGTCAGAGGCTTAACCAACTAAGCCACCCGGGCACCCCAACCCCCACCTGTAGTCCAAGAGGGAACTAAAACCCCAGAGCTGCTTCCACAGAGTGAAGGGTCTGAACCCCATATCAGCCATCCCAATTTTTAAGAACCCCAACTGAGAGACAGCTCCCAAAATATCTAGCTTTGTAAACAAACAGGGCTTACTTCAAGGATGCCCAGAAGGGCATCGTGATCTGAGAAATGGCTCTTAAAGGACACCCATACTTGGAGTCACTCACCCCAGAGCCCAGTTCAGAAGCAGCTAATCAGGCCCACACTTTGTGAAAACAGCTCAGTTGCTAATCATAAAGCATCAACCTGATGGGCATGCATCTAAGTTAGCATCTAAGGGTCTTCTGGGAAAATCTCCAGAGATGAAGACTAGTGGGCACAATCTATGCACACCATCTTTTTTCCCCCAAATCCTAGGCTTTCCCCCTTGACCCTTACCCCAGAGAGCCATCTTTATGCTCGCCCACTGCCTTGCTCCAACCAGCAGTTGCCGTCTGAGCACTCTCCCTCTGCCATTGTTCCATAGTGCCACCATTTCCCAGAGGTGACCTGGTTTTTATGTCTAGTGCTCTAGTTTTTGTAGCTACAGCTCAGGGGATACCCAATAATTGCCTGGCTTTAGAGGCCAATGGGAATTGCGTTCCTGGGTCCTAGAGGCTGTAACTAATTGGAGAGACAGTTCTTGACAGGCCATCCTCAAGACAGAAGGATGAAATGCCCATGTAAGTCTTTTTGTGAAATAAGTCAGTTTTCTTACTCAGGAGCTTCAGCCTGAGGAGCAATTCCCTCAAGCCCCAATTTTCATGACTGTTTCACAGGGAACAACTCCAGAACACTTAGCTCTGGTGACCAGTGGGGCTCATGCTTGCAGTCCCAAAGGATTATATATATTTGCATACTTCATAAACTGCTACCTCAGGTCTGGCTTATATCAGCCTGAATCTAGGAGCTGAGATCCTCCCCTGACAAAATGAGACAGAGGAATGTGTCCCAAATGAAAGATCAGGACAAAATCACAGCAAGAGAGATAAACAAAACAGAGATAAGTAATGTGCCTGAGAAAAAAATTTGAATGTTCATAAAGATACTCACTCAACTGGAGACAAGAGTGGAGGACCCCAGTGAAAACTTAAACAGAGAAAATGTAAAAAACAAAACAAGCAAACAAAAAAAAAAACAACTAATGATGAAGAACTCAGTAATTGAAATTAAAAATACTGTAGGAGCGGGCATCTGGGTGGCTCAGTTGGTTAAGTATCCAACTCTTGGTTTTGGCTCAGGTGGTGATCTCACAGTTGTGAGACTGAGCCCCGAGTCAGGCTCTGAGCTCAGTATAGAGTCTGCTTTGTATTCTTTCTCGCTCTCCCACTGCCCCTCCCTGCTCGCACTCTCTCTCTGAAATGAATAAATAAAATCTTTAATAGAAAAATTGTAAATTGAATAAAGTAGACTAGAAAAAAACAGAAAAACCAAGCAGCAATCTGAAGGAGACTAAATAAAAGCAATCAAGCAGAACAAGAGTGAAAAAAATTTTTAAAAATGAGACTAGACTTAAGGAAACTCAGTAATAACACTCATGTCATAGGGATCCCAGAAGAGAAAGGGGGGAAGAAAATATACCTGAAGAAGTAAATAGCTGAAAACGTCCTGAATCTGAGGAAGGAAACAGATATCCAGATCCAGGATGCACAAAGAACCCCCAATAAAATCACCCCAAGGATGTCCCTTCCAAGACACATAGTAATTGAAATGGCAAAAATTAGTGATAAAGAGAATTTGTAAAGCAGCAAGAGAAAACAGTTACATACAAGGGAAACCCTATAACACTGTAACACTATCAGCTGGTTTTTCAGCAGCAACTTTGCAGGCCAGAAGTGAGTGACATGATATACTCAAAGTGCTGAAAGGGAAAAACCTGAAGCTGAGAATACTCTATCCAACAAGATTATCATCCAGACTAGAAGGAGAGATAAAGGGTTTCATAGACAAACAAAAGCTAAAGGAATTCTTCATCACTAAAATAGCCTTATAAAATATGTTAAAGGGATTCTTTGAGTATAAATGAAAGATCACAAGCAGGAGTAAGAAAATTAGGAAGCATAAAAGCAGTAAAATTAAGTATATCAAAAAAAATCAATAAAGGGGATCACAAAATAAAAGATATAAAGTATGACTAAATATACTTAAAATGCGGGATGAGGGAGAGGAATAAAAATTTAGTGCTTTTAGAATGGGTCCAAACTTAAATGACCATCAACTTGATATAGACTGCTATACGCATAAGATGTTATATATAAACCTGATGACAACTACAAATTGAAAACTGGTCATAGATACGCAAAAAATAGAAAGAAATCCAAGTATATCACTAATGAAAGCCAGCAAACCATGAGAGGAGGGAGCAAGAAATAGAAAAGAGCAACAAAAACAACCATAAAACAAGTAACAAAATGGCAATAAGTACGTTCCTATCAATAATCTAAATGTAAATCAATTAAATTCTCTAATTAAAAGACATAGGAGGAGGGGATAAATTAAAAAAAAAGAAAAGCAAGACCCATCTATATGCTGCCCACAAAAGATTTATTTCAAACCTAAAGACACATGAAGATTGAAAGTGAAGGGATGGGAAAACATTTATCATGCCTATGGGAGTGAAAAGGAAGCCGGGGTAGCAATACTTATATAGGGCAAAATGACTTTAAAACAAAGACTGTATCAAGAGACAAAGAAGGACACTATATAATCATAAAGGAAACAATCCAATGTAAAGATAAGAGCAATTGTAAAAATTTATCCATCCAATATGGGAGCACCCAAATACATAAAGCAGCTATTAACAAACATAAAGGAAGTTAACAGTTTTATTTATTTATTAATAGTGATAAATAATAGGGGACTTTAACACCTCACTTACATCAATGGATAGATATTACTAACAGAAAATCAAAAAAAGGAGACAGTAGTTTTAAATGATATACTTTACCAGATGGATCTAACAAATATATTCAAAACGTTCCATCCCCAAACAGAAGAATACACATTTTTTCAAGGGCACATGGAATATTTGCCAGAATAGATCACATATTAACCCACAAAACAAGCCTCAACAAATTCAAAAAGATCAAAGTTATACAATGCAGCTTCTTTGATCACAATGCTATGAAACTGGAAATCAACCACAAGAAAAAAATCTGAAAAAAAAAAAACAACCCAAAACCCCACAAATACATGGAGATTAAATATCATGCTACTAAACAATGAATAAGGCAACCAAGAATTCAAAGAGGAAATAAAAAATAGATGGAGACAAATGAAGATGAAAATACAATGGTCCAAAATCTTTGGAATGCAGCAAAAGTGGCTCCAAGAGGGAGGTTTATAGTAAAACAGGCCTACCTCAAGAAGCAAGAAAAATCTCAAAATGTACAACCTAACCTTACATATAAAGGAACTAGAAAAGGAAGAACAAACAAAATGCTAAACCAGTAGAAGGAAAGAAATAATAAAGATTAGAGAAGAAACAAATGAAATAGAAACAAAACAAAACGAAAGCAATAAAACATATCAATGAAACCAGGAATTGGTTCATTGAAAAGATCAACAAAGTTGACAAAGTTTTAGACATGAAAGAAATGAAAGAAAAGAAAGAAAGAACTCAATATTGGAAATGAAAAAGCAAGAAATAACACCCCAAACCACAGAACTACAATGGACTGTAAGAGAATATTATGAAAGTCTATATGCCAACAAATCGGACAACCTAGAAGAAAAGAAACATGTAGCTTCTCAAAACAGAACAAGGAAGAAATAGAAAAGTTGAACAGACCAATTATCAGCAATGAAGTTGAATCAGTAATCAAAAACTCCCAAAAAACAAAAGTTCAGGACCAGACAACTTCACAGGTAAATTCTACCAAACATTTAAAGAAGAGTGAATACCTATCATTATCAAATTATCAGAAATTAAAAAGGAATGAAAGCTTCCAAATTCATTCTATGAGACCAGTAATACCCTGATACCCAAACCAAATAAAGACACTACAATAAAAGAGGACCACAGGCCAATATCTCTGATGAACACAGATGCAAAAATTCTCAACAAAATATCAGCAAACCAATCCAACGATATATTTTTAAAAAATCATTCACCATGATCAAATGGAATTTATTCCTAGGACGCAAGTGTGGTTCAACATTTGCAATTAAGAATAATATATCTCATCAGTAAGAGAGAGGATAAAACCATATTATCATTTAAATAGATGCAGAAAAAGCATGTGTCAAAGTATAACATCCATTCATGATAAAAACTCAACAAAGTAGATTCAGAGAGAACATACCTTAACATTATAAAGACCAAATATGAAAAACCCAAAAGTAACATCATACCCAATGGTGGAAAACTGAGGTTTTTCCCTAAGATTAGGAACAACACAAAGAAATCCACTTGCACCACTTTCATTCAACGTAGTACTAGAAGTCCTAGCCACAGCAATCAAGATGTAAAAGGATCCAAATTAGTTAGGAAGTAAAACCTTCAGTATTTACAGATGACATGATACTATATATAGAAACCTCTAAGAATTCAACAACAACAAAAAAAAAAACCTTCTAAAACTGATAAATGAATTCAGGAAGGTCGTAGGATACAAAATCAATACACAAAAATTTGTTGCATTTCTATACACCAATAATGAAGTAGCAGGAAGAGAAATTAAGAAAACAATTCCATTTATAATTAGACCAAAAAAAAAAATACCTAGGAATAAACTTAACCAAGGAGGTGAAAGGCATATACTCTGAAAACTATAAAATACTGATTAGAGAAATTGAAGATAATATAAGCAAATGGAAAGATATTCCATGTCCATGAATTGGAAGAATAAATATTGTTAAAATGTTTATACTACCCAAAGCAATTCACAAAGTTAATGCAATTCCTATCAGAATACCAACAACAATGTTCATAAAACTAGAACAAATAATTTGTATGGAATCAAAAAGATCCTGAATAACTCAAGCAATCTTGAAAAAGAAAGCCAAAACTGGAGGGATCACAATTCCAGTTTTCAAAGCTGTACTACAAAGCTATAGTTAAGACAGTCACAAAAATATACTATCACAAAAATATACTATCACAAAAATATACCCACATATCAGTGGAACAGAATAGAGAACTCAGAAGTAAACTCACAATTAAATGGTCAATTAATCTTTGACAGAGGAGAAAAGAATATCCATTGGGAAAGACAGTCTCTTCAACAAATGGTGCTGGGAAAACTGGACAGCCACATGCAAAATAATGAAACTAGACCACTTTCTCATGCTATACACAAATATAAACTCAAAAGGGAATTTTTGGACCTAAATGTGAGACATCAAACCATAAAAATCCTAGAAGAGAGCATAGACAGTAATTCCTCTGACCTTGGCCATAGCATCATTTTTCTAGATAGGTCTACTAATCAAGGGAAAAAAGCAAAATTAAACTTTTGAGACTACATCAAAATAAAAAGCTTCTGCATAGCAAAGGAAACAGTCAATAAAACAAAAAGATAACCTACTGAATGGGAGACGATATTTGCGAATAATATATCTGATAAGGGGTTAGTATGGAAAATATATAAAAAACTTATACAAATCAGCACCAAAAACCCCCAAATAATCCAATTTAAAAATCAGCGGAGAACATGAACAAACATACAGATGTCAACAGACACATGAAAAGATGTTCAATATCACTAATCATCAGGGAAATTCAAATCAAAACCACAAGGAGATATCAAGTCACACCTGTCAGAATGGTTAAAATTGAAAACACAAGAAAATAACAATTGTTGGCAAGAATGCAGAAAAAAAGGAACCCTCATGCACTGTTGGTGGGAATGCAACCTGTTGCAGTCACTGGAAAACAGTTTGGATGTTCCTCAAAAAATTAAAAATAAAATTACCATATAATCCAGTAATTCCGCTATTGAGTATTTACCCAAAGAATACAAAAACACTAATTTGAAAAGATATATGCATCCCTATGTTTACAGTAGCATTATTTACAATAGCCAAATTATGGAAGCAACCCAAGTGTCCATGGATAGATGAATGGATAAGAAGATGGGGTGTGTATATATATGTATGTATATGTGTACATATGTACATACACACACACACAATGAAATATAACTCAGCCATAAAAAAGAATGAAATCTTGCTGTTTGCAACAACATGGATGGATCGTGAGGGTATAATGCTAAGTGAAATAAGTCAGAGAAAGTTAAATGCATATGATTTCACTCATATGTGGAATTTAAGAAACAAAACAAAGAAAAAAAGAGACAGACTCTTAAATATAGAGAACTGGTGGTTACCAGAGGTGTGGTGGGTTAGGGGATGGGTGAAATAGGTGAAGGGCATTAAGAATAGGTTTATTGTGATTAGTAATGAGTAACGCATAAAATATCTCAATCACTATATTTTACAACTGAAACTAATATAATACTGTGAGATAATTTATTGGAATAAACAAAAATAAACAGGCCACTCGGACAAACACAATGGTTTGAATGACAACCAAAAGCTAGGGCAAGGTTAAAAAGCAAGTTTTATCCTTGACAAAGAGACCACTTCTTCAAGACTAAGAAAACCTGCTGTTTCATTTCCTGTACAGAAACCACAGAGTCAAGCACACTGAAGAAACAGAGGAATATGTTCCAAGTGAAAAAACAATATAAGACCTCGAGAAAAAACCTTAATGAAATAAATATAATAATTTACCTGATATAGAGTTCAAAGTCGTGGTTAAAAAGATGCTCACTGATCTTGGGAGAAAAATAGATAAGCACAATAAGAACTTCAACAAAGAGATATAATAAAATCACAGAGTACCAAATAGAAGTTACAGAGTTGAAGAATAAAATAATGGAACTGAAAATATAATGAAGTGGTCTGACAGCAGACTAGACGAAGAAGAGTTAGTGAACTCAAATACAAGGCAGTGGAAATCTCCCAATCAGAGCAGAAAAAGGAAAAAAGTAGTGACAGCTTAAAGGACTAAGACATCAATTGGGCTAGCACTCACATTATAGGGGACCGAGAAGAAGAGACACAGAGAAAGGGCAAAAAATTTATCTGAAGAAATAAAGGCTGAAAACTTTACTAACCTAGAGAAGAAAACAGATATCTAGATCCAGAAATCCCAGAGAGTTTCAAATAAGAAAAACCCAAAGAAATCCATGCTAAGACACATAATTAAAATGTTGAAAGATTAAGAGAATCTAGAAAAAGAAAGAAAGAAAGAAAGAAAGAAAGAAAGAAAGAAAGAAGAAAGAAAGAAAGAAAGAAAGAAAGAAAGAAAAAAGCTTGTTACATCCAAGGGAAACTCCATAAAATCATTCGAGTTTCCAGAAGAAAGTTTGCAGACCAAAAAATAGTGGCAAGATATACTCAAACTGCTCAAAGAAAAAAATTCTAACAAAGAATACATTATACAGCAAGATTATCATTCATAATTCAAGGAGATATAAAGAACTTTACAGGTAAGTGAAAACTGAAGGACTTCGCCAGCATTAAGCTGGCCTTACAAGGAATTTTAAAGCAATCTCTTTAAATTGAAAAGAACATGCACTAATGAGTAACAGAAAAATATATGAATGTATAATCTCACCTGGTAAAGGTAAAAATATAGTAAAAGTAGGGCATTAATCATTTAAAAAGCTGGTAAGAGGGGGTTAAAAGACAGAAGTAAAAATAACTTTACAGTAATATGAGGGATGCACAAGATAAAAAGATATAAAATGTGAACTCAAAAACATAAAATACAGAGAGGAGTAAACATATACAGCTGTAGAATGTGTTCAAACTTATAAAGCCATCAACTGAAAACCCAAAGCGAAAACAATATGCAAAAGAGAGAGAAAGGTCTCTAAGTACACCATTAAAGAAAGTCATCAAACCACAAAGGAAGAGACAAGAGAAGAAGGGAACAAAGAAGAATTACAAATCAGCAAGAAAACAACACAATGAAAATAAGTACATATGTATCAATAAGTAAATTGAATGGATTAAATTCTCCAATTTAAAAGATAAAGAGTGGCTGAATGGATAGAAAACCAGAACTATATAATGCCTATAAGAGACACACTTCAGATGTAAGGACACATAAAGGGATAAAAAAACATATTCCATGCAAATGGAAATAAACAGCTGATGTATCTACAGTGATCTCAGACAAAATAAATTTTAAACAGACTGTAATCAGAGACAAAGATTTGTCATTTCATAATAACAAAAGGGCTATCCAACAGGAATATAATATTTGTAAATACTTATGCACTTTTGATAGTAGCACCGAAATATATAAAGTAAATATCAATAGATACAAAGAGAGTAACAGTACTATAATAGGTGATTTTAATACTCCACTTATATCAATAAATAGATCATCCAGACAGAAAATCAATAAGAAAACATTGGCCTTAAATAACAAATCTGAACTGAACATATACAGATCATTCCATCCACAAGTAACAAAATACACATTCTTCTCAATTGCACATGAAACCTTCTCCAGGACAAATCCTATTTTAGGTCACAAAACAAGTCCTGATAAAGAAAACCGAAATCATATCAAGCATTTTTTCCAACCACAATGATATGAAACTAGACATCAAATTACAAGAAGAAAACTGGAAAACTAAGTATGCGGAGATTAAACAACATGCTACTGAACAACAAATGGGTCAAAGAAGACATTGAAAGAGATAAAAAATACAGCGAGACAAATGATAATGGAAAACAACATAACACAACTTATGGGATGCAGCAAAAGCAGTTGTAAGAGGGAAGTTCATGTTGATAAATGCCTACCTCAAGAAACAAGAAATGCTTTAAACAGCCTAACTTTATACCTTGCAGAAGTAGAAAAGGAAGAACAAACAAAGGCAAAAGTAGTAGAAAAAGGAAAATAATAATAAGGTAGAGAAAAAATAAAGGAAAACACAGTAGGAAATATCAATAAAACTAAGAGCTAGTCATTGGAAAGAAAGAAAATTGATAAACCTTAGGTAATCTCAACGAGAAAAAAAAGAGGACTCAAAATCAGAAATGAAACAGAAGACATTATAACTGATGTATCTGTATGTAAAGGATCACATGAGACTATTGTGAACAAGTATATGCCACCAAATTGGACAACCTAGAACAGCTGGATTGATCCTGAAAACATACTCTACCAAGACTTAATAATGAAGAAATAGAAAATCTGAACAGACTACTAGCAAGGAGATTAAATCAGTAATCAAAAACCTCCCAACAAACATCAGGTGCCACCAGACAACTTCACTGGTAGATTCTACCAAACATTCGAAGAATTAATACCAATTCTTCTCAAATTCTTCCAGAAATAAAAGTGAAGGGACTACTTCCAAACTCATTCAATGAGGCAAGCATTTCTCTGATACCAAAACCAAGTAAGAATGCCACAAGAAAAGAAATGTATAGGCCAATATACCTAATGAACATAGGTGCAAAAATCCTCAATAAAATATTAGCAACCCTAATTCAACAATACATTAAAAGGATCATTCATTATAATCAAGTAGGATTTTTTACATGAATGTACAGATGGTTGAACATCCACAGAACAATTAACATAATATAACACATTAAGTGAGAGAAGGATAAAAATACTGTGATCATCTCAATAGATACAAAGCATGTGATAAAATTCCACATCATGATAAAAACTCTCAACATAATAAAGGCCATATATGACAAGTCCACTGCTCCCATCATACTCAACAGTAAAAAGCAGAAAGCTTTTTCTCTATGATCAGGAACAAGACAGGATGCCCACGTTTACTTTCATTCAAGATAATATTGGAAGTCCTAGTGAGAGATATGAGGTAATAAAAATAAATAAAAGCCATCCAAATTAGAAAGGAAGGAGTAAAACTGTCACTATTTACAGATGGCGTACATTATACAAAGAAAACTCTGAAGACTTTGCCAAAAAACTGTTAGAATTAACGAACAAATCAGTTGAGCTTGCAGGATACTGAAATGAATATACAAAATTCAGTTGCCTTTCTATGCCAAACTATAAGAAAGAGAAACTAGGAAAACAATCCTATGTACAGTTTTATCAAGAATAACATACCTAGGGACAAATTAAATCAAGGAAGTAAAAGATCTATACTCCGAAAGCTTCAAGACACAGACTAAATAAATAAATAAAGGTGCAAATAAATGGAATAATCTGTGCTCGTGGAGTGGAAGAATATTGCTACAATGTCCATACTACCCAAGGCAATCTAAGATTTAAGGCCATCCCTATCAAAATCCCTATAGCAATTATCACACAATAGAATAAACAGTTCTAAAATTTTTATGGAACCAAGAAAGACCTCAAAATAGCCAAACAATCTTAAGAAAACAAAGATGGAGCATCACACTATGATTTTGAACTATATTACAAAGCTATAGTAGTAAAAAATATGGCATCATAAAACAGACACATAGATCAATGAAACAAAATAAAAGCCCAGAAATAAAACAACACATACATGGTCAATTAATTTATGATAAAGGAGTCAAGAATAAACAATGGGGAAAGCACCATCTTGGCAATAAATGGTTTTTATAAACTGAAAAGCCATATGCAAAAGGATGAAACTGTACCACTACATTATACCACACACAAAAATTAACTCAAAATGAATTAAGGTGCTAGAACTTAAGCTCTGAGACCATTACACTCCTAGAAGAAAGCACAGTCAGCTCCTTGACACTAGTCTTATAATAGACCTTTTGGATTTGACACCAAAACAAAAGCAAAAATAAGGAAGTGAGACTATATCACAGTAAAAACTTGCATAGCGAAGGAAACCATCGACTAAACAAAAAGGCAACCTACTGAATAAAAGAAACATTTTTAAATCATATCTTATGGGGCTAATATCCAAGATGTATAAAGTATTCACATAACAGCAAAAGAGAAACCGAAAGCATAAAGCAATCCCACTGAAAAATGAGCATAAGATCTGAAAAGACGTTTTTTGAAGAAGACATAAAGATAAACAAGGACACATGAAAAGATGCTCAAAATAAGTAATCATCAGGGAAATTCAAACCAGTATCACAGTGAGACATCACCTCAGACCTGTTGAATAGCTATTATCAAAAAGACAAGAAACAAATGTTGGTGAGGATGTGGAGAGAAGGAAATTCTTGTGCACTGTTGGTAAGAATGTAAATTTGTGCCACCACTATGGAAAAGAGCATGGTGATTTCTCAAAAAATTAAAGTAGAACTACGATCCAATCTAGGAATTCCACTTCTGGGTATTTATTCAAAGGAAATGAAAACCCTAACTTCAAGAGATATATGCACCTTCCCATGTTTACTGTAGCATTTATTTACACTAACCAGATATGGAAATCACCTAAGTGTCAATGAACAGATAAATGGATAAAGGAAATGTGGTATATGTATACAATGGAGTGTTATTCAGCTACAAAAATAGTGGAATCTTGCCATTTGCAGCAACATGGATGGCCCTAAAGGACATTATGCTAAGTGAAATAAGACAGAGAAAGAAAAATACCTTATATCTCAGTTGTATGTGAACTATTCATTTGAAAAAACCTCATAAATATGGAGAAGAGATTGGTAGTTGCCAGAAGCAAACGTTGGGTGGTAGGGACATGGTGAAGGAGTTCAAAAAGTACCAACTGCCAGTCATAAGATAAATGAGTCATGGGGAGTTCTGGGAAGATGGTAAAATGGCAGGATCCTGAACTCACCTTGTCCCATGGACACACTGAGATAACAGCTATATCAGTGCGAGTAACTTGAAAATGACCTGAAGACTGGCAGCTCAGGCTTTCCTACAGTTTATTCTAAAGAGGCAGCCACATCAAAAAAGGGTAGGAGGGCCACAGACATGGTTGGAAATCAGACCCCCAAGGAGACTAACACAAATAGAAGGGACACCTCAAGCATGAGACGCGAGAGGATTAGACCCCATACCAGGCACTCCAGGTATGGGGGGCCTGCACTGACAGGATAATCCCCATAACATTTGGCTGTGAAAACCAGTGGGTCTTAACTCCAGAAGTTTTTACAGTCAGTGGGGCTTAACTCCTGGTACTTAAAAAATCAGCAGGCTGAGCTCTGGGAGAGCCTGAAGAAAATAGGAAACTGAATTCCCATCCTTAAAGAGACAGGATAATAAATAACCCAGCTGAGAAGTACCATCCAAGAAGCTGTTTGAAAAGGGCCCGGGGTCGAAGCAGATTGATTTACTAATTTCAGAACATGCTCTGGAGAGGCAGAGATTATTAGGAGACTTCTCCAAGAACAGAAGTGCTAGTGGGTACCACTTCTCTGCCCCCACTGCCTACATCCCAGATAGCAGGACACTTGAGGGAACCAGTGCAAACACTCTCCACCTATCTTGTTAGCACTGTTGCCCCACCCCTGAGGATCTGTCCCATCCAACTTGCCCCCTTGACAAACATCACTCCAAAGTACTTCTGCCCAACACATCCTGCAAGCAACCCCAGGAGAAACTGGCACCACTCCAAAGTGTGCCCTGCCTTGGGGAGAGGGGAAAATAACCACACACACACACCAATGCACCTGCAGTCCCAGCAGACTAGTAGTGCACAAAGAGTCCCCTGCCAATCAGTCCTGGGGTGGAAGCAAGCATGTGTTCTGACTGCAAGCTCTACCCAACAAAGAAACCCTCTCAAGGGACAATGCAGGGAGAAGGCACTGCTGGTTGGTGCTACTGCAGCCTGCCAGATGGGCTGCAGGCAGGCTTCTGGTCTCAGATTGGCCCTGTAGCAGCACAGGGGCAAAACCTTACCTAGTGTGCCCACAACAGGCAAAGTGTGCAATCACGACTGACTGGACTGAAGGCAGATGCAGCTCAACCATAACAGAAAAGCATATGCCACCCACATAGGAGACAGCCCTGAAGCACCTGGCTCTGGTGAACTGGGGCTACTGCACTCCAGCTATCACACAGCTGTATTTCCTAATACACAGAAACAACACAGAGCTAGAAAAATTGAGGAAATAGAAGAATATGTCCCAAATGAAAGAAGAGGACAAAATTACAACAAATAAGTGGAGATAAGCAACATTCCTAATAATTCAAAGTAATGATCATACTTACAGATGAGTGGAGGATCTCAGTGATACTTTCAACAAAGAGATAGAAAATATAAATACCAGAGATGAAGAATTCAATAACTGAAATAAAAAAATATACACTATAGAAAATAAATACCAGCTTAGAGGAGATTAAAGAATGGACCAGTGATCTGGAAGACAGGGTAAACAAAGGATGTATAAGACCTTTCTGTAGGGTAATTACTTATTTAGAGGTAAAAGAGTAAATTTAAATAAATGGGAGTATGTCTTAGATGTTTTCCTCTTTTCTCTCCAGACTCAGTCTTAATTCTTCTACCGACTCTGGAAGACTGAATTTGCAGACTACATCAATGGTCCTCCTTGAGTTCTGGATTTGGGTAGACATCAGCCAATGAGAGATACTGGAAGGAGATCAAAGAGCAAACAGAGATTATTCATTCAGCCAACCACTTCCCTGCTGGATTGTCCTGCTTCATTCTTCTAATCAAGACTACAGCTTCTTTTGAGTGACTCTCTCATACAACTAGAGATTTTCCCTCTTGGTTCCAGTACCTAATTTCTCCATTTCACTTCCTTTACTCCTTTAGGCATAAAAGGGATACTTGTTTATGACTATTGGCTTCCCTTAATCACGCTCAATTATTTAAAAATACTTTCATTAGACTCAAATCAATCAATTGCTGAAGCCACTGCTTTCTTGCTTAAGCTGAGTGATAATTTGTACCAATGTGATCCTAGGAAATGGGACTCCAGTATTACCTTGCTCATATGTTTAAGGAGAACACAAATTACTTTCTTACCCTAGTAATTCATATGCAATAGATTCAATTACCTAGATTAACAACTAGTGGTAAAATGTTATGAAATACAAACAGAGAGCAAAACCCTGGAGGGTTACCTATGGCCCTTCAATGCTGTGATGACAAAAGTGATAATGATGGAAAGCACATACAAAGGAAATGAAAAGTTAAAGGTCTTAAATACCAACTCATAATATAGGTGGGTGAAAATTAGAACACTGGTATGTCAGCTCATTTCAGGACAGTTATGACTGAGACATAACTCCAAGTTTTGATTGTAAACATTGCAGATATCTTCCACTAAATTAGGCCATTGATTTGAAAGAAATGTGACTCTGAGATATGAGACAGGGCATTTGAATAGACAAATAATCCTGTGAACTTGAAATTACCCTGGGATTTCTTTGCAAGCAAAGGCAGCTCCTCTCCCCCTTAAGGGAACTTTCTCCATGCATAAAAACATCTGAAAGTTCTATCACAGAAGATGTCAACTCTCCTCAGTAATCCATTACCATCACTACTTATTTCCTGTAGACTCATATGAGAATTAGATACCAGTGTGAAGTACAGACCGGTGAAAAAAATGAAAATATTCACCAAATTTGTTCAGGTAGGAATCTGAGGAGCATTCATGTGAGTAGATTCTAGTGATAGTTAGACCCAAAATGGAAAGTAGGAGACTTGATTAACCCAAGTTTATTGCCATGGATACTGTCACCTAGAATTTATGGTTTAATGTGTTACATTGAAACACCTAAGGAATCCTATTAATAGACATCTAGGTTGGCTAATTTAAGCCTGGAGTCAATGGTAGATTAAACATGCTCCAGAAGAACAGGACAAAAGCTCAAGGAGATGAAGAGTTTGAATGGAACTACTTTGAACCTGCTCAGTCACTCATTAACTTTGCTTTCATGAAAGTTTCAGAGCATAATGCCTTTACCAAGGCATTAAGAAATGCACTGGTAAACTGGGCAAGTAATTTCACCGAGGTGGTAACATAGGTCATTCCTGACTTCACTCCCCCTCACAAGAACAACTATTTATGGATGCCCTGTGAAAATCCTGGAAGCATGGGGTTGGGGCTGAAGCAACCTCCCCTCCCCACACCACAGAGACAGAGAAAGAATGCATTGCGAGGCTAAGTGGAGAGGCTACACACTAACCACAGGACCTCTCACCAAAGAGGGCTCCCCTGAGTCTATAGTTCCTCCAGTGGTAAAAAGGAGCCCAGGGTGGACATCTAGCTCCTCCACCATTTTGGGTTGCTTGTTGGGAGTCTCACTCTGGTCTCTCCTCATGGAGATCATGGAGGAATCGGCAGGCCTTGACTACTAGGAATTGAATGGTGATGGAGAAGGGGAGAGGGGCTCATGGTAACCGACACTTGAAACTTGGCATACTAAGTTCTTTCTTGCAACACACAAGTAGTAGTCCCAACCAGCAGCTTTGTTCAACCGCAGAGTCAAGATGGTGGCCAAACCTAACCAGGATGCTTGATGGTGTATAAGTCGACCTGATTGGAACTTTAAAGGAAGAGCTCTGCTGGCCCTGGAACTTGGTTGGTCCCTTCACTGGGGCAGGAAAGCAAAATCGTACCCCCGTGCAATGATGAGTATAGCTCCCAGCCCCACCTGGGCAGAAAGCTTGGTTGGGACACCTGGTGAGCTACTTAGCCCAAGACATTGGAGCAGAGAGTCTGGCAAGCAGTAATGATCATCCCACACAGCAAAGCCAGTGGCTCCATTGGCCTGGGGAACTTGGGGCACAGTTTGGCTTGAGTCAAGACCCAAACACAGAGTGTTGCCAAACTTATAGCTTGTTCTGCCTTTCTACGAAGGGAAAGGGACTGAACTCATAGCCCTGTCCACTGCTGAAGATAGCTTTCCACCCACCTGACCAGAGAGCCAGCCCTGAGTTCCTGAGAAACTGCTTAGGCCAGCAGCACTCAAGCGGTGAGCCTAGTCAACAACCCTGCTTGGCCAAAGAGTTTGGTGTATAAGTCTGTCTGATTAGCTCCCCCCCAAAAAGTCTTGCCAGCCTTGGGGCCTGTTCTGTGCTCCCACTTCCTAGGCAGGGGAATTAATCTGTAGTCCTGCCCACAGCTGAAAACATCCTCCATCCCTGACAACCAGGACACCTAGTCAGAAGTCTGGGGAATGTTGGCAGCTTACTCAGCAGCTCGAATTATAGTGGCACTTTAGTGGAGAGGCTGACCAGTGGCTCTCCATCTGCAGAATGAAGACAGTGACCACATCTGTTCAGGCAGCTTAAAATGAAGTTTTGCTTGATTTAATTCCCAAAGAGCCTTGCCATCCCTGGGGCCTCTTCTGCAGTCCCAACTGGGCAGAGAAGCTTATGTATAGCCCTGTGCAAAGATGAATACAGCCTCCAGCCCTGACCAGAAAATCTCTAACCAGGAGCTCCCAAGAATCTATGTAGTCCATTCTGAAATTCTGATTACAGTGGCACTTGAGCAGAGAACCTGGCTGACAACTCTGTCTGCAGTGCTAGGATAATGGCCCACTAGGCTAGGGAAACTAGTGTGTAGTTCTGTCTAATTTGATCCCTAAAGAAGACCTTTGCTAGCCTTGGGGCATGTATGGGGGCCCCGTCTAGGCAGAAAAACTAATTTCTAGCCCTGCCCATAGGTCTATACAGCTTTGTGTCTGCCTGACAAGGTAATCTAAACAGAGCACAGGGGAAGCAGTCTAGCCCATCCTACAGCCTTGCTTACAGTTGAAACTTGAACAGAGAAAAGAGCCCATGGCTTTCCCCATCAGCAAAATTGGTGGCTCTGTCTAGCCAGGGAATTCAATATTCAGACTTGCTTGATTCTGGTCCCCAAACAATGAGCCATAGAGGCCTTGGGGCTTGTTCTGCTGCCCCAACAAGGCAGGGAAGCTAACTCATAGCCACATCTATTGCTGAGTATAGTACCCAGTCCTGCCATCTAGGAATCCTGACCAGAGAATCCAAGCAATGGATATAGAACCCATCCTACAGCCTTGCTTGGGCAGGGAACCAAGCCAATTGTCCCATTTAGCTGTTGTCAGCCAGCAGCTTCACCCCCATCGACCTCAGAACTTAGGCAGTAACGTTGCCCAAAAATAGATCCTGATAGCAGGTTCCACCTACCCTACGATGTTACCAGCTGACTGTATCCAGAACCCTAAGTTGAACGTACTGGTGAAGAAATGTCTCTGCCAAACGGACCCATAAAGCCTGAAACAAGACGCTGCCTACTCAGATGCAAAGGTACCAGTGTAAGGAATCGAGGATTATTCAAAAGGAGGTAAATATGATGCCAATGGCAACTAATAAAGCTCTAATAACTGATCCTAAAGAAATGGTGATCGATGAGCTGTCAGAGAATTGAGAATAATTTTCTTAAAGAAATTTAGTGAACTTAAAGAACACAACACAGACAACTCAACAGAATTAGGAAGACAACACATGAACAAAATGAGAAGTTAGACAAATAGCAATAGAAAAAGGAAAAAAAAATTTTTTTAATGTATCTATATGAGGTGCTGGATATTAACTTACTGTGGTAATCATTTTGCAATATAAGTTATTATGCTCTATGCTTTAAACTTATATAGTGCTGTATGCCAATTATGTCTCAATAAAACTAAAAGAAAAATTTTTAAAAATGCATTGAAAAGAGAGCTCCAGTTTCCATAATAAGTTCTGTGGTGGCTGACTTCTGTAGACCAGAGATAATGGTGAATAATGCTGCAATGGAATTAGGTTCCCTGTCTTTAAAGAGAATAATAAGATTCTACATGGGAAAGCTCAGGCTGCTGTACTTTAAAATCAGCAATGGAAATTGGGAACAATTTTCACAAAAATTCACAGGGACAGAGTGGTAATCAGAATATTTGAATCCATAAGGATCTGTGGTGATTGTTAATTGACCACAAGGTCCCTAGATATAGATGGGAAGGTCTTTATGGCACTGCTTTACATATACTGAAAGACAAATTCTAGATCGGTGGCACAGATCTGGCTAACTAATATTAGAGAATTGTGATCTCTTACACAGTACCCAGACTTAGGCTAATTTATGGATCTAGAGCCCCTTGATAGGAAAGGAGATCTACAATGTAACTAGTACATTATAAATCATAGCTCAAGTCTTCCCCAGAGATACCTGTGGCCATTTGCCATCATCTTTTTGCACTACAGAAATGGAAACATACACACATAATTCTGGACTATTGGGACATAATTAGGTACTGGCTATTCACTGATGCAAATCCCTAGGTACTGAAAACATTACTACGTTTCACAAGATCAAAGAGAAGAATTATGAAAGTCAGGTGATAGGTAAACTTCTGACTCCGATCCATTAACTCACAATGAGTCCAGTGAGAGCTCGTACACATCCTGTGCTGGATGCACCCTGTCCAAGAATGAAGACTTAGTCTAATAAGTAAAGAGAACAGTGGTTTTCAAACCTTACTATACCCTAGAGTTACCCAGAAGATTAGCTAAAATACAGATTACAGGGCACTCCCCTCCAGCCCCCCAAAGTCTCTGCCTCTAGGTGTCTGGTGGAGCCCACCAATCTGCACATCTAAGTTTGTAATTGATAGCGATGCTTCTAATCTGGGGATCACACTTCGAGGACCCTACCGACCATAATATCCCTTGTTCTATGGTTCAGGTAAACAATTGGGTGTCTTTCTAACTTAGTGGTTCTCAAGATATCATCTTCTGGTACGTGGAATTCCCTTTTGTCTTATTTGAACAGTGCAAAAGCCAGAGGTCTTCTAGTATACATCAGCACAAACTTAATTAGATAGTGATGTTAATTACAGCGGTCTTTCTGGATGTGGTATTTTTCTGGAGCAAAACAACACAGTCCTTGGCACCTAGTATACAGATATTAACTTGGCAAGTTTTCCTCTTATTGGTATGAGCAAAGTTAGAAGCTGTTTATCTTCACATGTTGGCAAAGGTATACTATTATTATCCTGTCACTGGACCATAATAACCCTTCTGTTCTTGGTCCATTATATATTCCAAAGAGCTTGATTTTCCTGATATCCAAAAAAAACATTATGTCATCATACTGACAACCTTTCCTCATTGTACTTAAAGAGTACAAAGTAAATCATGTGTGCCAGACAGTGGGCAATACCTATGAACGGTCAGAGGCCTGCCATGTTGAAATTTCTGGAACCACTGATCCGCAACATGTTGGGATATCTCCTATAAATTAAAAACAAAGCAAAACAAAACAAAACTGCTGTACTTTGCCCTGCTCATCAGTGAAAAAGATCCAATTGTGGTGATACTCTAGATTTCGGGCTAAGTATCCTTTATTAAGGCGCATTGTTTCAAGGTGTTTCCTGGGTTAAGTGGAAGACTCCTGATTTGGGTGGGGCCGGCACCAAAAATCTCTGCAGCTCATACAGGCTGCACTGTCCCTGGGACTTGTGACCCACAGACATACTGTTTTGGAAGTATCTGTGCTAGAGAGATGTTTATGAAACGTCTAGCAAGCCCCCCTAGGAGAACCACAGTGCAGACCCTGAGAACTTTGGAGTTCATTCGTGTCCTCTTTGCTCTCCTCAACTAGCAACTATACTCCATTTGAAAAGCAGCCCCTGATTTGCTACTGGGCACCAGGAGAAACTCAAGACATGACTACAGGGCACTAAGTATTTATGCAATCTAAATGGCTTGTTATGTACTTGTTATATACTTGGTGTTGTATAATTTACCAAATCATAAAATTGGAACATTTTCAGCAGTAATTGTATTATAAAGTGGAAATAGCATGCAATCCAGCACTAGCAGGTCCTGAATGTATGGATTAAAATGCACCGTGGTTGAGATTTCAGTGTCCTCCTGCTGCTTCACTGTCTCTTCTTCATCCCAGCATGACCTCATGCAAAGTGCTGTAAATGAGTTAATGAAAAGGAAAAAAAGGAAAGATCTAGATTATGAATAAATCAACATGGTGTTCTCTCACTAGATGGAAATGAAGAAAAGAGAAAGACAGTGGTGATGGGTATCTTCCCAGTGAGCTGGTTGTTCACTTACATAAGATACCGATGACCCATGGTAAATACTGACACTAATTCATAGGTGATATTATATGCTGGCTGGTAAATCAGGGACTTAAAATTGGAAAACTGGTGACAACAGGTCTAAGTGAAGTAAGTTGATGAATATCTTGGCACAGAGTATAAAGATATCCTTGTTCTACATAAATGCCTATCAAGAATATCCACAACAGTAGACACTCTTAATAATTAATGCATAAGATCCATTCTCTGATGTCAGCCTCTTTCCCCAGGCACTCTGGTGTTTGCTCAATGAGCTCATATATAATGAGGCCCTGAGAACAGGGGTGGAGGCTATACAAAGCTCAATAGCCAGTACTTTCTCTTGCAAAAGATTATCATTGTTGAGTGCAAAACCTGCTAATAACAGAGACCAAATTGAGACCAAAGTGTCACCAGTTTCAGAAACCAGATAGCCACCAGATGGCTGATTGTTTAAACTGGACCTTTCTTCATAGAAGGGAAAAAGGGGTTGAACTCACAAAGATAGAAATATACTCTGGTTTGGATCCACTATCAATTACATTTTCCAGCACCTCTACTAATGGACTTACAGAATTATCATTTGTAAGGTATTCCGCACAATATTACCTGGGACTAGAGAACTCATTTTACACACGTGAAGTGTCACAATAGGCTCACTAAATTCAGAAGTCTAACCCCGTGCTTCCACATCCCACACAAAACTGACTCTGTTGAAGGTGGAATTGCTAACGGATGGCAACATTTGGGAGATTGCCTCAAGGTCAAAAGGAGCCCCTTCAAGTTGTCCACCAGCAATCATCTCCCCCACAAATGGGTTGTAAAATAAAATGTGGGGGTATATCTTAGTCTGTTTGGGCTGCTATAACACAAAAATATATACTGCATGGCTTATAAACAGAAATTTCTTACAGTTCTGGGAACTGTATGAACTTACAGTTCTGGGAAGTCCAAGATAAAGGCATTAGCAAATTCTGTGTCTGGTAAGAGCCCACTTTCTTGATAAGCTTGTTTTGTTGTTTTTTGTGTTTGTTTTTGAGTATAGCTGACAATGTTACATTAGTTTCAGGTGTATACAGTTATTCAACAATTCTACTGGGGATGTACTGTACTGTACGGTGACTAATACAACAAAATAAATATTATTAAAAATAAAAATAAAAAAATAAAATAGGTGCTCTAACAGCTAGGGTAAATGAGGCAGAAAAGAGAGTCAGTGACAGAAGACGAGATGATGGAAAGGAAAGAAGATGAGGGAAAGAGAAACAACTAAAGGACCATGAGGGGAGGCGTCAAGAAATCAGCAATACCATAAAGCAAAACAGTATTAGAATTATTGGGGTCTGAGAGGAAGAAAAAGAGAGAGAGGGACAGAAGGTATAATGTGGAATTTAAGAAAACAAATGAGAAAAGTGAAAAAAGAGAGAGAGGCAAACCAAGAAACAGAGTCTTAATGATAGGGAATAAACTGGAGAGAGGTGGGTGGGAGGATTAAGGAGTGTACTTGTGATGAGCACGATGTTACATGAAGTGTGGAATCACTATGTTGTATATCTGAAACTAATATTACACTGTATGTTAACTAACTGGAATTTAAATAAAAATAATAAAATGTAAAAAAATTAAAATATTATAACACAAATTATTTGACCCATGGGGGAAAAAATAAAAACACTATAATTGGAAATAACCCCAGAACCTATTAGAAACTCCCTCTCAAAGTATTTCTTACAAAAAAACCCTTGCTGTTTTTACTAAACTATATTCACAAATTAATAGTCTTGAAAAAGGTACCTTGAAAAAAGAGTTTCATGCAGTGGGGAGCTGCAATCTTCTGCCCTTGAAAGGGTTTCCCTTGGGTATATTGTGTATATTCACAATAAATATTCTGAAATTCTCTAATAAAATGTTTTATAAAATTAAAAAATAAAAAACAATTCTATGCAACGCTCTACTCACCGCACGTGTAGCTCTCGTCTATCACCATACAGCATTATTATAATACCATTGGCTATATTCCCTAGGCTACACCTTTCATCCCCTAGAGAGCTATATTTTCACTTTGATCTCAACATGAGAGGAATGGGTGGGAGAGATCTTGCGGGCCTCTTTTATAGGAACATTAATCCTATTTATGAGAGTTCTACCCTCACGATCTAACCCTTCCCAAAGACCCCATCAACAAATACCATTGCCTTGGGGATTAGGTTTCAACATCTACATTTTGGGCAGATAAATGTTCAGTCCATTGCAGGGTAGGATTACTCTTAGATTTCACCAAATCACCTAACAAATTTTTGCTTCCTGTTCATAGCAGCTGGGGATTAGTATGTTTAGAGGTCTTAGAGCCCTCAATTTATTGACCCAATATATTATTGCTTAAAATTCAGGTTCTTTCCAGTGATAAACTTCTGTAAGTTAAATGTTAATGAAGATTCTTGTGCAAGATGTGCATTGTCATAGAGTTTTGCCGGTTCATATGATCAAAATTTGGTATTTACCAGAGACTAGCAGACAGTTTTCCAAAGTGGTTGTACAATATTAGACTCTCAATACGGGAGTTCTAGTTACTATACATCCTTACAAACCTTTGGAGTTTAACATTAGCTGGTTTGTATGTATGGTGTTTGTTATTAATTTTAAAGTCTCATAGTAAATGTAATTTGTATTATAGTCATGGCATTGAGAACATTTTCATATGCTCATTGACCACAGGGATATCTCATTTTCTGAAGTGTTTGCCCAAATTATTTGGTTATTTGAAAAAACAAAAAAGTTAGCATTTTAATAATTTGTAGTTTTTTAAAAAATATGTTCTGGATGTAAATCCTTTGTCAGATACAGGTTTTGTAACGATACTTTCCAAGTGTGTGATTTGTCTTTTTACTTCCTTAACTTTGTCTTTTGGCATATAGGAGATTATAAGTCACGTTGTTTTTATGCTTAGCATCTTTTTTGTTCTGATTAAGAAATATTTGCCTATGCCATATTTCTCTGTTTCCTTTTAGAAGCTTAAAATATTATCTTTGACTTTTAAGCTTATGATCCATCTTGTATTAATTTTGGTGCAAGGGATAAGGTGGGGGGGATCAATAGTGACAAATTTTATAAACCCCCCCATTTGGATATCTAATTTCTCCAGCAATATTTGTTGTGATGATTAATTTTGTATGTCAACCTGACTGGGCAAGGGAGGCCCAACTAGCTGGTAAAACATTATTTCTGGGTGTACCTGTGAGGATTTATCTGTAAGACATTATTCAGTCTACTGAATCAAAATGCTAAAGACATCCACCGATGGAGCCCCTGGGTGGCTCTGTTCGTTAAGCATCTGACTCTTGATTGCAGCTCAGGTCATGATCTCAGGATTGTGAGCTGGGGCCCCACATCAGGCCCGTGATGGGTATGGAGCCTGCTTAAAATTTTCTCCCCCCCTGCCCTTCCCCCGACCCTTAAAAAAAAAAAAAAAAAAGATATCCACTCTCACCAATGTGGGTGGGCACCATCCAATATATTGAGGATCTGAATAGAACAAAAAAGTGAAGGAAGAATTAATCCTCTCTTTCTCTTATCTTGAGCTGAAACATCCGTCTTTTATTGCCCTCAAGTCCATGGAGCTCCTCGTTCTTGGGCCTTTAGACTTTGGGACTTAAACAAGCACCTACCCTTAAGATTTAGACTATGCTATGTCACTGGCTTTCCTGGTGCTGCAGCTTGCAGGGGAAGCATATTGTGAAACAGACTCCAGAACTGCAGGAGACAATTCCTATAATAAATTTCCTTTTATCTACACACATCTGCACATATCCAATCAGTTCTGTTTCTCTGGGGAGCCCTAATAAATTTTTTTTTAATTTAATAAACCTCCCCTTACCTTACCGAACTGCATTGGTGCCTCTGTCAAAATCAAGTAGTTACATATAGGGGTTTATTTCTAGACTTTTTGTTGTTGTTCCACTACTCTGTTTTCTCACCTGTATGCTACTAGTTCATTGGCTCAATTAATGTAGTTTTATTCTAAATGTTGAAATATGGTACATCAGCCTTTTCCTTCTTTTTCCAGACTGCCTTGGCTCTTCTTTCAATTTGTGTATAAAATATATACTTGTAATTATGTATGTACTTTAAATTTTAGAATTCTAATTATTTAACATGTAACATACAGGATTATTAAAATATATTAATATGTAATTATGTATCTATTCTAAGGTTTTTAATTTTTATAAACAATCAACTCTAAGTTTTTTGGTTTTTTTTTTTTTTTTTAAGATTTGAGAGCAAAAGTGCACAAGCAGGATGGGGAGGTAGAGGGAGAGGAAGAAGCAGACTCCCTGCCATGCAGGGTGCCCGATGTGGGGCTCGATCCCAGGACCCCGGGATCATGACCTGAGCTGAAGGCAGATGCTTAACCGACTGAGCCACCTAGGCGCCCCTCCACTTTAAATTCTAAAATAAAAACCCGCTAGAATTTGGAAGGGGTTAAATGTGATTCTATAGATCAGCTTCAGGAGAAATGACATCTTAATATTCAGACTTTCAATTTATGACAATAGTATCTCTACTTTTAACTTTATACCTTTAACTTCTTGCACAATTTTCAACGTATACTTCTTATATGTCGTTAAAATTAAGCATTTTATGCTTTTTTGGCTGCTATTGTAAATTATATCTTTCAATTTTATTTTCTAATTATTTGTTACTACGCGTAAATGGAAACTTTGATAGTCTCTTAAAAGGCTCTAATCCCCAATTTTTAAATTTATCTTTCTTTTTCTCTGTGCTTTTGTTTAATTTCAAGTGACCTTTGAAGTTAATTGGTTTTCTTTTAAGCCAATCAAATGAATTCATTTCAAATATAATTTTTAGATTTAAAATTGTTTTTTTCTGCTTAAACTCTTCATCTTTATACCATTTCATCCACATTTTCCTCTAAACTACTTGTTTATAATTTTTATTTTTTACTCTATTAATTCCTGCATTTGTGTCATCTGTGGTTCTGCTTCTTGGGACTTTTTACTTTTTATTGTGGTCACATTGACCTGCCATTTGCAGGCCTTCTATTTTTTTTTTTTTTTTTTTAGTTATTTGTCAGAGAGAGAGCACACATGCACAAGCAGGGGGAGCAGTAGAGGGAGAGGGAGAAGCAGACCCCCCACTGAGCAGGGAGCCCAAACTCGGTCCCTGGACCCTGGGATCATGACCTGAGCTGAAGGCAGGCTCTTAACTGACTGAGTCACCCAGGTGTCCCTCTAAATTATTTTTGTGTGTCCTGTATTGCATGTATAAAATAGCAGTAGAGACTCAAGTGGATAATAAATTCTTCCAGAAAGGACTTGCCTTGCTCCTTTGTTATGCTGTTAGGTACTTTTATCTTACTTTAATCTGTAGGTTAGGTGGTTTGTATTTTAGTTTTTCCACAGTGAGATTAGGCCCTGCCCTCCAGCAGGGCTTTGAAATTTAATCAAAGAGAAATTAAACAATTTTTCTTCATTTTCCAAACAGCCTCCAATTTTCTAGGACCACCGCTCAGTTACCCAGATTTCTTATGTGGAGAGTTGGTTAGCAGCCATGTCAGCCAAATTGCAGCGGCAAAAATCTCAGCTGATTTCTCCTTAATGTTCCTTTGTCTATAATGGTCTTACTTTTGCACCCATTTTCTTTTTTTCTATAGACGCAACAACTGCATTAAGAAATAAAGAATGTTGCTGGTCTTTCTCATCTCTGAAGGGCCATCATCTTTCAAAAATTATTTTATTTAGACTTTGTGCCAGTAGTTCTTTCATGACTTTAAAAGGGATATAATTTTTAAAGTTTTTTCTTAGTATTAGTGTGCTCAATTCTTTTGTGACTCTATTTTAATTGAGATCAGAACTCCAACATACATATTTTATGTTAATTCATTTTTCTCCCACCCTTCACTATATTTTTTCCTGCTGTCACATATGAAGAACTAAGAGCAGTGTTTTAGGTTTCACTGAGCTGCTATCATCTCAAGATGATAAGGTAGCCATGGGACTAGCCAGATGCTTTTAACAGAAGAGAAGGGAAAAGTGAATTCTGAGGAAGAAAAAAAAAAAAAAGGCTGAATCTTACCTTTGTCCTGCAAATGTAACCTTCACATTTCTCATCATACTCTGTGCTCCAGAAAATAATGTTTAAATTTCACCAGTGAACTCCCTTACCCATTTAGCACCATTTTCGTTTAGTCACTAAGCAAGACACACTGGTAGAAATGGGAGGAGGCCACATCTGAGCATCCTGAGATACCTGCACTGTACCAGGATTTGTGACGGTTGATTCAGTGGTGGCTTCAGAAGTATACACACATGTTCAGTTGAATACTTAATATTGCACTTCACTGTGTATGTAAGCTCCAGCTTGTGAGGAGCACTGGGTGCTATATGTAAGTGATGAATCACTAAATTCTACTCCTGAAACCAATATTACCCTATATGTAACTAACTAGAATTTAAATAAAAACTTGAAACTAAAATTTATACTATATATAAAACATTATATATAATAAATATATATGTATAATTTGTATATTTATACATCATATATATAAATCATATATAATATATAATATATAACATATAAATTATATATTTATACATTATAAATGTAATTTATATAAAATATAAATTATATGTAACATTCCATTTAATAGTGAACTTTGAATTTTCCTTGTGACAGAAAAAACAAGATGAAGATGTCCATTATTACTACTTCTACCTAACACTGTACAACATTGTGAAAATTCCTCTCTACTACAATATGGCAAGAAGAAAAAAGCATAGGGCTTAGGAAAAAATAACAAAATGGTCATAATTCACATTTCACATCATCATGTATATAGAAAAAACAAAATATTAAAAATACAATTGAAAAATGAATTTGACAAGGTCTCTATAAGGTCATTATATAAATACATATTTCTATGCAATAACAATTACTGTTTACATTAGCATCAAGAATCAAATTTCAAAGAGCAAAACTAAAAGTTGTGTGAGACAGAAAAATTACAAGACACTTTTGGGAGTATTTAAAGGTAACCTGCCCAAGTAAATGGAGCTTTATGAATTGCAATATTAAGAACTGCAAAAATGCCAGTTATCTCCAAATTTATCTTTAAATTAAAGAAAATCTCAAAATATATGTGTGTATAAATTCGTAAGCTTTTTCTTAAATATATATGAGAATGCAATGGGCCAAGAATAGACAAATCTGTAAAAGAGGAACACAGTTGGAGGAATCTTACCACCAGATACCAAAACTTATTATAAAGCAACACCAATTAAGGCCATGTGGTGTTGATGCAGAACAGACTAATAAATCAAACGAATAAAATAGAGAATCTAAAAAAAGACTCTACACATCTGTGATTTATATCAAAGAGGACTGTAAGATAGCGTGAAAAGAATCATCTTTTCAGTAATTGATGCTGAGTCTACAGGATACCTGTATAGAAAAATATTTAATCTTGACACGTACCTCACACCATATGCAAAAATCAATTCCAGAAGGACTATAAATCTAAATGTCACAGATAAAGCTATAAAACTTCTGGAAGCAAATATGTTAGAATATCTTAATAAGCTTTGGGTTGACAAAGATTTCTTACGTTGGACGTAAAAACATAAACCGTGAAATAAAAGATAGACAAACTACATTAAAGTTTAAAGTATCTATTCATCAAAAGATACCATTACAGAAAGTGAAAAGGTAAAACAAGAAGATATATGCATCCAGAACATATGAACTATTATGAACCAATAAAAGGAAGACAACATAATAGGAAAATAAACCAAAGACCTGACCAATCTATAAAATATCCAAATGACCAATACATGAAAAAGCGCTAAATTTCACGAGTCCTCAACACACCGAAGCTGAAACCACAATGAGCTATCACTACACATTTGCAAAATGGCTAAAATAAAAATTTAAAATAATATCAAGGGTCAGTAAGAGTGTGGCATAATGGACACCCTTGTATATTACCATAGGGAGTGTAAACTGGTACTGTAACCTTAGATAAACTTTGCAGCAGTTTTCACTAAAGCACATCCAATGACCTATTGATTCCATTTCTTTGTATAAATGGGCCTATGTGCACCAAAAGATACATAGAAGAATGTACATAACTGCACCTTTACTTATTACCCTCAACTAGAAACAACCCGAATGTTCAGTGGCGGATTGGGTAAACTGTCAGTTAATACAATGGAGAGCCATACAATGAGAATGATGCATATAGTTTTATGTGAAACAAGGATTAATTTCACACACATGTTAAGCAAAAGAAGTCCTATACAATGGAATGTATACCGTATGATTCTATGGGACGTTCAACAATGGAGTGCTGCTAATCTTGTATGTGTTAAATTATGTGGAGTACATTTATGGTTTGTGCAGTTCTTGGTATGCATGATAGGTTATTAAACGTTTACTGTAAAAGAATCAAACATTTACAGATTTCCAAACATGTATTTCTTAGGAAACCGTAACAGAAATTAAAGCATCAATGTATAACCACATATATACAATGATGTTAACTGCAGCATTTTTCATAGAAAAATAAAAAAGGCAAATGCTTTGTAATGAAGGCAGTTTAATAATGATATCTGCACATTGTGGACTATGATACAGCCATTACAAAGAATTAGAGTTACTATTTGACTTGGAGATATTTCGTGAAATATCACGTGAATAAAGTGAGGTGCACTTTAAAGTAGGAAAAGGATATAGAACATTCACTTTTCATTAAAAAATCACTCAAAATTTCTATGTTTGAATATATATATACACACATATATATGTATACATATTTTTATATTCATAAATTTTATATATTACTGTGAGGTCATGGAGAAATCTGAATAATGCCTACATTCTCGGGTAGGAGGTGAGGATTGATAATGTGTGGAAAAATGAGAACAATAGATTAGACAAATTTAAATTAAGAAAAATACAACCCTAACAGATTAGTTTTTGTTACAGTAAATAAACAGTTGTGTAATTATAAAATAGAAAATGAAAATACTTAGAAGAATAAAAGACCAAAAATAAGTAAAAAGGAAAATTACAGCCAATTGACGCAAATATCTTTAAAAAATTATTAGCATCCAAACCAAACATTTGTTTTAAAAAAAAAAAAAAAGTATCATGACCAGGGGTGCCTGGGTGGCTCAGTCGTTAAGCGTCTGCCTTCAGCTCAGGGCGTGATCCCAGGGTCCTGGGTTCGAGCCCTGCATCGGGCTCCTCCGCGGGGAGCCTGCTTCTTCCTCTCCCACTCCCCCTGGTGTTCCCTCTCTCCCTGGTTGTCTCTGTCAAATAAATAAAATCTTTAAAAAAAAAAAAAAAGTATCATGACCATACCAGGTTTTCTCAAGAATGTAATGATGCTTAACATTCAAAAGCAAATTTATACATGTAGTTTGCTACATTTAAAAATTAAGAGAAACAATTATCTCAAATATATGAAAAGTATTTGATTAAATCCACTACCTTTTAATGATTAACAACTGCTAGCAAACTAATAATAACTGAAAAGTTCCTTAGCCTACTGTAAGTCATCGGCATGGGTTATCATTGCTAATGGAGGCATGTCAGGAATATGTCAAGAGTACCTAGTATGATTGCTATTATTCAGTATTATTCTAAAGACATTGTCATTATTCAAAATAATGAGATTGTTAACATATGGAAAAGGCCAAAATCTATAAAGCAAATTATAAAAATGGAAGAGGAAAGTATTTATGATATAAACATGACAAAATATACACCTTTGAGATGACTTTGAGAGTTCCATTTATTTGTTTTGATAGAGTCTTGACTTCGAGAGGATAACAAAATTACAATTTGTTATTACAATCTGAAGTGTCTCTATCTTTCCTAGTTTATCTAGGACATTGTGAAGTCACAATTGGTAGGACAGTAGTATGTAACCACATCTACTTAGCAATGTTATGCTTTAGGTGTTGGGATAGGAATGTTGCCCTCAAGGAATTTATAATCTTTTTTTTTTCATTTTTCCTTTTTTTTAATTATGACATGTCAGTCACCATACAGTACATTAGTTTTTGATATAGTGATATATAGTTTTTGATTGTTTGCATATAACACCCAGTGCTCCATGCAATATGTGCCCTCCTTAATACCCTTCACCAGGCTAGCCCTTCCCCCCCCCCCCAAACCCCTCAGTTTGTTTCCCGGAGTCCATAGTCTCTTGTGGTTCATTTCCCCCTCTGTTTACCCCCCTTCATTTTTCCCTCCCTTCGCCGAACTATCTCCCTGCTATTCCTTATGTTGTCCACAATAGCCAAACTGTGGAAGGAGCCGAGATGCCCCTCAACAGATGAATGGATAAAGAAGATATACAATGGAATATTACTCAGCCATCAGAAAGAATGATTACCCAACATTTGCATCAACATGGATGGGACTGGAGGAGATTATGCCAAGTGAAATAAGTCAAGCAGAGAAAGACAATTATCATACAGTTTCACTCATTTGAGGAATTTATAATCTATTATGGAGAAGGAAGACTCATAAATACAGAATACCGAAGATGCTAAGGTTGCCTAGAATGACTAGGTGATATCTACATTAACGATTTGGAGCTAAATTTTGAGACAGATTGGGGATTGTCATTCTGGGCAGAGGAAACAGGGGTAGGGTATCATGGAGGTATAAGATACCTGATGTATTTGGAAACTGTCATTAGACCAGTATATGACAGAGCATAGGTGTAAGTGGAACTAGGGAATGGACTTCTTGAGAGGGAGAGAGGCGCTGGATTGTAAAGAGTTATCCATAGCATAGTAAGCAGTGTACACATTACCCAAAGGCATGGAGATCCATTTCATGTGCTTAAGCAGAACACAATTTAGATTTGTATTTTAGTAGCATGGAACAGCAGGCAGGATAATAGAAGCAAAAGGAAGGTGGCTATCGAAACAAAAAGGAGATAAACTGAAAAGATGTGTAGATCTGGTTTGAGGAGAAAAAAAGGATGAGCAGAGTTGGGGACACATCTAACTGGAGATTCCTGTACAATCACCAGGCCAAGATCTGTGAAAAAGGGGAACCTACCTGTAGGGCTGTTTTTCTATTTCCAGCCCCAACTGGGTTGAAAACATCTCTGGGTTCACTTTAGATGGACTTAAAATAAGTGCACTTTTTGTTCAAGTTTCCCAAGTCTTAATGTATTTATTAAAAAATTATTTCATGATGGAAATAGTCTAATTTTTATAATTGAAACATGTATCTACTAATTTCAATGGAAATGTATTTTCAGTTCAGCTACATCTGATGTGAAACAATATAACTTTACTTCAGTAGCTAATAAATAGACCTAGGATTTTATTTTTCTTTTTTCTAACTTTGATTTTTATTTTCCTTAGGATATTTTCTTATTCTTCCTTTTCTTTTTTTGGAAAATATTTTACAATAAAAATGCTGCTTGATATGACTTTATATATATCCAATCTACTTTTTAACCTGCCTTTAGGTTCATATAAAGGAAAATTGACTTCTTCCACCTTTTAATTTACTTATTATTTTTCCTTGGATATCTAAGACATTGAGGTACATCACATTTTCTTCATAGCCAATTCAACTTTGTTAGCTCATTTTCCTAGATCAGGACAGTTTACCAGTATCTATTTATACCAATTTATATTTTTAAAATACTTTTGTATTTCCCTAGCTCATCTTGGATGCTGTCTTTCATCACAATGATAGTCTGCACTAATTGTCTTTTGGTATTTAAGGTAACTTGATATTTATAACTGGTATAGGAAAGCCTACTCAAGATATATTCTGAGGTCCAAAATAGCAGTATTTATTAGAATGCAGATACTAAAATCTCTGTAAATTGTTATTCTAATTTTGTTAGAGTATTGCAGTTTCAAAAGAATTCAGCATGACAATTATCTTACCCTATTTTGATACTAATTGTCTTTTCTGTCAAGTAGAACATATTTGCATAACTTCATCAACATAAGTTTAATAATATGCTGTATCGAATTCATACTCTAATTGCACATTCTAAAAACTCAATTTTCATTTGTAGTGGTCTTGAAAAACTAAAGCTCTTTCACCATTTCAACGACTGAATCTTTCAGTGATTACAATTAGAATAGCTTTTATAGTTTCTCCAGCTCATAATGTTCCCCCTTTTTGAGGGAATTGTTCTCTGATTCACAGGTATGAGAGCTCAGGAGTCATGTGACCTAAGTTCGGGTTCCACAGTCAAGTTACAAGAGTTTAGACACAGGTCTTCCACTTAAGTATTGTACAACCTTGAGCAAGGATATTAACCTACTGGATCTTAGTTTTCTCATCTTCAGATTGAAGATAATAGTTATAATGCTTCCTTCTTGAATTGCTGGTGGATTAAATAATAAATACAATAAGAATTCAATACTAATACAATGAAATAATACAACAGTAATACAAGTACTGATTTTAAAATAGCACCTGACATAAGACTATTATTTTACAGATTGCCCCTTCTTCATCCCAGGTAGAATTAATTTGCTGGGAAGGAATTGCTTGTTTTGGGGTGAGTCAAGCAGGTATCTCCTGGGGATATGAAATTAACACTGAGAAACTTGGTCTCTATTGACGACTTAAACTGGAATAAGTGAAATTGGGAGTTGTGATGTGGCTGTACCTTTGAGGGTCTCTTTTCTGTTTTTTGTTGGTTTTTTGTTGTTGGTTTTTTTTTGTTTGTTTGTTTTTGGTTGAGATCCAGCTCTAGTTGTTTTCTGCCTTTTAGTTCTAGTGGACACTCATGGGTTTCCATATTTAGTGTTTACATTTTTCCTTGGTTTCTATTTCTTTCAACAAGAGACTTCACAATATGTAGGAGTTGATAAATCTCTTGATTGTAGGGAATATTCCAGTACTAGTTAAATGTTAAGGTGACTAGGGTGGTCTGTTTAATACCTATTTTCCTATCGACAATATTTTAGTTATGAATTGTGGGTAGCAGAGAACAAAATCAAAATGTTGAGTAGTCCATTCAAGGAAGACCTATCTCAAAACCACCTCCTTTATGAAGACATACTTAAACACAGGTACTGATTATTCCTTGTTGGCTCTCGAAACTGTGGATTTCAGATATTTAGAAGAACTTGTCCAGTAAAGAGATTCTGAGTACATCACTAGATTTTTCATCTTACCATCTATAACAACATGTTTGTATAAAATAATTATGTTCACTTCCTTAAAAAAAAAAAGTTAGGATATATTTATATATTTATATATATTTATATATTTATATATTTTGGGGGGGGAGAGAGACTGTGCATGCACACACACAGGGAAGGGGAGGGGCAGAGGGAGAGTGAGGGGGAGAGAAACAAGCAGGCTCCACACCCAGTGCATGAGCTTAGAGCAGGGCTGGATCTCACAACCCTAAGATCATGACCTGAGCTAAAATTAAGTCAGAGGCTTAACTGACAGAGCCACCCAGGTGCCCCTGAGTTCTTTCAACTAAATCTATTTAAATTTATGAAAAATCTCTTTATATTTTTCTTACTTCATGATCAACTGGCACCAAACCTTGGTCTGATGGCACTTATCCTTCACTTTTAGCACCTGTCAGTTCATAATTGGTATTATATTTATGAAGATAACTTTCTCTTCCATTAAATGGTATTCCCCGTGGAGGGAAATTGGTTCTCCTACACATCATACCCAGGCAGCCCATAACACATGTCTTATTACTGAGCATTGACTGTATAGAAATTATTGAAGATTGTGCCATGCATGTATCCTGGGAGAAATTTATTGTTTTTTGTTTGCTTTTTTGTTAGTGCAGGGCTGAGTGAGAAATATGTGAGAATAAGATTTGGGCTAACCAGTACTTTTTACCTATGTTTAAATCTCTACTGTAGAGACTACCAAGTAACTCAACAATGATAAAGACTTAAAGTCTTATTTCACCAATTATCTTTGCTTTATGAATTCCAGGATTACCTGGGGGGTATTTCGAGGGCCATCCCTAATGACTAAGTTTTCATTTTTTAAAGTCATCAACATTTTTCTAGCCTTAACAATTTCAATAGCTCTAGGGTAGACAATAATAAGTGTCTTGGAAATAAATTATAGGCTAAAAGCATTGTTGAGCCATTTGCATTTAAGACTCGTTTGCTGAAATTATCAGACTGGGTTATAATAGATCGCAGCTGAGGCACTGGCTGCTTAAGACTTTCAGAAGCTACTCTGACTTGGAAATTATTTCAGAAGTAAGCAGGAATCTTTAGTAATACCATGTACTGAGGATATACTTCCTAATTTTGTTGACCTGCCACTGAAGACACAGTTCTTATATCTAAGAATAAGTAGGGTGCTTAACACAGCAGAGACAATCACATGCTGTTGCCTTTCTGCTGGGAGCACAGCCTATGGCAGGTGGGTGGTGTTCCGGTCTTAGAAGCCTCAACTCTCAAACTCTGGGCAACTCTAGTTTGGCAAAGAATTAGTCTCAGAAGCTGTAATTCTTCAGGCAGCTGACATTTGAGGCTATAACAAACTAGGAAACAACCCATTCTTTTGTGGGCAAGACTATTATCAGGTGTCAAGGAGTTTTGCAAATTCTGAACACCCTCTCTAGCTCTGTTCGAAATACCTTAAGTATTTCGAATACCCACCAGCATACATTTCAAGCAACAGATCAAACACAGGCAATTTCTGCACCAGATCCAAAGAAATACTCTCACATACTCAACTGAATTAATCTCATTTGACCAGTCAGTTATTGCCAGTGTACACATTAAATCATCACTTCAAGGTAATGCGTTTCAAAATTATTTGTCATAGAATTAATCACCTGGAAGCATCACAAAGTAGATTTCATGTTTTGCCAGATGCAAAAATGGTTTGCAAGGATAATATTGCATGGGCTCTGCTCCTGTCCTGCTCTAGCACGTATCCTCACCACCTTTTCCCCACTGCCTGTCAGCCCCTTCGTGCATGTGTACTGTGGCCTAGCATACAGGCATTCTACTGCCTGGGTTCCCCCAGCTCTGTGCTTCCTTGTGTCTTCCCTGATGTATTTCATTGGGTAACTCTCCAAGTAGTTGACTTAGTCATCATTCTGGCCGCAGCTTTCTTCAGAGAAAACTTTTCAGCCTCTAAGATTATATTAGGTACTCTGGTTACATGAAAACGCTCTTATTTAAACACAAGATAATTTACTGAATTGCTACCTCTCTCATTAGATTACAAGCTCCATGTGGCTGTTTTGCCCCTGCTGCTTTTAGATCTGTACTCAATAATGGCCACAAATGTGGCAGCAGCCCAATTTTTTTCTGTAGAAATGACATCTAGAATATGATGGCGGCAATGCATTTTCCAAGCTAGTCCTTTAAAACAGGAGCAGCTGTGTCAGATTTTCTACCACCATCATTGTAGGGCAATACCCTGAGAGGACAGGAGCCCAAGCTTTCTTGGGCAACTAACCTAAAACCAGTGGTTTAAAGGTCTGTCTTGACAAGGCTACATTCACTGCTATTCCACTGAAAAAGGGCAGAGTTTTACTCAATTCTCATTTTGCATAGAAGCATATGAATTCAAAAGGCATTTGGGGAATATTTGCAGAGGCAGAATCTTTCAAATTCTTTATGTTCTTACACATCTAAGAGGTGGTAGCAGTGAGCACAGAGGTTTTGAGAAACGTAGGCAAACGTGACCATCTCAGGTGTGGTCATCTGTTAGGGCTGCCGTAACAGAATATCACCACAACCTGGGTGCCTTGAGCAACAGAAATTTATTTTCTCACAGTTCTGGAGCCTGGAAGTTCAAGATTAAGGGTTCAGCAGATTAGGTTTCTCCTGAGGCCTCTCTCCCTGGCTTTCAGGTGGCCTTTTCTCTGAGCAGGTGCCTCCCTAGTGACTCCTCCTCTTAGAAAGAGAACAGTCATATTGGATTAGGGCCTCAATCGTAAGACCTCATTTAACTTTAATTACCTTCTTATAAGCCCTATATCCAAATACAGTCACAGTGGGGGTCAGGGCTTCAAAATATGAATTTTTAGGGGGACACAACTCAGTCCATAACATCTAATAAACCTTAGGATACACTGGTTTCATAAGTAGCTGCTCATTCAAAAGAGTAATGTTTAATGTTGCTGTATTTTGATTTTTTATATATATATATATATAATGAATCACATTCATAAATATTAGGTACAGAAATATGTATATAAATATTTTAAGTATTAAACTTATTCTGAGAAGGATCTTAAAATAGAGCCTGCATTTTGTGGTTAAGATTAGTCAACTCTCCTCTAATAGATAGCAGTATATTGTTATTTTAAGAAAGATCTTAGGAAATAATATTTACAGACCTACATATGCAGACAGATAAATTCTGTTCTACATCATCCACTGTATTTGAGGGAATGAAAAGAAATTGCCAACTTCTGCCGCAAGACAGCTCTTACAGTGTCTGCATATGAGCACTGAGACCTTTATAGGCCACTGATATGGCCTCGTATTGTACATTTTGAAATTTATTGATATGAAAAATATAAAATCATTATTTTGCATAGACTTATCTAAAATTGCTTACATATGGACTAGATTTTTTTCCTTGTCTTGATCTGTGATTTCAGATAGATTCTCAGACTACTCCTGATCCCAGGCATTTGTTTTGAATACCATATTATGGAGCCCATTTTATCCACAGGAAAGTAAACGGCTCAACTTGAGTGAACTAATTTACTATGTGACAAGGCTGTTGTCTTTTTTGACGAGAGACGATCCAATCCCCTATTTAATACAATCAGTGGAGGAAGTCTATGAACTGTTTGAATTGAAATGAAAACCATAATGACGACATTTATAACATCTGTCACATTAGATTTGCTTGGTCTATATATCTCTCTGCGGAATAATAGTGATTTATACAAATTGCTTCTCACTGCAATTTATATCAGTGTAAAGATGCCACCAGATATATGGAGGATTTTATTTGCTTCAAACTGAATGTCTGCTTAATTGTATTTGCCACTAAATGGAAATACTACCCTCTGGCATATCTGTTTAGATATAATGGTTAATTTATTTTGTGGTTTTATAACTCAGCCTCTTCTACTCGTTAGATACTTAAAAGCGTAACTTTTTCTTTCTGCCAATATTGGTATACGTTTATGTATATGACATCTTTATGTCACAAATTTGGTAACTATAATTTTATTCTCCAGGAACTTCATTGCCTAGGTATGCTTTCTTTCCGCTACGGAAGGAAAATAAGGACAACAACAACAACACACTTACTCTGGCTACTATTAAACTATAGCAATGATTTCCAGTGCAGGGGGAAGGAGGCAATTCTGTCCTTCAAAGGATATTTGGTAACTGAAGAAATTCTGGGTTGTCACAACTGCTGAGGGATGCTACTGGCCTCTAGTGGGCAGAGGCTAGGGATACTACCGAACATCCTATAATCACAGAACAGTCCTAAACAAAATATCTAGCCCAAAATGTCAGTAGTGCCAAGATTGATAAAGTTTGAACTACAGAATGGTTTCTTAGTGTAATGGAGTTACATTATCAAGGTATGTCTACATAGAACCTGACATTGCCATTAAAAGGAAACAATTTTAAAATCCAAATAATTTATATAGGTATATATCATATAGATAAATTTCAAAGAAATCCAATTGCATTTTTAGTTTTAATTGGGAATATTTTGGACTTCTGATTTCTGGTTGTTCCTATTCTGTCCCCCCGTGTAGGGCCTTCCCCCTTGTTGGATGGAGCTCAGTCGGCTCCCGGAAGACACCGTTTCCTTTGAAGGAAAAAAGTGAAGATGGTGCAGGAACTCATCCCCAATCATGATTTTGGCTCCCTGCTGCCTGGCACTCTCGTGTCTTTGTTAACCGTAAGAGTGACCTATCTTGGCTCCTCCTCTACATCGATGAACACTTTTTCTGTCCTTTTCACTAAGTTTTCTTCTTCCTCCAATTCTTTCTGTGTATGCATCACCCAAGGCTCTACCACTAAATCCCTTTCTTTTCTTCTGAATTTGCTTCTATGACAATCCCATTCACCTCCTGGTTTCAACAGTGATTTCTAGATGATTATTAAATTTGCGATTTAAAGCTCAGTCTCTTTTCTGAGTTGCAGATGTTTTCCTGGGCTCCAGCTGCTTTGCCCAACTGTGCTGCTTTCCTTAAACGCACATCTCATCTCCTTCAAGCTCACCACCTTCGCGTAGTCTGTGCTAAATCATGCAAATTGCATCTCGTGTAATTATCTGCCTTCTCCATCTACTCAGTCCTATTTGAAAATGGCATTCTTTCAAAAGCAGACTCTCCTTGTGTTATTGCACTGCCAAAATGCCCGGTGCCAACTCTTCACCTAATGCATTAAAAGAAAGTCATCATCCTGACATTAAGACCTTCTGTAATATGTTCCAAACCATTTTTTCCTGCTTTAACAATGTGTACACCCAAAGGAACTTCACATTAGAGCCAAAGTAACTTGAGCCTGGAGCCCCAATATGCCCTGTACATTCCACAGTATGTGTTTCCTCAAGCTTACTTTCTCCCTTCCAGCTCTGTACTATGTCACTGAACATCCTGCAGGAGCCGTTTTCAAAGCTTCCAATGCTCCGCCATCTCCGTTCTCTTTTTCTTCTGTGACACCCAGTGCACTGTTGCCACTATTTCTTTAGTGCTTACCTGGTAAATGGTCACCCTTGTCTAGTTTTCCTTGTCTAATTTTCTGTGTTAAATAAACTGCATATTGTTTGATGAAGGACATAGATTTTATTTTGCATATTTTTTTTTCTAAAGCACCGAACATAAAATGCTGCCCATTATTCACTGTTCAGTAAATGTGTTGTATTTAAATTGCAAGCTACCTCTTGTCCTATATCTAACTGCTGACAGCACATTTTTATATTTTATCTCAAATTCTACTCACATGTGAAGTTGAACTCATCTTCCCCAATCACAAGGTTCTTCCTTTAGAATTCCTTATTTTTGTCAAGGTGGGACATTTTTCTTACGAGTCAAGTTAAAGAAAAGACGTCAGTCTTCACTTTCACACTTTTTAAAAGCCACCAAATGCCTTTGATTCTTTAACAATTTGCACCTGCATTTTCTAGTGACTTCTTAGCCAGTGTTTCTGCTGCTCATTTCCTTTATCTGAACACTGATAATAACATTGTTTTGAATGCTTCCTATGTGCTAGGCACTATCTAAACACTTCCTAATCAGTAATTCATTTAATCTTCAAAATAATCGTATTATCATGAGACACAGAAAGATAAAAGGTCTTTTTCACAGTAGCAGCACTATAAAGTGAGCCAGATGCATACCCAGGCAGACTGGCACCAAAGATGAACCTTTTTTTTTTTTCAAGATGTGTTTATTTGGGGGGGGGGGCACAGACGAGTCTTAAGCAGACTCTGCACTGAGCATGGAGCCCAACACAAGGCTTGATACCAGGACCCTGAGATCACGACCTGAGCTGAAACCAAGAGTTAGAGCTTAACTGACTGTACCACACAGACACCCCAAGGATGAGACTCAAAAACAAAAACAAACACAAACACCTATACTGCTTTCCCATCCTCAAATTCATCTACAACTACCTGATTATATCACTGTCTTTGACAAAAATTCTTCATTTTCTACAGAGGAAAAGTCATATTTCTTGGAATTCTAGCCCATGTTCCATTTCTCCCAATGATACTGATCCAAGCTTGTCTACTGCAAGAGTGCTTCTCCCCAGCAGTAGCAGACTTCCTACTCTGCCTGAAGAATGCCCCAAATGTCCGTCTCTTCATTATTCCTGTCTCTGTATATTATTCAGGCTCCTTTCTCTATTTTTTTTGCTACCCAATCCCTCCTCGTTTGCTAATTTAGAAGCTGAAAACTCATAGCAGATCTGTTAGACCTGGCCTAACCCAGCACTGGTTTTATGGAGTTTTAAAGGAAGATATTTAAAAATCAGCGTGAAACTGGGCCACTATCCTACACAACACACAAACATTGACTCAAAATGGATTACGGACTTGAATGTAAGCTCTGAAACCATCAAACCCCTAGGGAAAAACAAAAAAACAAAAACAAAAACAGGCCATAAACTCCTTGATGTTGGTCTTGATGATAAGTTTTTGGATTTGACACCAAAAGCAAAGGCACCAGAAGCAAAAACAAAAAAGTGGGACTACATCAAACTAGCACAGCGAGGGAAACCATCAACAAAAGGCAACCTAACAGACGGGAGAACACATTTGTAAATCATAGATCTGATTGGGGTTAATATCCAAAACATATTAAAAAGCTCATACAACTCAATAGCAAAAAACAAAACAAAACCAAAAACATTTCAATTAAAGTATGGGCAGCGGATCTGAACATTTTTCCAAAGAAGAGATACAGACGGCCAATAGATACACGAAAAAGTGCCCATCATCACTAATCAGGGAAATGTAAACCAAAACCACAATGAGCTATTATCTCATACTTGTTAGAATGGCTATTATCAGAAAAGACTAGAAATAACAAGTGTTGGACAGGATGTGGAAAAAAGGGCAACCTTTGTATGCTTTGGGTAGGAATGTTAATTGGTGAAGTAATTATGGAAAACAGTATGGAGTCTCCTCAAAAAAATTAATAGAATTCCCACATGATCTAGTAGTTCTGCTAGGTATTTGTTGGAAGGAAATAAAAGCTAATTCAAAAAGGTATCACTACCCTCATGTTCGCTGCAGCACTATTTACAAAAACTAAGACGTGGATACAACCTAAATGTCTGCCACTGGATGAATAAAGAAAATGTGTGTGAAATATGTGTAGATATATACACATGTATATTAGCTATTAGCTATTTAGTAGTATGGCCAGGATTCAATTTTGATTGACCTTGCTGAAAATTCTCTTTTCCACACCACATGCACCTTATTTAGTTCACAGATTAATGATCTAATTATTAAAGCAAAGCATAGATATTGTTTTTAATTTTCATGGAGTCACTGATGTGCGGGCTCACACCAGATAATGACAGCCTTTTCTGCAAATCTTTTCTCAACTCCTTTCAGTACTGTCAGACTGATGGCTTGAAATCAGCCATGGAGAGAGTATTTATATCATGAAAATAAGAAAATGCTAAAAATGACAGGTTTTTGGATAGCCAGTCATTAAACATTTACCAGCACTTTTTAAAAAAATATTGTATTTATTTATTTGACAGAGAGAGAGAGAGAGAAAGCAAGAGAGCACATACTGGCACATTCTTTTTAATGAGTAATACGGTCATTTGAGGTTTGGCCCTTTCAAGGTTTTATTCTTTGTTTACAGGAGAGCCTCCTCTAATACTAGGAATCTAAAGGGCTGAACATAATGATTAGGAGAATGAAATTTGTGGTTGATAGTTCACTTTAAATTCCTGTCTTGCTACTAGTTACATAACCTTGGGGATGTTATTTAATGTCTAAGTTTCTTCTTCACCTATAAATCACAGACTTGTTAATTATCTAAAATAAGGTAAAGAGGTCCCAGGGAGAGGAGAGGCAAGTACCTTACTCTTAAGCTCCTAGAGGGAAGAAAGGGATTACTGGACAGGAAATGTTTTAACTGTCAAAACTATGACAAAATTGTCACAAGTAGAGAAGAAAATCTATGTAAATAATGAAACATAGTTTATGATTTTACTTTTTCTGTATTAGTATAAATATAAAATCTTAATCAAGTCTCCTTTTCCAACATTTTAGTTATGATCTGCTTAGACACTACACCGGCCTGATCACAATGGTAGAGTAGAATCCTGGGCCCACCTTCTCCTATGGACATACCAAGTCTGCAGTTACATATGGAGCAACTCTCTGAGAACTGACCTGAAGACTAGCAGAATAGCTCTTCCACAAATGTAGAAAGAAAAATCCACACTGAGAAGGGTAGGAGTGTTAGAGACATGATCTGGTTGGGAACTACACTGCTGGTGTGGTGACCCAAAAGTGGGAGGGATATCAGAGGTACAGAGGTCCTCACCAAGGAGCAAGGGGTTCAAGCCCCACACTGGGGAAGATGAGCCCCCATAACATCTAGCTATGAAAATCAGTGGGCCTAATGGCAAGAGTTTTGAATGTCTGTGGGGTTTAATCTTGGGAGAGCCAAAGGGCTATAGGAAACAAACTGCTCTTAAAGGACCCAGATGCAATTTCACTTGCTCCAATAACTAGCACAGAAGTAGCAGTTTGAAAAGCATTTTTCACTATATGTGAAAAATATTTATTGACTAATTTTAGAGTATATACAAGAGGGGCAGGGATTTGTGGGAACTTTCTCTGGGAACAGAAGCACTAGTGAGTGCCATTTTTCTTGTCCACCTTCTGCTAAGCTGGCATGACACTGATGGCACCAGTTCTGCTATTTTCCATTGCTTTGCTAGCAACGCTCACTCAACCTGATATTCCTCAGGAGACCCACCCCCACCCAATCCACCTGCCTTGGCAGGTACCCCTCCAAAGTAGCCAGCACCGTGCCACACTGGTAGGCAAACTGGGCATTACTGGCACCTCCCAAGTGGTTCCCACCCCACCACACCCAGCAAGTGATGTAAGCTGAGACTGGTGCCCCTGCAAAGAGGCTGACACCTGGGGAAGGGTGGCAGCCCTGCCCAACAGTGCATCTACAGCAATTGCAGCTGAGACACACAGCCAGTCATGCAGGAAGAGAGAGGGGAGGGTGGTGAGCAGCCCCACCCAGCAGGGAGTCTATAGGAGTCACAGCTGGGAATCACAGTCAGCTGGGCAGGGTGTCAGCCCACCACAGTGCATCTGCAGCAACCTACTCACAATAGGAGAAAATATACAACCCCAAATATGGGAAACTCCTAGAGCACCTGATTCTGGTGACCATGAAGGATTGCACTTTTAGGTCTCACCGGATGCTTTCTACATAAGGCAATTCCTTTAAGACCAGGAGACATAGCTGATGCACCTACTACATGGAAACAAACACAGAGAGCCGGGCAATGTAATGACACAGAGGGTAAGGTCCAAACGAAAGACCTCAGGAGAAAACGACTAAAGGAAATGGAGATAAACCACCTACCCGATAAAGAGTTCAAAGTAATGGTAATGAAGGTAATCACTGACCTTGATAGAAGAATAAACAGAAAGCTTCAACAAAGAGATGGGAAAAAAAAAAAAGAACCAGATATTAAGAATACAACAACTGAAGGTAACAATACAGTAGAGAAAATTAACAGCCAACTAGAGGTTGCAGAAGAATGGAACAATCTGGAAGATAAGGTGGTGGAAATCATCCAACCAGAGAGCAAAAATATTTTCTTTCAAAAAGTAGGATTAGTTTTAGGTGTCTCTAGGACAACATCAAGCATACTAAAATTCACATTATAGGGGTCCCAGAAAGAGAAAAGAGAGAAAGGGGCAGAAAACATATTTGAAGAAATAATAGCTGAAAATATCCCTAACCTGGGTAAGAAAACAGACATCCAGTTCCAGGAGGCACAAAGATCCCCAAAAAGATAAACCCAAGGAAGGTCACACCAAGATACATAATAATTAAAATGGCAAAATAAAAGATAAGGAATTTTAAAAGCAGCAAGAGAAAAGCCAATAGTCACATACATGAGAAACCTCATAAGACTGAGCTGATTTGTTTAGCAGAAACACTGAAGGCCAGAAGGGAGTGACATAATACGTTCAAAGTGCTGAAAAGAAAAAAGCCAACAATCTAGAATATTCTACTCAGTAAAATGATCATTCAGATTTGGAAGAGAGTTTCCCAGACAAAAGCTAAAGGAGTTGATTACTAAACCAGATTAAAGAAATGCCAAAGGGACTTAAGTTGAAAAGAAAAGACCATAAGTATAAGTAAGAAAATTATGCAAGAAAAAAAAATTATGGGTAAAAGCAAATACAGAGTAAAGGTAGTAGATTAACTATTTATAAAGCTACTATGAAAGCTAAAAGACGAAAGTAATAAGATCAACTATACCAGTAATATTTAGTTAAGAGATATAAGAAAGATGTAAAATATGACACCAAATACATACAAGGAGTGGGCAGTGACAATGTAGGGTTTTAAGGATTTGTTCAAACTTAAGTGACCATCGACTTAAAATAGACTGCGATATACATTGATACATAAACCTCATGTTAATCACAACCCAAAACTCTATAACAAATACACAAAAAATAACGTGAAAGGAATCCAAACATAACACTTAAGAAAATCATCAAATTACACGGCAAGAGAGAAACAGAAGAGCTGAGAACTACAAAAACAAGCAGGAAACCATTAAGAAATAACAGTAAGTACATAACATACCCACCAATAATTACTTTAAATGTAAATGGAATAAATGCTCCAAGATACAGTATGACTGAATGGATAAAAAACAAGGCCATCTGCAGGAGACTCATTCTATACTTAAGGGCACACATAGACTGAAAGTGAAAGGATAGAACAGTTATTCTATGCAAATGGAAACAAAAAGAAAGCTAGGGTAACAATAGTTATATCAGACAAAATAAACTTGAAATCAAAGACTAACAAGAGATAAAGAAGTGTATTGTATAATGATAAAGGGATCAATCCAGCAAGAGGAGATGACAATTGTAAGTATCTATGTGCTCAATATGAAAGCACCCAATTATATGAAGTATTAGCAAATGTAAAGGGATAAAATGACAGTAATATGGTAATAGTAGGGGACTTTAATGCCCTCACTTACATCAATGGATAGATAATCCAGACAGAAAATTGACTTTGGAAAGGAAACATTGGCTTTGAATAACACATTAAACTAGATATACTTAACAGGTATATACAGAAATTTCCAACCAAAAACAGCAGAATACATACTATTTTCAAGTATATGTGGAACATTCCCCAGGATTGATCACAAGTTAGGCCACAATAAATCTTAATAAATTTAAGTTTTAAATCATATCAAGCATCTTTTCCAACCACAATGGTATGAAATTACAAGAAAAAAAAATGGGAAAAAAACCAAACACTTGGAAGCTAAACATGCTACTAACCAACCAATGGGCCAACAAAGAAATCAAAGAAGAAATTGAAAAAATACCCAGAGACAAATGAAAATGAAAACACAACATCCCCAAATCTAAGAGATGCAGGAAACCAGTGTTAAGAGGGAAGTTTATATTAATACAGGCCTACCTCAAGAAATAAGAAAAAAATCTAAAAACAAAACAAACCAAAACAAAGAAACCAAACCCTAACTTTACACCTAAAAGAACTGGTAACAGAACAAAAAAAAACCCCAAAATTAGCAAAAGGAAGGAAAAAATAAAGATTAGAGTGAAAATGGAGACCAAGAAAAAAAAAAAAAAGAAAGAGAAAAAAAAATAGAAAAGATCAACAAAACTAAGAGCTGGTTCTTTGAAAATATAAAGAAAATTAATAAAACTTTAGCCAGACTCATCAAGTAAAAGAGAATTCAAATAAATAAAATCAGAAATGGAATAGAAATTACAACTGACACCACAAAAATACAAATATTCTGAAACTTTTATATAAAATTACATGTGAACAAATTGGGAAATCCAGAAGAAATGGGTAAATTCCTAGAAACATGCAATTTTCTCAGACTGAATCAGGAAAAAACAAAGTCTGAACAGATTGATTATTAGAAATGAAATTAAATCAGTAATCAAAAAGTCCCAGGAAATAAAAGTCCAGGAACAGATGGCTTCACAGTTGAATTTACTAAACATGTAAAGAAGAGTTAATACATATCCTTCTCAAACTATTCCAAAAAATTGAAGAGGAAGGTATGCTTCCAAATATATTCCACCAGGCCAGCATTAACCTGACAATAAACCAGACAAGGACACTCAAAAAAAAAAGTTACAGGCCAATATCCTTGATAAACATAAATTCAAGAATATTCAATAAAATATTAGCAAACAAAATTCAACAATACATTAAAAGGAAATAAACTACAATCAAGTGAGATTTATTACAGGGATACAAGATGGTTCATTATCTCCAAATTAATCAATGTGATAAACCACATTAATGTATGACAAAAATTATAAGATCATTTTAATAGGTGCAGAAAAACGATTTGACAATATTCAACATCCATTCACGTAAAACTCTTAACAAGCAGATATAAAAGGAACATCCTCAACATAATGTAAGCCATATTTAACAAACACACTGACTGCTAACATATTCAATGGTGGAAAGCTGAAAGCATTCCCCCCCCCACCTAGATCAGGGATAAGACAGGAGTTCCCACTCTTGCCGCTTTTATGGAACATAGTACTGGAAGTCCTAGCTATAGAAATCAGACAAGAAAATGAAGTAAAAGCATCAAAGTTGGAAAGGAAGAAGCAAAACTGTCACTATTTGCAGGTGACAGGTATTATATACAGAAAACCCAAAAGATCACCAAAAAACCTTGTACTAATACTCAGTAAACTTGAAGAATACAGAATATATGGAAATTTGTTTCATTTCTATATGTTAATAATGAACTACCAAAAATAGAAATTTAGAAAATATGATTGCATCAAGAAGAATAAAATACCTAGAATTTAGCCAACAAGGTGAAAGACTGGTACTCTGAAGAATATGATTGTGTAAGACATTGATGAAAGAAAGTGAAGATGACACAAATAAACAGAAAGATACATCATGTTCATGGATTGGAAAAATATTATTAAATTGTCTATATTACCCAAGGCAAACTACAGATTCAAGCAATTCCCATCAAAATACCAGTGCCATTTTTCATAGACCTAGAACAAAAATCCTAAAATTTGTATGGAACTACAAAAGACAATAAATCACAAAAGCCATCTTGAGAAATAACAAAGTCGGAGGTGTCACAATTCAGATTTCAAACTATATTACAAATGTATAGGAATCAAAAGAGTATGGTTACAAAAACACACAGATCAATGGAACAGAATGGAGACCTGGAAATAAACTCATATGGTCAATGAACATATCACAACAGAGGCAAGAATATACAAAGGGGGAAGGACAGTCTCTTTGTTAAGTGGTGCTGGGAAAACTGGACAGCCACCTACAAATGAATGAAACTGGCCTACTTTTGTACTTAATATGCAAAATTAATTCAAGATGGATTAAAGACCTAAATCTAAGACCCAAACCCACAAAACACCTAAAAGGTGCATCAATAAACTCTTTGTCAGGGGTGCCCAGGTGGCTCGGTCAGTTAAGTGTCGGCCTTCGGCTCAGGTCGGGATCCTGGAGTCCTGAGATCTAGCCCCACATCGTGCTCCCTCCTCAGTGGGGAGTCTGCTTCTCTCTCTGACCCTCCCCCATCTAGTGCTCTCTCACTCTCTAATAAATAAAATCTTTAAAAAAAAATAAGCTCTTTGTCATTGGTCTTAGCAATATTTTTTGGATCTGTCTACTCAGGGAAGGACAACAAAATCAGAAACAAATAATAGGAACTACATCAAACTAAGCTTTTTCACAGCAAAGGAAACTATTAATAAATCGGATAAAGCAACCTACTGAAAGGGAGAATATATTTGCGAATGATATATTTGATAAGGGGCTAATAACGAAAAAATATAAGGCACTTCTACAATTCCACACTAAAAATTCCAATTAAAAAACTGGCACAGGACCTAAATAGATTTTCCCAAAGAAGACATACAGATGGTCACAGACACATGAAAAGATGTTCAACATCACTAGTCATCAGGGAAATGCAAATCAAAACCACAATGAGATATCATCTCATACCTGTTCAGAATGGCTAGCATCAAAAAGACGAGAAATAACAAATGTTGGCAAGGGTGTGGAGACAAGCTAACGCTCATGCACTGTTGGTGGGACTGTGAATCGGTGTAGCCGCTGTGGGAAACCTTATGCAGGTTTCTCTATAGATTCAATATAGAGATACCAAAATCAAGAAAATTCTGCTTCTGGGTATTTACCTGAAGAAAATATAAACACTAATTCAAAAAGACATTTATTGGGGCGCCTGGGTGGCTCAGTCATTAAATGTCTGCCTTCGGCTCAGGGCATGATCCCAGGGTCCTGGGATCGAGCCCCACATCGGGCTCCCTGCTTTACTGGGAGCCTGCTTCTTCCTCTCCCACTCCCCCTCTTGTGTTCACTCTCTCGCTAGCTGTCTGTCAAATAAATAAATAAAATCTTAAAAAAAAAAAACAAAACCAAAAACAAAACAAAAAGACATTTATTGCACCATTATTTACAATAGCCAAGATATGGAGGCAAACTAAGTGTCCACTGGGAGATGAATGGATAAAGACGATATGGTGTACACATACATAGGGATATACAATGGACTATTACTCAGATATAAAAAGAATAAAATTTTGTTATTTGCTATAACATGGACGGACCTAGAGGGTGTTACGCTAGGTTAAATACGTCAGAGAAAGACAAATACTACATATTATTTCATCTACATGTGGAATTTAAAAATCAAAACAAATGAACCAATAAAACAAAATTGAAACAGACTCAGAAATACAGAGAACTGGTGGTTGCCAGAGGGGAAGGAGGTGAGGGGGATGGGTTAAATAGGTGAAGGGGGTTGAGAGGTACAAATGTCCAGTTATAAAATAAGTCACAGGGATACAGAGTACAACATAAAAAAATGTTGTCAATAATATTGAATAACCATGTAGTGACAGATTGTGACTAGACTTTTCATGTTGGTCATTTTGTAATGTATATAAATGTCAAATCACTATGTTGTACATCTGAAACCAATATAATATTGTGGATCAACTATACTTAAATTGTACAAATTAAATTTAAAAAAGATGAAAAAACACTTATAAGCACTATGCTTGACACACAGTAAAGTATAATAAGTGGTCATTATTTCTCTCTCTCTCCCTCTCTTTTTTTTTTTTTTTTTTAAAGATTTGAGAGACAGCACATTCTCAAGTGGAGCGGGGGAAGGGCGGAAGGAAAGAATCTCAAGCAGAGTTTGAGTGCGGAGCCCAGTATGGGGCTCGATCTCACAACCCTGAGATTATGACCTGAGCTGAAATCAAGAGTCAGGTGCTTATCCCACTGAGCCACCTGGGTGCCCCAATGGTAGCCATTTCTATTAACCCTACGGGAAACACACACATACTTTCTGGTACTATTGAAAGAAAAAAAAATCAGATTTCTTTTTCTAATGTTCATTTAAAAAGCAGCTGGAAAAACGTAAGCAGAAAAGACTCTGGAATAACATTCGTTGAAAGTAACCACCAAGGAGAGAACACATAACTACAGAGAAGGTATGCTGGGCCCCATGAGAAATAAAATCAACACTAGCTCATGATTTTCCTCACTGATACTCACAGCTCTCGCTGGTGGCCCAGCAGAACAGCCTTAGTCCTCATGGAATTTACATTCTACGTTACACTGGAGCTCAAAGTCCTAGAGCCACAAGACACTAATTTATATACATTTGTCCTTTGCCAAGAATTCAGAACCCTGCTATATCGAATAGCAAATTTAAATAATTATTCAATATGTAATGATATTAAGAGACACTGCATGGTCTTCACTTGGCAGGCGAAGGGGAGCAGAATTCTGGGTTTGTTGTTGGTGTTACCATGGATAAGATATGAACGCTCTGAGAATTTGAGTAAGGGTTTGGCCCAAACAGAAGGCAGGAGGAGCTTCTGCAGAAGCAAGGGTTGGAAAAGACGGGAGAGATATGGCTACCAAAGGGAGAAAACCCATGAAGGAAGACCAAGTGGTCTGATGTGGCATCCAAGGGCCTTTCCCGCATCATGTGCTAAGAGATCATCTCTTTCCCTGCACAAACCTTCTCTGACATCCTTATTATCGGCCAGTCTTCCAAGGCTGAAAGTATGGGATTTGCAGGAGTCATTACTAAATGCTACACCTCGTCTGAACGGGAGCAAAAGACAAGGGCAGAGCTGCAAAGCTTCATGTGTAAGTTACGGTATGAACCCAAACCTTTCTTCTTTGTTGTTCCTGTGTTATCTGTGCCATGCAGCTCTATTTCTAATCACAGACTTGCCTCAGTGGTCCCCGCTTTAGTTATTGTGTATCAAGAGCCCTGCAAATTGCCGCAAGTAGAAGTTTAACTTGCTCTAGCAGACACTACCAATCGCCACCCATTTATTTTCCATTTCTTCCTTAAAAACCCAACTCTAAATTTTTATTTAGAATGATAATGTAATGAAATTTCCCCTTCCACTTCCAGCTTTCCTTTCAACAAGGTATGAGCATGTGACTATGTCCCTGCCATGACATACGCAGGAGCGTGGAATGGGGCTTCCTGCAAAGTTGCAAGTGGGGGGTGCTGACTCAGCTCCCCAGCTTCTGCCCTTTTTTCACTTTTCTTATGACCTGTGTTGAACATAAGATACTTGAACCCCAAAATTCATCTTTGTCAAGAAAGCAAGCTTGCAGATAGAGCCCTGCAGTGAAGACTCTTGAGCAGAAACCTAGGAGTTAGGTGGCTGAGCAATTCAGCAAACCACTGACTGACACTATTCATGTGTTTTTATCTCGTTATTTCAGACTTTCTCTTTCATGCAGCCAAACTATTCCAACTCCTATCCCTTTAAAAGCTGTTGAACATTACTATTAATAAGGAGTTTTGCTGACAATTCCTCAAAGTTTCTAGAGACTGGACATCCATATCACTGATGCAAGAAGTATTTTCATCCTTTTTTATTCATGTTGATTTTATTCATGTAAGTAGTTTATTCATTTGCATTTATTTTTTTAAAAGATTTTGAGAGAGAGAGAGAGAGAGACAGAGAGCATGCACAAGCAGGGTAGAGGGGCAGAAGGAGAACTAGACTCCCCACTGAGCAGGGAGCCTGATGCGGGGCTCAATCCCAGGACCCTGAGATCACGACCTGAGCTGAAGGCTGATACTTAACTGACTGAGCCACCCAGGCACCCATTCATTTGCATGTAGGTTTTCAATTTTCCCCAGTGATTATATTAAAGAAAAGAAAATGTTGCCATTATTAAACATTGAGTTATGCTTTAGGATAGTTTTTTTTATAAGACATAGGTATTTACTAAAAAATGTAATACTTTAATATCAAAGAAATGGTAAAGCCAGTCATATTATTTAGGCTTCAGTAAACTTAATTTTCTTAATTCAGAAGGAGAGGTGTTCTCCCTTTTGTTACTGACATCCCAATTGTGTGGGCAGCAACCAAAGGGCTCAGTTTTAAAACCTGTACTACTTTGTCCTTCTCTCAAACAGCAAAGACCAACTAACGCAATTTTGGCCAAGTAAATACAAGTCCAAGTAGCTGACAGATCTTCCTGAAAATCTCCTTTAAAGTGAGTAGTCAGCACATCCATGCCCTTTTACCTTTTACCATCTCCTTTCTTCCTGGTGCGAGGATGAGAGCTGATGCTGGAGCAGCCAGCTTAAGACCATTAAGGAAAAGCCAAGAAAAGTCACAGAAACCTGGACTCAGATACATTTTAGCAGCAGGCCCAATGCCCACGAATGCTCGCCTTCAGATTCACTGTGTGAGTGGACTAGAAGTCTCCAATTTAAATTATAGGACACCAGGTGGCAAATTCAATCTCCAACAGTTACAGGGCTACAGGGAAAAATAAATAAAAAGGAAACAAATTATGTGTATTTGAGGAGGTGGAGTATAAGAAATGATCATTTTTAAGGACGATTTTCAAGTCTGCTTTTCTGTACTTTGATCGGCAAAATTTCCTCTTCCCATTAGGTCTTCAATCTGAAGAGAAGCTTGCAGCATTCTCTGCTTTTTCACCTATTCTTTAATGAAGAGTCTTCCTTCAGGGAACTATTTCTGAGCCTCTTACTCATAGATAATTGAGAGACTGTCTCCAAATTCTTTTTTAGTTCCTTTCCCTAATTTCTGATTCTTTTTCTTCAACACCCCATTACTTTCCTTCTTACTCTACTTTTCTCCTTGGCTTTCATCTCTTCTCTTAGCTTGTCTTTACCTCTATTTTGTCTTTTCTTTTTCCATCGTATGCATTGTTTAAAAATATACTGCAATTCTGAAAAATCAGTCTATTCTCTTTCCCACCATTCCAAATGTTTAAGCTACTGAAATTAGGGGAAATATTAAAACAAGTCATTTTAGGAGGCAAATACAGTGACTCATACTGTCAGTAGACTGGCTATACATACACACCCCTAATTCATGTATAAACATATGTGTGTGTGTGTGTGTGTGTGTGTGTGTGTGTATACACACATCATATATATAATATATATAATATATATACACATTATACTGGTGGTGTTCTTTAGAGAGAACTTTGTTGCAAAATGGTAACATCACTGCAAAAAAGAAAAGTAAGAAAGTCCTCTTAGTACTTCTTGATTCCGGTGATTTTCATCGCAGGACAGAGAACTTGCTGGTATAAAATGTGTGTACGCATGTACTGCATGCACTTAAAAATTCTGTTCCATTGCTTTAAATCTGCTATTTCCCCATTTCTTATACTAACCACGATGTGAGTCTTAAAGATGCTTGCTCACTTTAAAATTATTTCTCTAATTCTTTAATGAACTTGGTTTTGGAGCTTTCCCTCACAACTTCCACCTCCAGTTCTCGCCCAATGTGAAAGCAAAGTACATAAAAATTGGAATATCCATTCACCATCTTTACAGTGATTTGTGTCATAAATCGATCTTGCCACAAAATCGTCTCTTTAGGTAAATCTGATGTGGAAATAACAGTGCCTGCAAATTATATTACTTGTTTATAACTTCAAAATCCTTTACCAGGTTTTAAAGGTAATTCATGGTTTATTACCTTAGGGTCATTTCATGACAGCAATTGTGGTTTTCTGACCATAAAAATGCCACACAGTAACTAAATGAATATAGAACAGGTGCCTCCACAGAAAGGAAGGAAGCTCAGTTCCAGCAGCCTTGCATCCTGAAGAGAATGTGGGCAAGAAAGTAAATCCAACCGACGAGGGGATGTAAGCTGTAGGTGGAAGGCTATTACTTCATTAACTTAGCAAAAGATTTTGACCCTTCGCAAAACCTATAATAGTTTAGCTGCATAAGGTGCTTGGCCTCTTTCTCTCAAAAACCATTTTCCAACAGAGTTCTGGAAATAGCACCCCCAAGTTATCCCGTTGTGACATCTGAAACTGGCTGTGTGATGAAAATGCCAGGAGTAGACATCAGGAGGCTTTTTTGCCTCAGTCACATATGAAAACAGGACAAAACAGCAGTAAACTCTTAATCCCATCTGTGCAGGAGCCTGTCACTCTCTTCTAAGTAGACTTCTGTGGGTGTCACCATTCCCTGGAGGTCTCATTGGCAACTTCCTTCCTATAATCTCCACCCAAATCCCTCACCTAAAAAGGCACACAGAAAGGGGCCATCCGACTGTGCTCATTCTCCTTGTCAAGAGAAAACCGAATTCTAAAGGCTTTTCTTTCAGCCTAGGCAGCATGTGGGAGCCATGAGAAATCCCAACGAAAATCTGTTGACAATCCGTTGTTTCCGGGCACTGGTCCAAGCCCTCCATGCCCTTCATCCCTTTTATCCCCTCAACACTGGTTTCCTCATTTTATAGGTTAAGTAAGCCAAGACAGAGAAATTGTTAAGGTCACACAGTGGCCCACACAGTGGGTAGTGGAGCTAGAATGGGACTCTACAGGATTCCAGAGCACTCTTCTACCAATACTGCTTTAAGAAAGAAACCAACCAGTCTTAAATATGGCTTCCCAAATGCTCACCTTGAAATTCAGCCTGTTACGTGCCCATGTGTTCAGCTCATGCCCCTCTGTCATTTTAACACCAGCAAATACTGCCGGGCCGAGCGCTCCTTTAAATGAGAGACACTGAAAGAGTACATAGATTTCTAAGCAGCCTGAAAGCCCTGACGTTTCCACTTGGTGTTTTTTGAAGGGTATTCCTTATGAGGCTGATCCTTGCCCGTCCTACAGGACAATTAGAACTTGTCAGTTGAAGGCTCAGCATTATTCTCCCCCTTTAACCTCATGGCATTTGCATTTCCTTATCGCAGTGCGCAGGCAGCTACTGATCTGATTATTAAACAGGCACTTCATCAGCTGCTTCTCTCCATGCACCCGCTCTAATCTCTACCAACCAGTTCGGCCCTGCTATTTTTTGGGGTGATGGGGGTGATGCCAAGTTTCCCTATGCCATTGTGCTCTTTGTCATCTGCCTCTAACCTCTTCCCTGCTACCACAGAGAATTTAACTATGTTCTCTTCTTCCCTAGAAATGTTGATTCAATGTGCTTTTTCTGACCTAGACCCTAAAGGCAGTGACCCTGCAGCTCTGTACCCTCCTTTACCCTGCAGGTATCCCAGCTTATGGAGTAATACTAAGACTTGCTAAAACAAAACTGCCTGGCTTTCACAGTCTGTTGTGGCCTCTCTGGATTTGGCAGGAGCTTCCAAAATCATTCTGGAGAGGAAGAGGAGGATGCAAGAGTGAAATTAATCATAACATTTCTGTTTCTACCCCTACAGTTTGGGTCATCAAACCAGAAAGTGCTAGAGCAGTCTATCTGATCAGGCCATAGAGATTAGTAAATTCTGACCTACTAGAAAGGAGCCCATTCAAAACAACCTGGAAATAACAAATTAAACAGGCTGCTCAATTTAATCAGATAACAGGAATTCACTCAAATAACTGCTTGGCCTATTCTAGCTAATTGGTCTGTTTATTAAGGAATTATGAAAACTATTTTGCACATTAGTTGACTAAACCTGGGGACCAGATGACTGATGCTTCCATCTCAGACTGAATTCAGGTGAAATGGCCCAAATTTTAGGCCAAATGATGAATCGTGAGCTTAATTAAGGAGGGTAGTGTTATTATACCTTAAAACTCAAAATGGAGCTGAAGTGTTCCTGATAGCCCAGTATGATGTGAGAAGGAAAAATGAGAAAGGAAACAATTGTTCCCCCAGAAGCACTCAGATTAGATCTGGAAATTCCCTTAATTTGTTGCTCTCCTGTGTTGAACGCCAAATTGATAGGAGAGGTACTTTATTTGGATACGGCCTTTGGCTTGAAGTAGTATTTTTTCAAATATTTGGAATTTATATCGGTCACTGCATTTGAGGCTGAAAATCAGTGCAGTTAGCACAATGGGTGGTTAGCGATACTCAGACTAAGTGCCTTGATGGCATTGCTAAACTGAGTCAATATCAGAAGCTTACTAGCAATGATTTTGTTAAAATACAAAGGCTATTATCCAAAGGGAAGAGATTTTTAGTTCCTAGATGATCTAATCTATACGCCAAGGTTACACGGGAGGCAATAAACACCAGCCCCAGTTTCTGTGGTATTTTTCTAAAAAAACGTAGAGACTGAGAAGTATATTTCCTTACTCAAATGAATAAATATGAAGGAGTGTGTTTAGGAATCAATCATTTTTGGGGCACTTAGGTGGCTCAGCTAGTTAAGCACTCAACTCTTAATTTCGGCTCAGGTCACGGTCTTGGGGTCATGAAATCAAGCCCACATTGGGCTCCATGATGAGTGTGGAGCCTGCTTTGGATTCCAACCACACTCCCCACCACACACTCTCTAAAAAATAAGTAAAATGAAAAAAGGAATTGGAATCATTTTAAAGTAAGAGCTAACAAAGTGAGGCTAGAATAATATGGAATTAATGTCGGTTCTGTGTCTGTAAATTCATACATTCAAAGGAACACAGAAACCGTGAAATTTGTTTCCATGAAATTTTGCCAGATACATTATACTTGGGCAATGAAACTGTTTATCTTCAGAAAAAGCTTATGAGCTGAGATGTAAAGATTTTGTCACATTAAGATACCTGTCTCTAAATGCTTTTTAAAGGTGTTGATAATAGAGCTTGATCTGAATATTTGGTCTTATACAAAATATGAAGTGTTATAGTTCTCGGATAGTCCCATAATATGGGACATGGAATAATGAGACAGGGGGGCCTCAAGTTACTGCCACTGAGAGGAAGTTAAGGGGTTATATAGGAAGGGTGCGGCTGCCCATGTGCTAGTGGTAAGGAGCTGGTTATGTTATATTGTCCACACTGGATTTTAAAATACCTCAGCATAGACAATATGTATGTGTTGTTTTTAATCTATAACTTAGGGGCACTGAGTGAATATTTCAAGTTCCTCGACTGGATTATACCAGCCTGCAACCATTTGAGTTTCTAGTCAAGAAGCTTTGTGTTTTTGTCCCCAGTCAACATCAGAGTCCTTAAAAGCTAACATATTGGATGAGAAAATGTGTTTTCATCAGTGAACTAAGTGGCATTTAAGATGTGTGTGGAGTTATTGCTCATCGTGACGTTTCACTCTGACACCTTTGTAAGAATAAGAATCAGCACATCCAATAGGCTCAGTCCTCCAGGATGTAATCTTGATTTTAGGATTCTGAAATTAGATTTGTATTTTACCACTATATTAGCATTCTCCAGAGAAATAGAACCAAAAGGATATTGAATATATAATTATTATAAAGAATTGGTTAAAGTAATTACAGAAGCTGACAAGATCCAAGATCTGTAGCAGACAAGCTGGAGATCCAGGAGAGCCAATGATGTAAGTTCTAGTCTGAAGACTGGCTGGCTGAAAACCCAGGAAGAGCTGATGTTTCAGTTTGAGTCTGAGGTCAAGATAAAACCAGAGTCTCTCCTCAGAGATAAGCAGAAGGAATTTCCTATTATCTGAGGATAATAGGTCAGCCTGTTTGCTTTATTCAGACCTTCAACTGATGGCATGAGGCCCACCCACATTAGGAAGAGCAATCTGCTTTACTTAGTCTATCCATTTAGATGTTAAACTCCTCCAAAAACACCCTCACAGAAACAGGGTAATGTATGAACAATATTGGGGTACCCCAAAGCCCAAATTAATACATATAATTAACCATCACAACTACCTAAGAATTTTGACATCTGTCCCAACCAAAACATTAAGTCAGTGCTGCTCTAGAATGATGTCACATCCATCTCCAGTAATTACATATGGTAATGTTTGAGTAATGAACTGGTCAGAGACCTGGGACTGCATAAGTACTATTGAACACAATCTATGATTTTTGTGCATGCTTGTTAATAAATCTCGATCCTGTATGGAAGAAGTTTTCCTTGTAACCTGCTACCTGTGGTAGTAAGACTATAGCTCCCAACTACCTCTAAGCTACTGGAGACTTCCCATTATCAACCAAGAAAGAACCTCATAGTTGTGCATAACACCACATTGGCTTACACTACATTGCAGCACAACTTCTAGAAAGTCCCGGGGCAGAAAATGACTTTTTCCACTGAAGAGGTTTTGAAATGCCCTTGTATCTCAATAGCACCCAAGATAATACTGATCTCACAGAGGACATGGGGGACATGGAGCACAGCCACATCCCTGAGACAGAGAGTAGAGGCTTACAAGAGTCCACATCTATTTTTGATAAGAAAACTAGGAAGCTAGCATTGCACAGAACCTGTGGGAGTAAAATACAGCTTCTACAGAAATCAATTGCCAATGACTGTCCCATGAGCAAAAGGAGAAACAAGTCATTAGGACCCAAAGAAAGAAGCAGACGTCAGAGCATAACCAAAAAAGAGAACTCAGAAGAGCAGAACTAGTCCCTTATCACATGCTTAGAGATTATCATCAGCTCCATGGTAATTAGAACTGCAAATAGACCAGGAGCCACTGAATTACTTTACAATGAATTTCACAGTTCGTTATATGTGTGTAGATTAAATTTTATATAGTTTTTATAGGAGAGGACAAAAGAGAGACAATATTTCCCAACTAAGGAACCCTCTATTTTGTTATGACCACCTTACAAAATTAGACTCAAGATTCTGGTACCCTGAGTGGACAAACCAGGTAAGCAGCTATGTGTTTAGGATACAGTCCTAATGGGGATTAATACTGTCCTTGTACATGCTACCCAAATGAAGAACAATACAGCCCAAGAAACAAAAATCAGTAACTATTTCAAAAATATATATTTTATCCAAGACTGTACTTTAACTCTCTAGAAACAAAATTTACTTTCCAAAATATTTTATATTTTCCATTGAATGTGAAATCTCTTTGCTTTAGCTGAGGACATCTCAGCAGGATTGGGAAGGGAAGAAAAATGAAGAATTACTTTACATGATTCTTGCTCAACCGACTTTATAATGCAATGTATGTTCTGAGATGGAGGATATGTGCTTTTAGAAAACACAGTAACTCTTATCAACCTTGCAGTATTTGCTTTAGTCAATCACTACATCAGTGTCTAAAACGGTGTATTCAAATGGAGAATAGTAGGTGGTTTCCTTCCTAGAATTGTCTTTTGTGTACTTGACATCTCTTTTTCAATCTACATTTAGCTTTCTGCTCATTTCTTCATATCTTATCTCCTCAGGACAGTTGGGATTTATTTGGATTATTAATGTCTCCTTTACAGAGGTATTATCCCCACAAGGCTGTTTCTTTTTCTGATAGCTTATAAAGCTAATCTAAACATAGGGACACCTTTGACATTAAAGGAAAATCTGTTCAGCAAAAACATCCCCATGAGACTTGGCAAAAAAAAAAAAAAAAAAAAAAAGATAAGGAGCACAACGTGCCAATGTGCTCTCAAATCAATCCAGCACGCCAGGGAGATTCCTAGAGTGATTTGAAGATGAACGTTTTCATTTTACAGAAAAAGTAAAGCAGATTTAATTGTAGGTATTATTTATTTGTAAGTTAGAGATACTGAGGTTGAACGTGATTTAATGTGTAGACTTTGCTCTGGATTCTCACAACACGGTATTGCACGTGTCGCTACGTACTGAGTGGTGAGGACAAGCACACTGTGGCTTCTTTATACTCTGTCTGGAGTTTTACTTCCTCAACAAGCTGAGCTTTTCAAGAACATATAGGATCACATGTAAGAATTAGTAAGATTAGGAAAGAGAAAACAGCTGAGCATTTTGATAACATCAGAAAGGGAAATTTAGCTGAGGAATAGAGAACAAACTTCCTGAACAAAATTGGTAACAACTCACCTTCTCTCATGAATTAATTGGGGTCTATCATTTTCCATAACTCAAGGCTCTGCGTGGTGGCTTTCTCCCCATTCTGGAACCCGTGTGTCACTAATTGAGGCCAAAGAGGGGGTGGGGGCTGGAAATCAGATACATGAGTATATTTGCTTCCTTTAGGGCAACCACTAAAATCATTGAATTCACAAAGATAGGGTTGCTCGATAAAATGTGAATTTCAAAATGCTTTCATTATAAGTTCAGTTATCTTTCACTCTTTTATTCCATTTTGTATCCTATTTGTCCCTAAGTCCAGATTTTTTCTTTTAAAACGCCTTTCTGATGTCACTCTTCTCTCTTGAGGATGTGGGACTGCACTCTTGTGATAACTGTAACAAACTTCAGCGGGACTCTGGCTCAGTCTCCATACTTTTTATCTGTAAATATTTGCTGACTGATTTAAGCTTAGATACCTAACATAGTGTGCCTAAGGTCTGGGACAATGTCAAATACAGATTACTCTAACTTTAGCACGCACCTCAGTGACAATAGTTGTCTCGGTTTTTATCTAGTCTGATCAGTTCTGCCTTTTGAGTCTATAGTCCACTTCATCTTAGTATTACCAAATCTGCCGTTCGGTATTTGTTTTCTATTTCACTCATCTACTTTGTTGTTACTGTTTGCTTTCTACTTTTGGGTTAAACAAGTTTATTTTTAATATTCTATTTTGATTCCTCATTTGGCTTGTTTGCTGTACTTCCCTTGTTTCCTTTAGTGGTTGCTCTGAAGATTACAGTAGGATCATTAATTATCCCAATCTGCTTAAAATATTGTGTAAGATATAGGAACTTTGTGAAAGTAGAGTATTTTCATTTAACACCCTGCTTTTTGTGTTATTGTCATGTATTTATATCTATGTGTTGTATATATCATACAGCATTAAATTTTTGCTTTAAATAGGTCATTAATAATTGAGAATAAATTTACAAAATTGAGAATAAATTAATAATTGAGAATAAATTTACAATATTCTGAGAATAAGTTTACTATTTCCAGTGACCTTTGTTTCTAGAGATTCAAGTTGTCTGGTATCATTTTCCTTCAGCATGAAGAATTTTTTTCTAACATTCCTTGCAGTTCACGGTGTTTGAGATGAATTCTCTACTCTTTTCTTCATCTAAAAATGTTTTTATTTTGCCCTCTGTTTTGAAAGATAGTTTTTCTAGATAATTTTTCTCCTTCAGTAATTTAAAGTTGTCATTCCAATTCATTCTGACTTTTATTGTTTCTGACAAGAGGACCATTACTCTTATTATTACCTCTTATGTAATGCATCTTTTTTCTCTTACTACTTTGAAGACTATTTTTAATCCCTGAATTTGAGCAAACTGGCCGTGTTGTGCCTTCACTGTATTCATTGCATCTTGCTTGGGTTTCTCTAATGACCCTTGCAACTACGAATCTGTGACAAATGATTTTGTTGGTTGTATGCCCTTGCAAAGAGAGGTAGCCTCCATCCGAAGGCACCCGTTTGGATTCTGGACTTGCTGCCTTCCTGTACACGGCTATAGAAGCTATCAGCTTACTACTGGGTTCTTGTTGATCTTGAACACTGAACCCATGGAGGCTTTAAAGACTCTCCAGCCTGATATTCCTATTGTGGAATGGGTCCATTTAGACTCAGTGGCTAACAAGGTATGAAAGGCCCATCAAGCCTCATTTGTCGAATGGAAGCAATATACGTAAGAACACAGCCGGCCTGACCTGGGGCACCATCTTGGCTCTGCCTTAAACCTGACAGCTATTACTTTGGGGGAAATCTTTGTCTTCTCCACAACCAAAAACAAAGCTGCTAGCTCAGTTGTACTCTCACTACACTGATGAGACACCAAAGCTGAAACCCAAAGGTGCCCACTGGGCTGCTGCAGCTATTCAATGTCAGCACCAGCTCTGAAGAACCAAAATGCATGTGATAATTCTGGCTGGTGGGTAATGTTTCCCCTGGTGAACCTTCTATTTTTTACTGGCTTTTCGGCTTTTGGCAATGGCCTATCTGCTCAGTCTGCCATTTGGTACACTACAGACTAGCTGTTTAAAGTAATCCCTCTCTGAAGCCACAGACAGTGAAACTAATCATGGCTAATAATGGAACCATCTTGGACTCATGCAGATGTCAGTGGTCAGGGTCCATTTTCTGAGGAGATAGATTGCTTGAGTTTGACTATTCAGATTGCCACCATGGCTGCCTGGATTCATCACCAAATAGGGCAATACATTCACCATCATAGGTTGGAACAATCTAAAGGACTATTTCTGATGCAGAGGTTTCCACCACTTGCTAGATTCATGACCCATGCCAAAAGCTGACCCATTTATCTTGTGGTGTGGGAGACCATATTGGACAGTGCGGGGCTCTTACCAACCTGTAAATTGATTAGAGCAAAACTGACTGGTTATGAAGGCAATAATAGTGCTTTATCACTCTATAATTTTTCTTGTAGGATATTTCTGTATGCTCAGCTGCATCTGGTCACAATTATGATCCTTAAAAACAATCCTTCTCATGCGTTTGGCCTTCCAAATCCTCTGCAGTCTGATAGGTGGTTTTCATGATAAAAAGCATTTAATGAGTTGCTTATTGAGGTACTGGATGGAGTTGCCATGTTTCCTTTCACCCACATGTATCTGGTACTGTACATTGCAACAGCCTCCTCAGGAAATGACAAACACGGAGCGCACGTGAAGTGAAGAGCACTGGGTGTGACATGCAACTGATGAATAACTGAACTCTACATCTGAAACTAATAATGTACTGTGTGTTGGCTAATTGAATTTAAAGAGGAAAAACATCCCTAACTTAGCTGGCGTGATCACTGATATTATCTTAGTTTTGCAATGCATTCATATAACCAACAACTCAATGGCCAGAGTTTTGATACATGACCACATTGCCCTAAACATTCCCCCTGGCAGGATAAGATTAAGTCTGTGTAATCAAAGTTACACTTTATTGTACCTAGATCAAAGGTTTTAGACCAAAAAGATTAATTCAGAAATTTAAGAAGAAAATTGTCTGGGATTCTATGGTAGACCCTGGTAGTTTAATGGAACTTATTCAGCTAGCTGAGTCCAGCTGGGGGGAATGGTTGATACTGCAGATTGCCCTCTTCCTGCTACTTGGAGTCCTGATGAGGACAGTCTTAAATAATACGTGAAACAAATTCATGAACTTGGTTCCAGCCTACCTTGTTCAGATTTATAAGGGTGGGCAAGAGTGGTGCACACCTGGAGAAATTCACCAGGATCTGAGATTGTTGGGAGAGGATTATCCAGGGCTCTCTCATGTTTCGGCAGGTCTCATAAAGAAGGCAGTTACTACTCTTTATTCTGAGCTATCTTTGTAAGGATGTTTATATGGAGAACAGCCTTGGAAAACAGCGATAGTGTTCCCACCCAAAGCAAAGAGCAAACACGCTTATTCTCAAATATACCATTTCCCTCTGGAGCAAAGGACAGGCATCTTATGAAATATTAGGGTCCTAATCACAAAGTTCTCCTCTAACACAACCCATAGCAGGTGCAAATGCTATTTTTCTTCATATAGCCATGTCGAAATTGGGACTTGGAAACGCAGTGCAAACGAATGCAGCTACTCTAGCTGGCTACCGGTATGAGTGATAAACAGTCATTTTCTGAACCAGGGTTCTTGTGTAGTCTACCTGCACTGATGAAACTGTGGCAGACTAACTTGTTAGTGTGCAAGAGTAAAATCTCCTAGACTTCAGCATTCTTGATAATGTGTAACATTATACATAAGCAGCTAATACAGTTTCTGGTGCAGTGAATAACTTTATTAGAAGCTGTTGGATATTATTTCCCATGCGTATCACAACAACCAGTACATAGCATAGGGATGCTTAATATGGACAGAGGGATTGGTCCCTGTTTCAATGAAGTTCCTGTGAAAGAGTTTCATAGCCACTATAATAATGCCATAAAAGAATGACTTCCAAGTATAATTGGATGGCCAAAAGGACATTAAAAGTCAGTTCTGGAAAGGTTTTAGTTTAACACATGCCAATCAGAACAATAGTTCTCACAAGGCGACTAAATATTTTGTTTAATTTTCTATCCAGCAGATGTCAATGGTAATCTTACTAAGCTGACAGGGCTAATGTTTTCTTTCCTTCTAAAGTTGATTTTTTCCTAACTCATATTTTAGACTTGAGAAATTCTCCTTAGAATTAGGTTTCAATAGTTATCCATAACTTTTGGTAGTGTAACACTTCGTGTCAGCCGAAGATAATATTTTCATAGCATAATGAAGGCCGATACACATACCTTTCTGTATCTTGATAGATCACCAGACACTTGAAGGAGTGCTTAAGATCTACCAGACATAATGTAAGGATACTGGGATCTATTAACTCATATCGGAAGGAAGTATGAATTTATATCCATAGCAATACTTAAATACGTACCTAATTCATAAGAAGTTGTTTTGTTTTGTTTTGTTTTAAACACCTACGTGGCTCAGTTGGTTGAGCGTCTGACTCTTGGTTTCGGTTCAGGTCATGATCTCACGGTCATGGGCTGAGCCCTGCATCCAGCTCCACACTCGGCACGCAGTTTGCTTGTCTCCCTCCCTCTGCTCCTCTCTCTCAAATACATAAATAAAATCTTAAAGAGGAAGAATGGAGCCTCTATTTGATTATTATACGAAGTATTCTCTATCCTTTCTTATGTGAGGATAACATACCCCAACTTGTTAACTTCAGTCTTAGCTGGAACTTGTTTTGACCAATAAAATTTAAGCAGAAAGGATATGTGTTATTGACGAGTACAAGCTTTTGGAACCCTCATGTCCTTCTGAAATTTTTCCCTTTTTCCTCTGCCTTAACACTGGAAGTGTCCCAAGTAGGAATTGTTCCTTCACCCTGTGTCTTTGAGTTGCTTAATCCATGACAGATAGGTTTTGGTTCAAGCTACCTAACTTCTGTTGAAGTCACTGGACTTAGGGGGTTGATACCGAGGCAGAAGTTAGTCTGAGATGTGTGACGTAGGGGCAATGGAAAAGGTTACCACCACAGAAGGTGGATAAAATTAACAAAGAGCACTTTGTTAAGTCTAAAGAACCACAAATTCTGTACATTCAAAGAATACAACTTCTGGAAATAGAAAGCTATTAGCTTTCCCTCTTTCTTGTTCATTTGCTGTTAAGATGGTCTATTCCATGCCTTTGTCGGTATCTGCTACTAGGAATCAAAGTTCTCTCTATTCTCATTCCTTTTCTCCCTTCTTAAGCAATGATTCATTCAATATCCATTATGTTCAGCCAAGTGTTAGGATTTCTTTCTTCACTCTTTTATACCTTATAGGAAAAACATTAAGAAGTGTAACCCTTTATGAAGCAATCACCATGTGTGAGGTTTTGACTTAATGTTTTCATTATCAATACATTTTATAGTTACAAATCACGTTATGCCTCTCTTTTCTGTTATAGGACTCAAATAAGATTCAGAGTGGTTAAGGAAATTGAAGACAATTATTCACCTGCTAAAAGAGCAGAACTAAGATTTGAATTCAGTTTGTCTCAGTTCTAAAACCAGATCCTTGCACCACACCATTATCATACATGATAGCATGAGAAAAGTACATAGAATATCAAACCTAATTTCCTCATGAGGCCAGAAATACATGCAATAGAATATTAATGAGAAAACAATGAATTTGAAAGAACACTTTTACTCCTGTGTATCTTTAAAGTTATTGACTGTTAGTTTAAGGCTATAAAATTACTAAAAGCATATGGTAAATAATTAAGTTGAGGAATTTCTTTGGAAAAACCCAGGTAATTGTGATAAAATTAATCAATTGCCTTATAATTAAACTTTTTTAAAAAATTTAATTTCCCATGACCTATTTAATAATTATTTGGGAGCTGAACTGGGTTTACTCAAGATAAGTCTATAACTGGTTATTAGTTTAATGATGTAAGACTAATAGACTATGTGAACTTCATCTTTAGTTTGTTTAATTGATCTAGAGGATTCTTCTAATAAAGGCTTTAAAAAAACCCCACAAACCCGGTATCACTGTTAGAACTGGAGCAAAAGCACTTGCACAGAACTAGACAAATTCAGGCAGACTTCCTCCGAGATACATGGAAGAACGTAATTTCAACAAAAGAAACAACAAATGTTGTAAATAGGGAATAAAATATGAGGAATAAGAGAAAACTAAACATCTGGTGCAGTAGGCACATTTTGGTCTGTCTTCCCAGCTCACGACTATTTTCCTTTCTATGGGAATTACACTGGGGGAGGGGGGTGCCACCTGCTCAGGTCCATTTAACATTACCCTCCCTTCTTGGCCATAGACAATGAGCCCACTTCAGATCCTGATCCAAGACGGGCTCATTAGAGTCTTCTTTCAGGGGATATGTAGTTTAACAGAAGCATACAGAGATTGGAAGTTTGGAGCTAAATCACGCTGCTGATGGCCAACCTCTTAGAATATTCATATACGCTCATGCTTTCTGGGGATTTTCTCCAGCTTTACTACTTTATTTAAATTCTTCAGTTTTTGTGTCCGTGAAAGATCTTTATAAATGCTAAAGCACACCTTTCATGGTTTGCCTAATACATAATGATTAAACATGATATTTCAATGCAAATGTATCCTTGGACCCTCTCACCACATTTACAGAGCTTTTATATATGTATAGAGGTTATTTCAAAAATTTTGACTAAAAGAGGCTTTACATGTATAAACATGCAGTTGAAATCAAGAGTAAAAGTTTATAATTAGAATATACACTACATAAGATGAAATAAATGTGCCTAAGATTTCTCTCCCTACTCCTGACCCCATCATGTATGTCAATATTTGGTGATCAAATTTTTAAAATTTATATTCTATACCATAATTTCTACAATCATTTAGTCCTATATTTAAGTAGATTCAATCCTTTTTAAAACATGACTTCCTCTATCACTGGTGTCTTAGTTTTAATTTCTGATTTATGAGGTTTCATTTTTAAATACTTTGTTTTTCAAGGGCTGAAATAAATTTTGGCTAAAAATGAGGTCCTTTACATATAATAAAATGTACAGATTTTAAGTGTGCATTTCATTAAGTTTGAAGAAATTAATCTACCAACGTAACTACCACTGCAATCAAGATACAGAATATTTCCATACCCCAGAAAGTTCCCTTGTGCTTTTTCCAAACAATGACCTCCCCTGATACTCCCTACTCTTGACACAAAAACAGCCACCGACAGGATTTGTTACCCTATCACCATAGTTTACTTTTGTCTTTTCTAGAACTTCATTTTAGAATTTGTACAGTAGTGGTGTCTGGGTGGTTCAGTTGGGCAAGTGTCTGCCTTCAGCTCAGATCATGATCTCAGGGTACTGGGATGAAGCCCCTTGTAGGGCTCTCTACTCAGTGGGAAGTCTGCTGCTCTCCCTCATTCTCCCAAAAATCTTTAAAAAATATTGTACAGTATATACTCTTTTGCGCTTGGCTTTTGTTCAATATCATTTTTTTGAAATCCATCTGTATTGTTGAATGTATCAGCGATTCATTCCTTGTTATTATGGCTAAGATTGTGTAAATTTTCCCAAAAGGTCCTATTCCATTTACCAGTTGATGGATAGCCGAATATTTTTCAGTTTGAGGCTATACTGAATATGGCTGAAATAAACATTCTTTTACAATTTTTCTGGACAATTTCATTTCTCTTTGGTAAACAGGAGTGAAATGTATGGGTCTTTATGTTGGTATTTCAGAAATTACTGTTTTCCCAAGTAATGGAACAATGCTACTCTCAAATCAGTGTTTGAGAGATCCCCTTGTTTCATACCCTCTTCGATGTTTGACATTGTAAATCTTAATTTTACCCTTTATAGTGTGTGTGCAAAATGGTGGGTCATGATTTCAATGTGTATTTTCTTGATGACTAGAGAGGATGAAAATCCTATCATGTGCTTATTAGCTATTCTCAATCCTATTTTGCAAAGTATCTGTTTTAGACCTCATTTCAAAGTGAATCAACTTTCTTATAATTGATTCATAGTAGTTGTTTATATATGCTGGACAAAAGTCCTTTGTCATATGTAACAGTTATGTTTTTTTATATATTTTTTTCTGCATGCATAACCACTTTGTCAAATCACATCTGTTATAAGGAGTGCTAATTTTCTTGGCATCTTGTCATCTGTTGACTGTATAGGTGTTAGTCATTTTTGGACTCTAAAATTTATCCTTATACCAAGAACACAATTTCTCTTATTTTATTCTGTAGCATTTCAGTTCTGTTCAATTCTGCTTCTGTCACTTTAAAGTTGTTTACGAAAGTATTCATTAAATTTCTGTGTGCGAATATCAATTTATTACTCATCATCTGTATATTTAATCATTTGCTGGCTTTCAAAAAAAACACAATTAGCAAAAAATATCCAAATAGGTTTATGGAATTGCCCATTTTCCCTTTTAGTCTTATTTTTTGGCTTGATGTATTTTCAAATTATCTTAAGTGCATGCATGTTTTAGACAGGATTTTTTTCCTTTTTGTAATCATGACAAGGTCTTCTCTTTTTCTACGGTTTATTCCTTGTCTTCAAATCTAGTTTGATATTAATGCAGTCATACTAGCTGTCTTAAGTTTGATATTTGCATAATATAAAAAATTATAAAGGATAAAAAATACATTTAAAGTAACCTAATATTTTTATAAAGAAGGCAGATAAATATAAAGACACTCTAAGTTGTATCTTGCTTTTTTTGTACAGTGTGATGATCTCTGTCTTTTAAAGTGTTCTGCCCATTTCTATTTAATGCAATTATTGCTATGATTGGGTTTAAGTCTACCTTGTTACTATATGATTGCTGTTGTTTTCTTGCAGTTAACATAGTATTTTTCTTTTCCTTTGGCTTTATTTGTGGTGAAGTATGCATAACAAATTTAGAAACAACAAAAGAAACTTGGGGCAATCAAAAGTATGTGGACATTTAAAAACACACTCCGAAATAACCAGTGGGTCATATGAATACAAAGATGTTGGAAAACTACTTTGATAGTAATGAAAATGAAGACCCAACATACCAAGCTTACAGGACAAAGCTAAAGCAGTCTTTAGAGGGAACTCATATTTAAATAATGTTAAAAACTTAATTCTCCCAATTTTAGCAACTGACAAAAAGAGAAATCAACCTAAACCAAATAGCAGAAAATAAGATTAGAATAGATACTAATGAAGTAGAAAATAGAAAAATATAGAAAATTGATGAAACCAATACCAGCTTTGAAAAGATCAGCAAAATTCACAAACCTCTATCTGGATTGACCAAGAAAAAAAAAAAAAAAGGGACTCCAGTTACTAGAATTAGAAATGAAAGGGAACATTAGGACTGATTTAACATGAATGATTATAAAGGAATACTGAACCACTGCATGCTAATATATTAAATAGCTGAAATGAAATGGACACATCTCCCAAAAAGTCACAAACTCCTAAAACTAATGCAAGAAAAGATGAACTAAGTAAATCTGTAGTAAGCAAACATTTAATTAGGACTAAGAAAACTGCCAACAAAGAAAAACCCAGGAACAGATGGCTTCATGGCTGAATTTTTCCAACCTTTAAGAAAAAAAAAATTTTGCTACAAGGTCTACCAAAGAAAACAAAACACTCTCCAACTGTGTGTGACTGGTCTTACCTTGCTAACAGATAAAAATATCACCTAAATATTACAAACCATCTTCTCATTTATATGGACACCAAAATCCTCAAAAAAAATATTAGCAAACTAAATTGCAACATATGAAGAATTATGTGACATGATTAAGTGGTATTTGTCCCAGGAATGTAAAGTTGATTTAACATCTGAATAATAAATTAATGTAATACACCATTATCAATAAAGCATAAACAAAAAGCTACAGTATCTCAATACATAGAATTTGACAAAGTCTAACCTTTAATGATAAAAACACAGAAGAGTAGAAATATAAGGGAACTTCCTCAACCTTTTTAGCTGCATCTCTGAAAAATGTATAGCTAACATTATTCTGAATGGTGAAAGACTAGATTCTTTCCCCTAAGATCGGGAACTACAAAATGTTCTCTCTTATCACTTCTATTAGACATTGCAATGGTGGTTCTAGTCAGGGCAATTAGAAATAAATGGCATCCATATTGGAAAGGAAGAAGTAAAACTATCTATTTGCAGATGTCATAATCACGTATACAGATGAACTTAAGGAATTCACTTAAAAACTGTTAGAGCTAACAAGTTCCACAAGATAACAGGATACGAGAGTTAAAACAAAAAAATTCAATTACATTTCTATACACCTGCAATGAGCAATCCAAAATAAAATTCCATTTACAATAACATCACAAAGAATACTTAGGTATAATAAATTTAACAAAAGTGCACAATATATATGCTGAATATTACAAAATATTCGATAAAAATCAAAGATCTAAATAAAAGGAAATGTCATGTTCATGGATTAGAAGATGATATTAATATGGGAATATTCCGCAAATCAATTCAGAGATTCAAGGCAACCTCTATTAGACTCCTAAATGATTTCTTGAATTGTCAAGCTGATTTTAACATTCACATGAAATTCTGAGGGACCCACAGTAGCCAAAACATTCTTAAAAAGCAAAACAAAAACAAAACAAAAACAAAGTAGGAAGACTCACTCTTCGTAATTTCAAAACTTACTGCAAAGCTAGAGTAATCGAGACAGGGTAGTACTGGCAGAAGTATGTATAGATCAAAGGAATAGAATTGAGAGTCCACAAACCCATGTGTCTTGGTCGATTTTCACATACGGTACCCAAATCATTCAATAGAATAGGGGGAAATAATGGTCTTTTCAATACATGATGCTTGGACAACTGGAAAATCCCTCATTAAAAAAAAAAAAATTACCCCAGACCTCTAGTCTTCAAATAACTCTTGCTAGTAGTTGTACACGCTTCCAAAATAGTTTCATATGTGCATTTACATATATATGTGAAAATATACAAATAGTTTTTATATTGTGCTCAGACTGTGTTGTGTTTGCCATTTCATTTATAAAATGAAATATCTTGAATAATAGCTTTCACTTATAAACCACTTTTTAATGAGCCAGGCAACATTCTAAGTCCTTTATATCTTAACGTGATGTAATCCACACAAAACACACAAGAAAAGTGCCATTACTATTCACATTTCAGGACAACGAAATTAAGTATCTAGAGTCAAATAATTTGGCCAGTTTGCAGAGTTGGAAAGAAGCAGGGCTGGGATGCAAACACAAGTCCCAGAGTTCATACTCTCTACTCCCCCCCTCACCCCCACTGCCCTACCACTGGAAAAGCTGAAAAAATTTGAAGTCTTTATGCGAAATAGCATGTTTTCTACTTATTTTTTATCTGCTCCCATCATTCAAAACATTCAAGTTGAACCTTTTTGTATGTATTTCAAGCAATGCCTCATGAATATTTTTGGTATGATTTATTTTACCATAGAGAATGAGGTTAGGATTGAACTATGAATTTTTTTCCTGATAGCCAGAATTTTATCATTCTTATTTATCTGTTCATTTGTCTGCCTGTCCACAACATGGTCAGGTTCTGTATTTTATCCTGTGCCTAGCCAAGTGACTCTACACTTGTTTGTTGAATGAGTGAATAAATGAATGGACAATCTCTTAGACTTACTCTCAATGAGGTAATAATTCCTAACAGTTCACAAAACTGAGGATCAGATGAATAAACTTTGAACTGCTGAAAAATGAGAAGTGTCATATTGTTCTTTGTAATCTTACATGAATCTTTGCAGAGTAGGTACTTTGAAGATACCTGACCATGTATTACAAAACCCTAAATATTATTTTCTATTTTCTGAATCCTCTAAGAAGTAGAATGTCTCAAACTTTGTTTTCTGATTCTTCAGCTTAATGAAAACTTTCCCCTTTCATTAAATTTCAGCTGGTCTTTGAAAAAGACACCCTGGCTTTGTGGCTATGCTTTATTTTGTATCTTGTCTGTTACTCCAGGCTTGAAAGGAGGAAGCGCTGGGCTGTTCCACCCCTTATTGACTATGGTTTCCCCCCCTGGTTCTGCACATGTCAGTTGACGTGGTGAGATGATTAAAGGATCTGAAAAATAGAGCGCAAAATCTTCAATGTGTGAAATACTTGTCAAAATTTCATAGTAATTAGGAGCTAAGAAAAATGTGGCTGCTTGAACTTGGTAGAATTTCAGTGTGAAATAGATTTCTTTTGAGATTTTGAAAAGTGGCCTGAATTCATTAGAAGACTCAAAAACTTCAAGTTCCATTGAGAGAGAAAAAGAATCTGTAGTATCAAGTGTGTAGTATCCTTTAGATGTGAGTCTATTTGTAAGTGGCATCTTAGAATTGATTACACTATAGCATCTATCACCTCCCCCTCCCCTTTCTTGCAGGAAAGTAGTCAGATTCATTCTTCATTTTATTTGCTTTTTTAGTCCATTTATACTGCCAGACACTATAATAGGCATGGGGATAAAATGGTGAGGAGCATAGACACTGTATTTGACATTGCAGAGCTGACAGCTTAGTTACATTTTATCAGTTTATACTGTCATTTACAAATACTTAAATATTTTTTTTAAGTTTCATGATCTCCCATGATTGAGAACTACCATTGTCTACATAATTATCTATTTGGGAATAATAAAGCTGTTTCCATTTTTCATTAATAAGTCTAATTTGCCTACAAATATCTTATCCTTAGATGTTATTTACCTTGCCAAAGGAGAGTTTTATGGTAGAAATACTCATTTAACAGAGGGTTCAATCCAATCTTTCTCATTAGGGAAGTCATAGTGTTCTGTTTTGTGCGTTGCACAAAAGTAATTAAAAAGCCCAACTAAAAGGCATATGATTTAGGAATCACTTTTCCTGTATTAGGGAAGTAGGGGGGTCATCCATTCTTAAAGTAAGGTGGCTTTTTTTTTTTTTAATCTACCAGGAACCTATTATTGGTGCCCTATTTACAGTCTAGTCTAGGAACATCACTGACATATTTTGCTTCATGTGACATATGACAATGGATGTTTACCCCAGCTTCTGTGGTTCTACAGAAACTGAAAACTTTAATGCTTGAGAACACTTTGGAAATTCTGGATAGTGAAATACTGGAAATACTAGGAGTCCCTATGATAGGAAATTGAAAAACGAAATAAAGTAGGGAATGAATCTTGGAAAGATGGAAGAGCTTGAGGGCTATATAATGAAGATAAAATATGATCTAGAGTTGAGGTGAGTTGCAAGGGAGTAATGTCTCCCACCCTCACACAACTTGATTAAGTGCAATGAATCCTGGAAAGCCAATATCTCTGGTCTGTTCCCATTGGAATGTTGTAACCAACTTACCATAGCCAAGGCTAGGAAGAATAAATGTTATTACTTCCTAATTCCCATTACAAATGTCTCAGGAGGGGAAACCAATTTGAGCTATTCCAACTGGAATACACATCACCTCAGCTGAGTTTTATCCATTTCTTTGCCATTTCCTCAGGCTGTACAAAAATGGAAATAATACAAAGTATTCTTCTCTCACTATAGCTCATGGTGAAAAAGAAGGAAAAAAAATGGACTTCTGGAGAAATTCTAAAAGGTAACCACAATATATCAGAGTAAATAGCATGTGTAGATAGAGACTTCAAAAAAAAAAAAAAAAGCAAAATAGAAGATAAAGCAATCTTGGCAAATAGGCCAACCTAAGGGGGAAATAAGATGCATGAAAATCGGAAAAAAAGGAAAGGAAGGGAGGGAAGAAGATAAAGGAAGAATTGGCCCATCAAAAAATTCCATATGAAATACAATATGGTTGTTTGCCTTTGTCATCTTGATACGAATATGCTGAGCTCAAAGTTAGGTGTTAAAAATGGTGGATCAACAAGAATGAACCTGGGTTCTTGGAAATAAAACTTGGCAAAGAATAGGGCTGGTTTAAATGCTCCAATCAAAAGACACAGGGTGGCAGAATGGATAAAAACAAGAACAGCAACAAAAAACAAGACCCATCCATATGCTGCCTTTAAGAGACTCACTTCAGACCTAAAGACGCAAACTGGACAACCTAGAAGAAATGGATAAATGCCTAAAAACATACAATCCTACACAACTCTACTAGGAATAGAAAAATCTGAACAGACCAATTACAAGTAACAAAATTGAAACAGTGAGAGAAAAATAAAAAAATAGAGTTTCTATATACTAGGGATGAAATAGCAGAAAGAGAAACTTTAAAAAACCATTTACAATTGACAAAATTGTCAATTTTGGCTCAGGTCATGATCCTAGCGTCCTGGGATTGAGTCCTGTATCAGGCTCCCTATTCAGCAGGAAGTCTGTTTCTTCCTCTGCCTGCCTCTCCCCCTGGTTGTGCTTGGTCTCTAGCAAAATCTTTAAAAAAAAAAAAAAAAAGTTAATACCTATCCTTCTTAACTTATTCCATCCTTGAAGAGGATAAAATGTTTCCAAGATATTTTATGAGGACAGCATTAGCCTGATACCAAACCAGACAAAGACACTACAGAAGAGAGAATTACAGGCCAATATTCCTGATCAATATAGATGCAAAAATATTCAACAAAATACTAGCAAACAGAATTCAACAACATATTATAAGGATCATACACCAGGGAAGCAAGAGTGGCTTAACATTCACAAGTCAACAGGATACACCACAAAATAAAACAAAGGATAAAAATATGTGATCATTTAAGTGGTACAGAAAAAGCACTTGCCAAAATTCAGCATGTATTTATAATAAAAAGTAGCAAACAATCCTAAACTTTGTATGGAACCACAAAAGACCCTGAGTAGCTAAAGCAATTTTGAAAAAGAAAAGCAAAGCTGGAGGTTTCACCATTCAGACTTCACATTACAAACCTGTAGTAATCAAGACAGCATGGTACTGGCACAAAAACAGACATATAGGTCAATGTAACAGAATAGAAAATCCAGAAATGGACCCACAACTATATGGTTAACTAATCTTCAACAAAGCAGGGTGGAAAAAAGACAATCTCTTTGATTAACAGTGTTGGGAAAACTGGACAGCAGCATTCAGAAGAATGAAACTGGACCAATTTCTCACAGAACACACAAAAATAAATTCAAAATGGATGAAAGACCTAAATGTGAGATGGGAAACATCAAAATCCTAGAGAGAACACAGGCAGTAATCTTTTTGACATAAACTGTAGCAACTTCTTACTAGATACATGTCCTGAGGCAAGAGCAACAAAAGCAAACAAAATATTGGGACTTCAAGGTAAAAAGCTTCTGCACAGCAAAGGAAACAAAACTAGAAGGCAACCTTCAAAATGGGAGAAGATATTTGCAAATGACAATCTGATAAAGGGTTAGTATCCAAAATATATAAAGAACTTATCAAACTCAACACTCAAAAAAATGAATAATACAATTAAAAAAATTGGCAGAAGACATGAATAGACATTTTTCCAAAGATGACACATGGATGGCCAACAGACACATGAAAAGATGCTTAACGAGAGAGGGTTAAGATGGCGGAGGAGTAGGGGACCCCTTTTTCAGCCGGTCCCCTGAGTCAAGCTGGATAGGTACCAGACCAGCCTGAACATCCATGGAATCAGCCTGAGACGCAGGAAGATGCATCTGGATCTCTACAAATGAACATCTCCAGCGCTGAGTATTGAGGTACGAAGCGGGGAGCCGTGAAACCACGCACAGATATCGGAAGATAAACGGAAGGGGGA